>NW_027529173.1:571077-640111 GCF_008692635.1 Crocuta crocuta
GTGTGTGTGTGTGTGTGTGTGTGTGTGTGTGTGTGTCTGCGCCTATCCTACTCACACTCTGTCTCTCTCCCTCTCAAAAATAAACATTAAAGAAATTTTTTAAAATAAAATATCTGAAAATTCATTAAAGTAAGATATTGAGAAACAGGTTGTTTTTGTTTGGTTTATGCACCCTCCCCCTTGGTGATATATCTCACTCCGGACCCTGGACAACCTTACATTCTTTTCCTTTCTACCCCATCGAGACCTGATCTGCATTATTACTAACAATATAACAATATCATTACCTTCTAGATTGTTGTCTGATTAGGTGACAATAGAAATCTTTGGTAGTTTCATTTGAGTTTATAGTGGATGCTTTAAGACAAAAAGGTAGGGAAAAGATGCACAGACAGATGGACAGTCCTTCATAGACAGATGGCCAGTCCTTCATGACAACTATGTACCACTGAAACTTGGAGAGATAAGAACATGAATAGATCTCAGGGAGAAGGAAGACATAGGTATCAACTCATAATGTGCTTTCGTTGCTGTGGAAGACCCTGGTGTATCAAAGCCTGCAGAGAGCTAACACTGCTAGAAATCCAAAGGATGAGCTCACAGTCCCCTGTGTGGTAAGTATTCTGCAGAGTGCTGTGACCTTTTTGTCACAGGGGTCTAAGGAGACATGAACACGTCCCTGAGGAAGAGAGAATCTGAAGTCCAGAAGATCAGTAGGAGAAGTGAGGAAAGACAGACATTCCTGGCAGAGGAGGGAACAGGAGTGACGCTGCAGCCCCAGGGGCAGAGCCAAGCGGCCAGAGTATGGCCTCAGGGGGAGGGCCACAGGGGCCAGAGGGTGCAGGACCTTACAGGCTTAGCCAAAAATTGTGTGCTCCTAGTCAAATAGCTTTGAGCTCTTGTGAAGAATTTAATAAGCAAGAGAGAAAAAGGTGATTAGGTTTGAATTTTTGAGATTCCTCTGGTGTAGCGCCAGAATGGGTTTGAAGTCGAGAAGGATGGGTCACACTTGCTCCCTTTTTTCACAGGCTTCTCTGTTGGTTTTACAGGAGGCAGTTGCCAGCATAAACTAAGGATTTTGTCTGAGGAGCTCAAGTCCATGAACTTGAGCTAAAGTTCTTGGGATGACAGAATGTCCAATTATAGCTCAAATCTAATTCTTGAGCTTCACCCTAAAATATACCACGAACCATCATTTTCTTGAAAACGTTGACTGTGATTCAGTACTGTTTTATAGAAATGAATTTTGATGAATTTTGCATGTCGTGTGAATACTTTCTGTTAATGACATAGGCTTATATGTTCACTTTAAAAATACTTACTCTGTGGTATAATGTTTACCTCATTTATTCAGCCAAAGTTCAGTGATTTCTGAGTGATTCAAATACTTCAGTTGGTAAAGATGAGGAAAAGAAATGTATAAGAGATTTCCATATAAGATGCAAAGAATTTCTTTTTCCTTTTGCAGTGGGACGTGGATAGAAGGAAAATTCCATCTGGCATTCAGCAGCCCTAAATGTTGTTGTAAGACAGCAAAAATAGAAGATTCCTTAAAATATCATAACAGAACATAAGAGACCGTGGCCAAGTGTGCAGTACATATTTCTCTGTTAAATCATGTTAAATACCCATATTTTACTTAAAACATGACCGTGTTCTTATTTTTCATTACATAAAAATTTGTGTTTAATTAAAAAAAAATAATCCATTCCATTACTGAAACAGGACAGATTTCTTTTTTTCTAGAGAAGTTGATGCAGCAGCACTTAGGTTTACCTGAAACAGGTTTCTTAATTTTTCTGGTGTTTGTTGTTTTCCAGTATTTCCCTCCTGTTTTTTAAAAAAAATGGAGAAATAAGATGCAGCATGTAGGTTCATTTACTGTACATTTGTACGTAATTAAGTGAACAAGGCTCAACAATTTTAAGAAGCCCTTGTAAATGTTCTCTTTGTTCAGGCTCCAGGAATGGCTGGGCATGATTGAGGCGAGCTGAGTCAGAATAAAGGATTAGGGGCTCCTCCAGATCCAAGAAACACGTAGGGGGAGAGAATAATGGTGATAATAAGACAATTAAGATGGCAGGAAGTGGCTTGGGGGTGGGGATTTGTAAGGAGGCTCATGAAAACTTAATAGTCATAAGAGCATGTCTTGGTGATTGCAGAGGTAGGGGTAGGATTGTACCATTTTGGACCTCTGCAGTCAGTGAGGGGAGAGAATGGTACTTTGGACAGATGAGTCCTTAAACCTTTCATGATCTTGCCTAGGCTTGGATTTATATAGGTTAAACAAGCTTCATATTGATACTTTTATGAAGAGAGAAGTCTAATGATCCCCAAATGGTGCAGTGCATAATAAAATCCCAAACTGAATTTTATGCTTGATGGATGCTATCACTTTCTTGCTGCTCAGTGAACTTACTGTTATTACAAGTTGGAGGATTGTGATGATGCATTATTTTTTGCAATCAGTCTGAGTATCCTGGAGTTTTCCTCTGAGAGTCATAGCCATCAGAAAGAACTTGAGATATCCTGTGTCCTGATTGTTTGGGTAAGAAAAGCTTTCATTCAAAAACTGGCACCTGCTAAATAGAATTATAATGAGTTTCCTCTAAAATGGGCAATAAACACTATACAGTCCATTGATTCTCTTGGAAGTTTGTTAATCACAAGAAAAGGTTAGAAATATTTCCACTATTGATATTCTTCTAGGAAAATAGATACCTTTTAACTTCTGTAATTAGAAGCAAAAAAATCATTAATAAAAATAATAATTACTAGAGATCTTTTAGGTTTGTTAAAGTTATAATTCATTCTTGGTATTTTTATCTGTGGTCCTAAGAATGTGGTTTGTGGGGACCTAAAGTGAGGCTAGCTTGATTGGAATGACGCTTGTCTCCATAAAACATTTCTGATGAACTCCTTTTCCCCTACTTATTAGCAGTTTCCTTATCATAAAATTAACCCACCAACTCCCGAAAGCAGGCACAAGCAGTTTTGTCAGCAAAAAATAAATGGGATCATTCAGTGCTTCTCACTGAACACCCAGAGGGAGGCAGAGTTCTAAAAAATTATCTCAGTAGTAAAACAATAGTCAGAGATAACTCTAAAAGTGTGGGAAACGAGAGGGTAATTGAAGGCATGGAGATAATACTGTGTCCCCTAGTAATTTTTATGACTGGAATTTTAAAAGATATAAGTGAACAGAACTACAAAATATAAAAATGGCAGAGATTGTATCACACATGGCCCCAGTTGGTGCTGATTTATAGTTACAAGTTTGAGGTTAAGAGATAAGCCAACCAAGGTGATAAAGGGAAGAATTTGAGTGTGGGTGAGGCAGAATTCTGACTAACCTTAAAATCCAACAGAAGAAACCTTGCAAGACAGCAGAGAGCCAGTTTTATCCTGATTGTCTTCTGAGGAATACACTTGAACGCCAGATGCTTGTGGACAGAAACCTTTCATGACTTGTTGAACTATTAAATGCCATTTCCATTATAATTTGGCATTCAAGTCTGACTTTATCTCAATTTTAAGTAGATCCCATTTCCGTCCCAACTCAGTAAATCTCATATTCCTGTCCTTCAGTATTACTCATGATCTTGGCATAGAGTGGAGATCTGCATAGACCTGAGAAAAGTTCGCCACACCCTGGAAAAATCCTTGTTAATAAAGATCAGAGAGCCCTAGGTATATTCAACACCTGCAGCTGTTGTTTCCCTTGTTGTATCTCACCCTCTCCCCCCAGCAGAGGCTTGCCACTTTGGCATCTTTGCCCCAACTTCTACTCCAGAACCTTTGGGGAAGAATATTGTGGAAGAGAATTTGCTAGTCCATTTTGGCCTAAACCTAAGTTCTGGGACTACTTCAATCCAGAATAGTAAAGCCAGAAATGGGGGCGCCTGGGTGGCTCAGTCGGTTAAGCGTCCGACTTTCGCTTAGGTCATGATCTCGCGGTTCATGGGTTCGAGCCCCGCGTCGGGCTCTGTGCTGACAGCCAGCTCAGAGCCTGGAGCCTGTTTCAGTCTGTGACTCCCTCTCTCTCTGACCCTCCCCTGCTCACGCTATCTCTCTCTCTCTCCTAGAAATAAATAAAACACAAAAAGAAAAAAGAAAAAGAAAAGCCAGAAATGGTGTCTCTTCCTTCTGAGTGACAGAGGATGGCAGGCTGCAGGCATATCAGTCAGGGACCCTAAAAAGAAGAACTGGGTAACATGCTTAGGGGAGACCCAGAAAGAATTGAATATGTGTTCCTTGGTTGAATGTGGTAACCTGCTGACCCTGGGGAATTTGGCCACTTCCCTAACTGCACTGAGATCTCCAGGCAGAAGCCAGCATCCCTTATCAGACATTGAGTTTGTCAACCATTAGCAGCTTATCTCAGACTCCCATGCTTGGGCTGCTAGAGATGATGAGAAAGAATCCGAGTCGGTGAGGGTGGGTGGCAGCCAAGTAGCTATTTAGCTTGTTGCTGCCAATAGTGACCATTCAGCCATTACACATGCACTTAACTTGGTTGAGGACCCAATTTTTTTAAAGCACAGTAGAACTTTCTCCTTTTTATATACAGAGCAAATTTTTTGAATACCTGGCTAGGGTTAATTTAGTTTTGCCTTCATTCATGGAGAGAAACATTTGTTGAGCACCTATGAACCAGGCACCACACAAAATAGAGCAGAGACAGGAGTGAGCAACATCTGATAAGACCTCAACAACTGGAGACTGAAGAGCGCTCTGAACGTAGAAGAAAGGGGCATACTTTGAATACAGTATTTGTTTCCAGAAAATTGTTACTTCACATTCCTGTGAGGCATTTGCTAGATTGAACATCATTTTTTACTTCCTGGGTTATGCCTGGGAAAGGACATAAATCATAAAAGGCAAAGGTCATAAATCTCAAATCTAAAGAAAGTTACATATTGTTGGCATTTACCATTTTCCCCTCCTCCCACTTTGTATCTACAAAATATATTTAAAAAAAATAATATACTGTGTATAGTTTTGGACCTGTTTTACTGATTGGATTTGCTTCTGAAAACAAGCTTCTTGGAGAGGTTTATAGGTGTTTAACAATTGACAACAAGGTATTAGGCACCTTGCTGGAGTTGATAGCACATTTCTGTGGAAGATTTTTTTTTTGGTCTAAAATTGTTCTACTCATTGAAAAAGTAGTACATGCCTTTTGCAAAGAATTTAGAAATACTATTCAGCTACAAGGAAGAAAAATTTAGTGGTAACTTACCATGATTGCCCTGCACCTTGCCCTGGGCATCAGTGTATACATTCTGAGTCTTGCCATGTTTTCATAGTATACTTGACTTAATCACCCTTCAATTTGCACACAAAAATGCTTACAAAATTTTGCTGTTAGAAATGATCTGACATGTACATCTCTAGAAAGTTTTTACCTAAATTTTTAAAGTAAAACTTATTTATTTAGAGAAAGTTGTGTGTGTGTGTGTGTGTGTGTGTGTGTGTGCGCGCGCGCGCGCAGAGGAGGGGCAGAAACAGAGGGAGAGAGAGAAAATTACAAACAGGCTCTGCACTGTCATCATGGAGATGGACACGGGTCTCCAACTCATGAACCACGAGATCATGACACGAGCCAAACCAAGAGTCTGATGCTTAACTGACTGAGCCACCCAGGCGCCCCTAATTTTATATTTCTTAAGGATAAACTCCTAGCTTAGTAATTTCTACTTACCGGTTTGAAGCACTAATCTCTTTTATTTTATGTTTTTCCTCAGTTACTTTCCATAAAGCTTGCGCTAGTTTTCACTTACATCAGCAATACATGAAAGTACGTGTTTTGTAATGTCCTCACTTTTATCTCATTGAACACTATGATTCTTGGGGGAAAATTAAATATTTTTTTAGGGTTGATGGCAGGAAAGTATTATCTAGTTCCAATTTAAATTTCTTATGAGGTTGGAAATTTGCAATTTATATCTATTGTCTTTCTTCTATAAATAACCTATTCACCTCCTTTGCCCAATTTTCCATTGGAATTTTTTCATTGATTTGAATAACTGCTTTATATATTAAGAATATACATCCTCTTTGCTGCATGTAGTTTTCTCTCATTTGTTTCTTGTTTACTTATTTTTATACATATATGAGCAAAGCAGTTGATTCATGTTTTTTAATTTTTAAAAAAACTCTGAAAATGAAAAAGTCCTTATCCATTTTGTGGCCAGATTATCAATTTTATTTTCTTCTGTTTCTTCTAGAATTGCACTTTTCACTTTTGTCTTCAATTAAGTTACTATTTTGTTATCAGCATTTAAAAAAATCCATTTTATTCTGGAGGAATTAAAATTCTATTAACGGATTTCCTCCAAATTCAATATATGGAGTACAAATTGAGTCACATTACCTCTTGGAGCTTCAGTTTTCTCATCTATAAAGTTAGGAGATGAGTGATTTAAGATTTCTTCTAGCTCTGAAATTCTTTTCTTAACTTGAAGAAATTAAAGTTAAGAAAAATTCAACAGCATCCATACTTTTGAGTGTTGAACATATTTTGGGAAATTGTTGCCATTTTATAGCAGATAACAATTGATTACCCAGGAGGCTTTCGGTAGACATTTTTTACTCTGATGGAACATGTCTATCAATGCCAAGAATCATTCTGTTCTTTCATGTTCTAAAAATACTCCTGTGGGTAGAACTTCTAAAAATTTACTCTTTGTGAAATAGTGTTGATATGGGACAGATGGCTGATATAGCATATCCAGTTAGAAGTACCTCTGCTATCAGGGTATTCTAGTTATATTTCATGTCAAGTCATTAAATACTTGGAATTGTTTTCTTGAGTTCAGAATGTCCTGAAGAGGATTGAGAAATGCGATTCCCAAATAATGACAAACCCAAAAAATGTTAGATCTTACTGCCTTGAACTCCTAGAAATAACAAGGAAGTGGACAAGCTGTTTATACTGGCTAATAAGTTCATTAATTTACCACTATCCACAGCCTAGCTCTAAAACACTCCTTTTTTTAAAAAAAGATGCAGATTTAGAGCTCCCCTATAAAGAATTTACTTTTTGAGGGCAATCCCATTTTTATATGGACTTTTACCCCCAGTGTCTAGTGCTAAGCTTTCAATCAGTGTTTGAATCCAACAGAGAAGGCAGTTGTACGTGGTTTGAAATGTTTCCCAAACCGAATCTGTACAAACCCAAAGTTGTACCTGCTCCAGGCTTCCAGTACTATGGAGATTTTCAGCTTCAAATGAAAGATTTTGTACTATCAGGAATTACCTGAAAATAACAGGCAGAAAAGACAGGGAGATTCATCATCAACAGTCAGTTTGTAAGTGTAGACAAGCCTTTGGGAAAACTCATATTTGGTAAAGAGTAGACAAAAGCTTTGAGTCTTCAATGAGTCACAGTTTATGGAACAAGGATTTTACCTAGGCAGGTTTGTCTATGATGATCTCTTTCCTCTTTGGCACCTAAGTACAAGTTAATATTCAGAAAAATAGAAAATATTTTCATCTGTATTATATCACAGAAGTGCTTCCATTTCTTTTCAGTCCATCTTTTCTTCAAACACACCCATCTCCTACCGCAGAAAAAGGAGAAAGATCAATACTATGCAACCGCATTTATTTTTGTCTTATTTTAACCAAGTCTCTCTTTTTTTACCTTCTAATTTTGTTTGCCTCTCACATAGCTTTAGCAATATTTCATTGCATTTTAAATTCTCTTTTTAATAACAACTTTCTATGGTTTTGCAATGAACCAAGAGTGACACACTCTTACCTTTCTCCCAGTCTGCTTTCAAACTGGGGAATGAGGTTTTTGAGATGTTTACTGTAGAGACCAAAGCTGTGCCTCTCTAAAAACACCAAGGAATGTACAAAATGTGAAAAAAACGAGAGTAATTTTTAAGTTGCTTGTATTTCCTTTCCCCTGTGCCATATGATCCAGCGGTTGCTACGCTAATGAGGAATTTTTCATTCCCTAACTTGCATAAGTACCCATGCTGCCTCTTTTATTACTGCTTTGCCTTCTCTAAAGTTAAAAATGCATGCATGTGTGTGCACATACACAGGCACACACATGTAAATACACATTTACATAAACACAAAAGAGATTTGGAGAGAGTTACAGAGTTCCCTTACTTGAAGCCTTCCCATTTTCCAAGCATATTACTTTATACTCTCTTTACTTTTTATTAAAACTTGTTTTCTGGTCTTTTTGAGGTATAATTGACAAATAAAACCATATATAAAGTGTACAATGGGATGTTTTGATATATGCATACATTGTAAAGTGATTATCACAATCAAGCTAATTAACATATCCATACCTTCCAGTTATATACCTGTGTATGTCTGTGTGTGGTGAGAATACTTTAGATCCACTCTTAGCAAATTTCTAGTCACTACTCTTTAAATTTGAAGAATACTTAAGAGTCTGTTCAGAGTTAAGAGCTAGCTTTTTCAAGTAATTTCAGTTGATAATTGGGTTTTCACTTAATCGGGAAGTGTTTTCCAACAACTGAATTTCCTACAGGAGGAATTTGGAGGGAGAAGCCCAAGCTATAGGAAATAGCATTTTAAATTCTATTTTAAGGGCTAGCTTATCAAGTACTGTGCTAAAAATCCAGTGTCCTTTTGTTACTCAGATTTTAAAGGTTTCTAGAAAACTGCTGTGAATTACTCAAACCCCAAGTGACAAGGATACCTGCACCTAAAATGTGGAAACTTTCTCTGAGTCATATTTTAGCATAGGGTTTCATCCCATGTCTCGGCTGCTTGGGGAGAGTGTCAAGATCTTTTCCCTTTAGAATAACTTTGCAAGTATGTAACACACACATGTAGAGACATACACACATGACTGAAATGATTTGAGAACACTTGGAAACTAGAAGTGTATAAATGTTCTATGTGACATTTATATTTGTCATGTTTGTTAAATCTAGGAAACAAGATTTCAGGTTGTTGTTTTTTTTTTTTAATATTTTTATTTATTTCTAGGAGAGAGAGAGAGACAGAGTGAGCAGGGGAGGGTCAGGGAGAGAGGGAGACACAGACTCTGAAATAGGCTCCAGGCTCTGAGCTGGCAGTCAGCACAGAGCCCGACGCGGGGCTCGAACCACAAACCACGAGATCATGACCTAAGCGAAAGTCAGACGCTCAACCGACTAAGCCACCCAGGCGCCCCTGTTTTTTTTTTCTAATCTGAGGTAACATACATATTGTATTTTGAGGACTATCAAGATATACCAGTAATGAGAGATAGAAATAAGAGCCATTCTCAGCATTAGATCATCTCTGTTTTTTGCACATGTCAGTCTGCATGGATGCCATGGATTGACAGAACTCACATTTTCAAAATACTGAGTTTTTCTCCAGTGACTCCAGTCATTGAATTTTTTCCCCTTTCTTCTTCTGCATGTTAGTAAATGCTTACAGGTCTAATTTAGGATTTGAAGCATCCTCCTATCTTCTGAATTACCTTCAAGTAGGCTTCTATCAGATCAGATATGCACAGGGCAATGCCCTCAATTGCCCTTTGACCTAGACGTCTTAATTCCAGAGAAGCTAAGAGGTGAGTCTTGGTGATTCCCAGCTGACCCTTTGTACATTTCCTTGGGTCCACTAACCAGGGTGAGTGTATGTAACTCATGAGTCTCAGCAGAATGAAACGACTGTCATATCTGGGACAGAAAATCGACAGAAGCAGGGGGGTTCAGTGGCCTGACCCCAGTGACAATGGCTAACATCACCCTTTGTTTATTGCTGCTGCTGTTTTATCATGTTTACACTTTAGACTTGCTCCTGTTAAAAGATGCTGACTACTTCCTTACAGATAATCAGGAACACTTCCCAAAGATGAGGAGCTCATGCATAGTGCTTTATGAGCATTAACTAACTCTTAAATTTTATTCAAAAAATGTAAATGTCAGAGACCACTGAAATTCATGGTCTCCCTTCTTTTAGATTTTAGCCTCTAGAAGTGTATGGCTTCTAGGTGAGGGAGACTTAGGCTTAAGGGGTGAGTTGGGTGCCAGAGAGGAACTACCCTGTACTTCCATGAAAATGAATCTTCTCAATCCCTATCCCAGTTCTCTAGCAGAGGGTATCCAGCCTTCTTCTTCAGTCAGCTCTGTGATTAACTTGCCATGATGGCCTCTGGCTCTCTGTGGTGCATGCAGTACCAGACGGAGTAGTTTTCTATGTACCTGAAAAAGTTTGATGACATTATTTGTGTTTCTTTAAATATGGATGATATTTAAACACATATATGTAAGAATAAAATTGTAGCAAGGCCCTGATACAAATTCAGTTTGTAACATTTTGTCCTTCATATGCTTGGATGGCATACACCTAGGGTATAGTTTGTATGTTTTTCTGCATCCATTTATTGAGCACTTTCTCTATGTCCAGCACTCATAATTAGATCAATAAGGTAGGTATTATCCCATTTCACAGGCAGGAAAACTGTTGCTGAGAGAGATTGAACAGCCCTGTTAAGACCACCCAGCAAATCTAGGATTTGAACCTAGGCAGATCTGTCTTCACTTTGGTGATTATCAGTTTAATTGAATTCAGCTCACAGGTTCCTTGAAGGGCTGCCATTGTCTGAGTTTGATTTTTGTGCTAAGAGTTAGTTATTACCAATGAAATACAAATGGGCCATACCTATGGCAGGCGGCCTGGTAGAAAAGAGCTTCATAAGGTGTGTTGATTGTTCACCAAATTATTTTATCTGGGAATTGGTGATTTAAAAGGTAGTTTGGTGGTACTATGCTAGTATGTACTATGTATGTAGTTTGGTATGTACAAAGGTAGTTTGCTATGTACTATGGTACATACACTTTTTTAGTGCCTAAAAACCTTATGAGAAATATAAATCCTCATATTTCAAATGACGCTTTAGGATTTAGGGAGTGCATCCCCCCCCCGGAACACAGCTATTAAATGGTTGTGGGATTTTACTTCAGATAAGGCAAAGCCTGTAACTTCTGTCCACTCAGGATAGTTTGTGGCTGCCTCTGCAGCTATAAACCCAGACTCTCTGTGAGGACAGGGCCATCCCTAGATGAGAAGTGGCTCAAAAGGTCTCGGAGTCAGAATCAAGCTTTGTTTCTCATATGAGTGAGCTGTATCTATTACTCAGACTCTTTGCCTACATCTGACCTTGGGGCTTCAGTTCCTGGCTCCAGACAGTCTAGATCTCGTCCTTTTGTTCCATAGGCTTGTAACTTGAATTTCTCCATTCTTCCCTAGCCTGGTATCTGGCCTGTGTGGCTCAGCCACTGCTTCCTTGCCTATATCTCTCCGTCCTTAATCTTGGGCCATTCCGATGGACAGCATCTACCCACTCATCCGTAATTCACCAGGCTCATCATTCATTTAACAGGCACTGTTGTTCTGGATGATGACAACAGCACAGAGAACGAAACCAAGCCCCTGTTCTCATGCCGCCAATATCAGAGTAGAACTTGTCTTGCCATTTCTCCTCTCTTTTCTCCCCTTCATCCTCACCCCCAAATCTGGTCTTCAGTCAATTGCTGGGAAATGCTTATCAAAATTTAAGCTTTTACTGATAGTGTGGAGCCTGCTTGAGATTCTGTCTCTTCCTCTCTCTGACCTTCCCTACTCATGTTGTCTCTCCCTCTCTCTCTCTCTCTCTCAAAATAAATAAACTTTAAAAAAATTTAAGGTTTCATGATAAAAATGACATCTTTATGGTTTAACAGCTCTCAAGGGCCACATAGAGAATGTTGGGTATGAAGCAAGTTGTGGGATCTGAATTGCAGTAAGCTAATGTAGGAGGACTATTAAGACACTAAAGCATGCAGAGATTAGATTAAGTCAGATAGGGAAATAATAACATATGCTACTCTAAAGCTCTTGGATTTTTGAGTTGCTTTGCTGACAACAAGATGATGGACTCCATGACGTATGTGGGAGCATCTAAGTTAATGGTAAGTTGACCCAAGCTTCTCTGAAAAGTCAGACGTGCTATATCATCTACATTTGCATCCTCTCCTCCATTTGCACCTCTGCTCTGTGCTGGTGGGGCAGTGAGTCCTGACTCCTGTGGACTGTATCACTCGAGCTCTCTTGCCTGCCACCTCCAAATGGGACGTGGCCATTGGGGTCTGCCACAGGAGATGAGAGCATAGAAGGGAAGGAAGGTCAGGCTGGTGGTTGTTCCCACCTCTGTCCTGCTTCCTCCCACGTTGTGGCCATGACCACTCCCCTCCGTGACTACAGCTCCTCCCTGGGAGTGTCTCATTGATGTCTCCAGCCCCCAGAGGGATCTAGCACTCACTGTTACCTTCTCTTGCTTGAAAGCCAAGGGTGGTTAAGATCTCCCTCTTTGCTGGTTATGTCACCATTTTCTGGTTAATTTCCTCCAAGCTACCTGCACTTCTGTAAGTAATCCCTTCATTAAACACTTGCAGAAAACTCTAGCTGAGTGTGCCTCTCCTTTTTGGCCAGAGTAATCAATCAAGCTAATACAGCATATTGCAATATACCTGGGATGAAAAGATAATGACTTTATATTTCAGTCTGTTCCTATTTCTTCTTCTCAGTTGTTCATTATGTTGACTTGCCAAAGTTGGCCTCGGGATAAAATTCTGAGGCTTGCCCTGATATCAGGATCCTTAAACAACTTGTTTTACATAATAATAATTACCAGAGGCAATGAAATTTAATAAATACAGTTCTTCTCTAGCTGCCAGAGCTTTCCACCCAGACGTGTTCACTGGGTTCCTGTGGGAGTTTGGTCATATTCACTAACAACTTTGTGTTTGCTTTTATACCTATGGAAGTCAGACTGTACCTGGATTTTGTGAGTGTGGGGATGATGAATCCTATTAATTCTGTTAAGGTTTTAGGTTGAGTTTTAATATTAGTATGTGTAGGATTGAGAAAAAAAAAGGAACCAATTATCATTATTTACTCTCTTTGTGCCAAAGTAGCCCGTGCAAAGATGTAATTGTCAGGTCAGCACTTGGTGGTCCAGTAAGTCTAAACCACCGCTCTCCCTGACACACATTTGCTTACTTAATCTTTTTCTTAGTGTATTCTCTTCATCAGACTTTTACTGTTTTTCCATGAGAAAAAAGAATCATGAGATACATTGTCAGCAAGTTCTGTGAAGGTTGTTTTCAGACAAAATTGTTTCTGGCTGGGGAGATTTATTTTTCAGATAAGTATTTTAATTCTGCCGTACCCACATTTATGGTACAAGAATATATGTGGGCATTGGTGGTTTGGTTTTCAAAGCTGTGGGTGAATTTCCGTAGAACAAGATGAGAAGAGATACTTAACTGCTAAATCATGTGTGTCTTTCCTATTTAGGAGAGCTAATACTTTGGGCTTTTGTGAGAAAACTGAAGTCAAAACAGCTGAATTTTGAGGAATCTTAATATTGGATAAGATACCAAGGTCGTCTTGTCTGGACCCCACTCTCACTGAAGAACCATCTTCCCTTCTTGCATAATATTGTTGACAAGCTCTGCTCCAGTTTAAGGGAAAGCTCGGTCCATATCTGTTGTCAGTACTTCCTTAAATTGAAATACAATCAGCATCTTTTATCTGGCCACCCATTAATGGAAGGTCACCTTTCCAGAACATCATGAGTAATCCTATGGCTTGCTCTCCCACAGGAAGTGTAGCTCAGAGAATGGAAATTACCTACCAGGGTTTCATTCTCCTAAGCTTTTCTTTCTTAGACATTCCAGCGACGTGAACTATACCTCACAGGGCATGTTTGTCAGAACTCTTTGTAGCTCCTTGGCATAGGGCCCTGTATACCCCAGTCAGCAAACTCCTATGCCCACAGGCTTATCACAGCCCAGTTTGGGGTTAGTTTGGGGGTGGGTTGATTGATTTTTGAGGTAAAATTCACATTTTAAAGAGTACAATTCAGTATCTGCCCAGTGCTTGAGCCTATCAGGCCCAGGTAGCTAATGCACTGGAAGTCCCACCAGCCTTAACCTTCATGTCTCTGTGTACCCAAGTTGGGTGGGCACAGGTACCCGCAGTCTCACAGACTCCTCTCATCCCTGCCATGTTTAACTCTGTTCCTGCCAGCACTTCATTTTTCCTTTGCTGGTTCTTGAGTTCTGTGTTGGCCTGAGCTGATTTAGCTGTGGTCCTGATACAATGCTCAGCCCTTCCCAACCCTCTTGTCTTGTCATTCTGTCCCTTGATGACTTTTCCAAATCACACAGACCATCTAGACCTGAAAACTGGCTACCCTCATAGGTTTGAGCCTCACTAAGACTTAGACACACCTGTTGTGTGATCCACCAGGCAGTCTGGCCTGCTTTGGCTACCAGCATGAGGGTAAACCAAGCCGCCTCCTAAAGTTATAGTCTATAAAGTGTATTATTGACCATCTTGAGGGGACATCTGTGGTTCCAGTTCATGGCCAAGTCCTGGAGCTACCTCAGAGTGATTTTCATATCAACCACTTTAAAGCCAAGATGCTGAACTAGAGCGGGTCATTTTGATCTGATGTCTAACCCCTTGCCTATATTTATCCTTGTCCAATTTGATGAGCATGGCAGCTATTCTATTCACTTTACCCAATCTAAGTGTCTCATCTAAGTTGATGGTCAAGATGCAGAACTGCACAAGCTAGGATCATTCACCACCAGAGGAATCTGGTGGCCCTTCCTTAGGAAGAATGCCTCTCAGCAATGTCCCCTATGTCAGCACCGTTAGACTTCACCACCTGAAATGTATTCTTTTAGACTGAAGGTGCTCTTCTCTAAACCTCCACTCTAAAATGCATATTTATCTATTCATCCTTTTGTTTTTTTATTCATTCAGTGTTCTTTTTGTTCATTTATTCATTCCGTGTTTTTTGAGTATCTGTGAAGCATTAAGACTTGCCTATTCATTGGGAATTCAAAGTTAAAGATGATTTGGTACCTACCTGCTCACAAGTGAGCTTTGGTAGACAAAAAAGAGTATCAATATGTGCTGCTCAAAGTGCCAAGTCAGAAGGGGTTCCAGGGTACCATGGGGTCACAGAGGAGTGCCAGCCAAATCAGACTAGAGGAAAAGGGGATGCAGTGCATTCCTGGAGGCAGCAATTCTTTTTTTTTTTTTTTTTTTTACAAATAGTTTATTGTCAAGTTGGTTTCCATATAACACCCAGTGCTCATCCCCACAGGTGGCCTCCTCCATGCCCATCTCACTCCTCCCCCCCCCCCACACACACACCCATCAGTCCTCAGTTTGTTCTCAGCATTCAAGAGTCTCTCATGGTTTGGGAGGCAGCAATTCTTGAAGTGAACTTAGGGGGATGAATAAAGGTTAGACCAAGAAGGTCGTGTGACAAACGAGTCCTAACAAGCTGTTGGCTCTGCATGCTTAGTCCACACAGGCTGCTGTGACAGGACACCATACACCGAGTGGCTTAGAAACAGCGGAGATTTTTTTGTCACACTCCCGGAAGCTAGAAGTTCAAGATCAAGGCTTTGGCAGATTCAGTGTCTGATGAGAGGTTGCTTTCTGGTTCATAGCCATCATTTCACCGTGTCCTCATATGGTGGGAGAGGTGAAGGAAGTTTCTGGTGGCTCTTTTAGAAGGGCATCAGTTACATTCATGAAGGCTCTATCCTCATGACCTAATCACCTCCCAAAGGTCCCACCTCTAGATACCCTCACACTGGGGATTAGGTTTCAACATAGGAATTTTGGGACAGGGCACATTCAGTCCATAGCAAACGTCTTCCTATAAATAAGTTAAGATCCTTGGGTACTATTTTCATAATCTTGAGGGGCAACAGCATTACAACCTGTGCTACTTGTAGGACTTCTTGAATGGCATCAACAGGTGATTCTTAGCATTCTCCATTTGAAATGTTATCTGATGCTGCCTGCTTCAGACAAGTTTGATGATGGAGCACTGGGCCATGAGAGGTTGCTAAAGTTCCCAATTGGGGCTGAGTAGAAGGAGGAGATTAGAGAGTACAAAATATACATCTTGCCAGTTCATCATTTGGCCCACAATTTGATCTGTTCATGCCCACCCGCTTTTTATGTGCCCTTTTTGTGTGTCACTAAAAGGACAATACCATTTAGTGAGTGCCTTCCTAGTGCTGTGTTAGTTACATGGTCTCTTTTATGTTAGTTACATGGGAGCTTAGTTTAGTAAATAGAATAAATATAACATTCAAGTTTGATATGCAATTAGCTCCTGTGATGAGCATTGTGAAATAGGAATGTGACTAAGGGGGCGGTGAGGGAAACCTCACAGTAAGAATAACCTTTGAGCCTTGTGACATAGAATTCTGCCTTTTAAGATGTTTTTTAAATTATTTTTAGGGAGGAGGAGGAGAAGAGAGAAAGGGGTACAGAGGATCTGAAGCAGGCTCTGCGCTGACAGGCTGACAGCAGCAAGCCCGGTGGGAGACTCAAACTCAGAAACCTTGAGATCATGACCTGAATGGGAATTCTGCCTTTTAAAGGCAATTCACTCAGTCTCTTGCTTGTTCATTAATTTGTATATTCGGTAAACCTTTGTCAAGTAATTATCACGTGCCCTGAGCTGTGTGTTAGAGAAATAGAATCACAGTCCCAACCCTCAAGATGTCATCATTTAGTGGAGAACACAGGACAGATGATTAGAGGTCAGTGTGTTGGGCGCCATGACAGGATCATTGGGCATCTCATCTGGATGGAGGGTGTTAGTGGCAGGGCTTGCAAAGAAGTCTTATTAGGTGAGGTGAGAAGTAGAAGTTCCATCCTATGGAATGGTTTGCACTCTATGGGGTTCATAGACATGAAGGAGACTGAGGACTGTGGACTCAGCCTAAAAAAATGTGCCTACACATAAAAATTTCACATGCTTTCAGCGGGTTCTTGGAGACCCTAGAGCCCATCCATGGGCCCCAATTAAGCGCTCTTGTACAAGGTTATGCTCATAGAGCAGCAGGGACATGACACCATGGATAATACCAGTGGCTGCTTGATGTAAATATTTGGGAGAAGACCATTTTCCATTATCCATGACAATGGAAAAATCAAGCGAGTAGTTGTGACAATTGCAGCAGGCCTGAGAAATCCCTTAGTAATCACTTTTTCTTGCTAGTGCTGGTGATAAGTGCAAATATAAGTACAGTCAGAAACTTGCTTCAGAAGAGTAGAAGTTAAGACCTGCTAAATTGTGAGCATCAATTCTTCACCTTGCTTATTTTTTAAAATTCAGTATTTTTATTCTTTACTAGGCATTTTCATCTTAATAATAAATGTCTTTCAGAGGAATAAATGAAAGAAAAGGTTTGATTTAGGAGTGCAAAAGCTGATCATGATCAAGGAAGGTAATCTAAAGTAAGTGAAAGGTACTGGCTCTATAATTCATTGAGAATTCATAGGCAAGATAGCTGTGTAGCCAGAAAAAGGAAATAAATCAGAGCTATTTGTCCAAAGAATGGAACAAAGATGAGGAGCAGGGGAAACTTAGAAAGCCCTCCTCTGTTTTCATGATCCTGATGGGCTCCATTCAGTGGTCCTATAATTTGGTGACCAGTCAGCCTTCCCTGTAATCATTTATCCACCCTGAACACACACACCCCATTTTGCCACCTCCCTATTCTTCCCAAACTGCATCCCATAGGCAAAGCTGTGAAGAATCCATCTGGCCTGGTTTTTGGAGTTTGTTTTTCCCACCATTCCTTCAGAAGAATAGGGAAAGAATGGTTTTCTGCTGATCTGGAGGCTCAAGCGTGTTCTGGGAAGAGGTGGAAATTTTCATTGACCATTTACAAACTAGGGCTGAGCACCACAAGCAAAGGCATGAAGGAGCATAATGCCTTCTGGGCATCTACCCTGTGCCCCTCTTCACCTTCCATATCATTGTTGCACCTGCAGAAGCCCCTTCTCTCCTGAGACCTGTGCCACTTGCTCAGGTCCTCTTTCCTTCATTCCAGATGCTCTCCCACTTTCCTCCATAGCTTTCTGGTCTGTCTCCTACCTTACCATCTCATGAGCCCTGTGTCCTGCAATCGCTTCTCACTTTCAGGAACATTCCTGTGTATGACTCTCTCATCACCCTGACAAGGAAATGTTTTTGTTTTTTTATCCCTGACTCCAATAACCGTCACCTCCACACCACTCCATATCAGTGGCAAGGCAGCATCTTCTAACTCTTGTCTGTGTTCTCTAGCCAGAGACCACCTGGGACACACCTGTAGGTAGACAAGCTGGGTTTGTTGCTTGTTGCCGAGGTGGAGACCTCACACCAGGGGGAGCCGTGGGGTAGCTCACTATGAGAAGGCGTCAGGAGAAAGGACTCCGTGGATTTGTGTCCAGTGATTTGGGAGGGGGTTTAAAGAAGCGGGGCTTCTCTGTCAGAAAATGGGGCAACTCTCTAACTGAATATCTTAAGTCTTACCTAAGGGAAGGCAGACTAGAGCAAAACTACAGTGGTAATTGGAAAAGAAACAGCAGTAGCTTGGTATCTGGGCTTTTTGGGTACTTTCTGGCTTGGCCAATGTTCACGCTTTGTCTGTGCTCAGATAGGAGTATCATGTGGCTCTGTGCTTGTCTTGTTCTATCACAGTCACAGAGTGCCCTTGTCTGATGTTAATTTTCTGCAGTCTCTGATGCTCACAGGAGAACCCCAAGTTGAGCTGTGAGTGCCAGGCCAGCTCCTCAATATGGGGGACTGCTTTTCTCTCTCTCTCTTTACCACTCTGAACTGCTCCACTTTACATATTTGCCTCCTTGATCAAAGCTTCCATCTGCTCCCTTGCCCACCACCTGCCTGCCCCCTTAGCTCTCTGGGGACTCATCCTCAGCCCTCCATATTTTTTCAGCGTATCAACTCCTTTCCCTGGCCAGACAGATACTATGTAGTGATGAGCTGCATTCATGGGATGCTGACCACCTCCCTGAATCCCTTCTCTTGTCACTTCCTGTTGTTTCCTTTGCCAGCACGTTCTTCGGGTGTGCCCCCTCATTGGCTGTTCCCCTCTGAGGTTTTTGAACACTTCAACAGGAAGGCACATAGCCATAAACATGTGCTTCTGGCCTTACTGGCCCACAAAGCTGACTGACAACCCTCTTTTTCATAACTTATTTATCCCCTGTTATATGCCTGGAAGCCATGTTTCCACCAAGTTTGGCCTGAACCCCTTCCTTCCAGAAGATAGTCTCAATTCCCACTCTGCTAAGAAGAGAGATGCCATCTCGTATGCTCTACTTAGGCTTTAGTTGTTTCTGAGTCTCCATCCATCCTTCTTCCCTTGAACCTCTCTGAAGGGAGGAGATACCCATCCTCTAATAACCTAAGTCTCCACTGTGTTCCTGATCTTGTCCCCTCTTTCCTGTATCCCCCTCACCCCGCTTCCTTCCCTAGCCACACAGCGTCTGCAATCTGACTCCCTCCCTTCATAATTCACTTCCCAGGAAGTGGTCTTTCTTGTGTGTGCATTTCCTCCCTGTTCACTGACTTCTCTTCTCACCCCTGGACCAAACTGATCATGTCATCTCTTTTTCTTAGACATATTTTTGTAAACCTCACAGCATCAGACCAGCTTTTTCCTTGAATCTCTTGAGACTGTGCCCTCTAGCTTCTCCTGGTTCATCTTGGTTTTACTTCTTCACAATCTCTGTAACTAGCTTTCCTCAATACTCAGACCCTCTACCTCTTCCCTTACCTTCTGCGTTTTTTTCTTCCCTATCTTTATAGTTCCCTTTCTCTCCTGTTCCCCCTTCACAATCTCATCCACTCACAAAACTTAAATAATCCACAAAGTTATCTCTGCCCTTGACCTCTACCGGAAGCCTGGTTCATTATTTCTAACTGCCTGCTAAGTATCTATAGCATGATGTATTGTCAGCACTGAAACATCACTTATCTGAAACTAGAGTCACCCCAGAACCCACTTCTCAGTGCATTTTTGTCCGTTTCATGGCATTCCCATTTTCTGGCACCCACAGTCATCTTTGATGATCACACCCCATGGATTCTATCTTCGTGGGCTCTTGCATCTGGCCTCATCTTAGAGTGCTTGCTAAGTTACAGTTATGTTGTTAGGGAGCCTGTTAGCTGTTAGTTAAGGGCAAGGGACTGGCTTACTCATCTCAGCGAGCCACTCGGTATCCAGCCCACTGCCCTGCCCATAGGAGACCCTCTATTTGTTGAATGACTGACTATAAGCATTTTAACGCTTTGGTTACACTCAACCAACTACTTGTCATTGAACAATTTTCCATCATTAAGCCCTTCACATACTTTTATTCTTGACCAAGCAAGCACCAGAAGAAAGTTTCATACTCAGGACCTCAATCATGGTACTTTTGCTCTTCTTCAGGAAGAACAATTAGGTGAGAGTGCATGGGTCAGGAAGCATTAATAGTCTCTTCTTTTTTGAAAGCCACATAGACTACATGGAATTATTATGTTCTCATGGCAATTTTAGATAACTTATATTTCCCTGTATACATCGATTTCTCTGCTTTTTCCTTTATTTTTTAACAGGTTTTCAAAATGGAAGCTATCACTATGACATAAGATGCTATTGATAGTACATCAATATGATTCAGCTCTTTCCCTGCCCAGCAGAGCGTGGCTGCTCTGTGCACAGCCCTGTAATACATATTAGTTACAGAGACATTAGAGAAGCCCTTCCCATCCATATGTATGTGCGTGGCCCATGGAAGTTAATAATGCCATATATCACGTGCATGTAGAATGTAAAATGTACTTCAGAATGACAGCAGGCTCATAGAAAACGAATATTGGCTTATGATAAGAGGCAAACCAGGGAAAGATTTTTGTCCTTTCAAATCTACTAAGTGAATTATTTGTTTCTGTGTCTCAGTATCTCAGATCCATATTATGCCTTTTTTTTTTTTTTTTTTTTTTTTTTGGTCAATATATGCCCCTCTCTCCAGCCACCGTATTTCACTTCAACTACATGGATAACAAAAGAACCCCTTTGGAGAAATGAAAGATAGCAATTACACATTGGTATTCATGTTACAGGAGTCACACTGCCATCCTCAGGGAGTTTAACAATGAATATCCAACATTAATTGCCACAGTAACTGAGCATCTGACCTTGCTGAAATGTAATACACCAGTTTTACATGGTAAAATTATTTGCCACTAAAAGATATTTTTAATTATCATAAAATGTTTAGAGTGACCAGTATTTTTTTTATTATTGTCTCTATATTTTCTGGGGAATCAGGACATCAACAGTTGAAATCATAATTTTGTCAATGATTTGGTTGACAGTTAAGGCAAGATAAGTGCCTTCGTATTCTTATGAAATATGAATAAAATACATCAACATCCCTGTTAAATCTATGGCACTGATTAATAAGGTACAGTGAACATAGTACATTTTACCCATTGGGGGTACAAAAAAATTTTTTTTATTGTTTGCACCTAGGTTGGATTTTCTGCCAGTGGCAGAAACATGGTTAGGAACTCCAGGGCACGTGTCCCTTTTGAAAGAGGTGACATCATTTTTAAGGGGAAGCCTACTTACTATCAACTTTCCTTGCTTGAATCTTTTGCTCAAATCCTCAGAAATACGGAAGCTG
This sequence comes from Crocuta crocuta, assembly GCF_008692635.1. Taxonomy (NCBI): domain Eukaryota; kingdom Metazoa; phylum Chordata; class Mammalia; order Carnivora; family Hyaenidae; genus Crocuta; species Crocuta crocuta. The sequence continues at coordinate 592,621 of NW_027529173.1, forward strand.
GTTTTTCTGACATGCATTTTACAGTTCTTTTTTCCTGGGCTACCTTCCCCTTGCTGGGTGTCACACACTGGGAGAATGTCCCACTATGTACTCTGCAAGTGTTCATCACTCAGGGTCGGGCTCTACACTGCTGGGTCAGCAGTGAGCCAGACTCCAGCAGAGCCGTGTCAGCGGGCGTGCAGGCTCTGGGCTGTGGAAGCTGTGTGTGCAGAAATGAATGATTGTTCAGCCTTCACTCCTTTTTAAAAGGGACTGAGGTGAAGAAAGTCAGTGCACTCACCCGTGACATGTGAATTTCAGCCTAGATGAGATTCTAACTAGAGATCCATTTTTGCTTGTATTCCAGCAAAACCAGTACATGATAAATTTTAAGGCCATCTTATGTCTGGGGGGGTGGAAATGATGGAAATGATAAAAGGGGTAGTTTTTTGCCCACCTTTAAAGTAAGGCTGTGACATAAGTGAATATAATGTGTGTTCACCATAACTACTAAATATGGCTTGCTCATTGTTTTGGTGTTTAAATGATTTATGACTTGCCAATTTTAATATAGCAAACATTTAATAAGCATTGACATGATAAAAAGAGAATACACATGCAATTAATATGTTGTGTTTTTTTGAAACTTTGAACTTTGGATTCCTTAATTCAAATCACTCAGGTAGTTTTAAAAGTGAACCCTCTGAATCATGGCCCCACTGTATTTACTTTTTTGCTTTTCCTTTACAGTATTTATATCTCCCAAATGCTTTATGTGTCCATAGAACTTGACCCTGGACACTCCACCTAACATGAGCGGGAGATCCCCGACCAGACTTCTCTTTTCTACAGAATCTTGAAAGAAATCATGGTGGAAAGCAAGTTGAGAAAACAGCCTCAGTTTAGCTTTGTTTTGTTTATCTGGGGTGGGGCTGGGGGATTGTTTTGTTTTGTTTGTGTTTTTTGTTTTTGTTTTTTGCCTGTGTAATTTTCTCTCCCCTTTTCCTCCCATCCATCGCTCATCCCCAATTGAAGCAGGATGAGGAAGTGGCGACCGTCCAGGTGAAGGAGCAGGAGAGGAACGTCCTGGTGCTGAAGAAGGTGCAGTGCTGTGGCCCAGCCCCCCCAGCCGGCGGCAGCTCGGAGAGTGATTGGAGGTGAGTTCGCACCGCAGCACGCGCTCGTTTCCTCGGCCCTGCCTGCCTCCCCTTCTCTCGCTCCATCTCACTCGCTCCCGCTGCCTCCCGTCCCTCCCTCCCTCTTTTCTCTCCGCCTCTCGCGTTCTAGCTGACTGCAGAGCTCTTGGCAGCCAGATGGACTCAGTTCCCAGCAAAAGGACAGAGATGGCAAGATCTTTTAGCTCTTAGGGGATGCCTTTGTTAGTAGTGGTTCACAATGGGCAGCTCCCGGCTGAGGGTCTTTGACCCTCATCTAGAGAGGAAGGAATCCGCGGCGCTCTCAGACCGAGAGCTGCCCTTGCCTACCTTCGATGTGCCTTATTTCAAATACATTGACGAGGAGGATGAGGACGATGAATGGAGCAGCCGCTCGCAGTCTTCCACCGAGGATGACTCTGTGGACTCTCTGCTCTCTGACAGATACGTGGTCGTGTCCGGGACCCCCGAGAAGATTTTGGAGCACCTTTTGAATGACTTGCACCTGGAAGAAGTCCAGGACAAAGAAACAGGTAAGGCAGAGGGGGGGTGAACTCCAGCTTCCAGACTCACAGCTGCGGCTGCCCTTGTCAATATCCTTAGGGGCAAGGCTAACACTGTAGCTGAAATCAGCATGGGCAGAAATAGCATATGCTTTGTGCGTCTCCCCCCTTGGCCTCGTGCTGTTTTGTTGAATCCAGTAAATGGACACATGTAGATCCAAGCAGCTGCCTGGGAAGTCGCTGTACAAAGAAAATGGTAAGAAGGCAGATGTTCTTGTGTCTTCGGTAATTTTTACTGAATCTCACCTAAAGGCGTTTGGCAAGAGGCCAGCATCTTAATAGCCAGTGTTCATTGGGAAGAAATACTGGGGACAGGCATTCACCTGGCCTGTGGGAAGCGCTGAGCTGAGGGGGAGTAGCCGCCCTGCAGAGATGTCAACAATTAATGCAACTACTCAGCAACTATAAGCTTTGCAGCAACTTCTGCCTTTTTCCAGGTGATTTACAAACTGCTCAGAGCAAGCCCTGCTGTGCAGAATACCATACTCATAGCTTGACAGACCAGAAACTGTAATTCACTGAAGTGTTATTGATCAGAGTTTTTGTCCTTTCTGTTTAATCGGGGAGGAAAATACCCATTTAACTTTGTCACCTTGCATTTTGGGAAACACTATCATTGCATTTACAAAATACCTTAACTATGCTTCCTTTATCACTAAAGGGCAAGTACCTACTTCTCTTAACCAAAATTTTCTTAACAAACTTTTAATTTGCTCCAGCATGGAATAATTATTCCAGTGAATAGGCCTCTGGCTGTAACTTGATCTCTTGACTAAAATATACCTTTTGCTGTCATCAGAGTACCTGGGATACCCACATATTGCAGTATATTGACTGCATCAACAAAAAGTGTTTATAGGTTGAATTCCTGCAGAATAACACCTTAGATTTTTCCCTTGTAGGAAAGATTGTGAAACCACAATGTAGGTGGGAGCAAGTTTCCTTGGGTCCCAGTAGTTTGTGTGTGTGTGTGTGTTTTTTTTTTTTTGTCTGAACCTAACATGATGTCTGGCTCTTAACTGCATTATGAAGGGCATTACAAGAAACAAAGTTGTGTGAAAAGTGTAAGTGGGTTAAAAACAAGAAAAGGAAAATGACCCAATCTCATTTCCTACAGTAATGTTATACTTTGATGACAAAATTCAGATAGACACTTTATTTTGCATATGTTTGGCGGGGGTTGGGGGAAATCACTAGTTGTCATTTATACACAGGCTAAAAGAAAAACATTCTCATGGCATTTGCTGGGTTGTTTTTGTATGTCTGTTGATTCATATTTTGTGCATTTGAGCACTGTTCCCATGCTCTGCTTCATCAGATATAATCATCATAGAACTGGTCATAATTTTCCATGTACTGGTTACCATACTGGTTTACACAGATGGTTTGGACTAGATAATAGGAAGTAATGTGCAAAAAGGACACCTTTCAATGTGGATAGATGTTTGGGGAGATGGAATGCTTACTTTTTCTTAATAGGACCATAGTTCTCCGTAATGTGAGAATTTGTGTCTAGGTCATTTTATAAGTGTAAAAATTATTTTAAAAATTTTTTAATGTTTATTTTTGAGAGAGAGAGACAGACAGAGTACAAACAGGGGAGGGGCAGAGAGAGAGAGAGAGAGAGAAACACAGAATCCAGAGCAGGCTCAAGGCTCGAGCTGTCAGCACAGAGCCTAACGTAGGGTTCAAACCCACAGAGCACGAGATCATGACCTGAGCCAAAGATCGCTTAACCACCTTAGCCACTTAGGCTCCCCTATAAGTGTAAAAATTATTAAAGCCGGTGTTAGGCCTAACTTGATTTCATTTTTCTTTCTTTCTAATTCCCAGTGGGTTTTTTTGTTTGTTTGTTTGTTTTTTGAGAAAGACAGCCTAGGTGCCAACTAACAAGTTCCCACTGTTTAACACTGGGAATGAGAAGCCACTCTGATTACTAATGCCAGGAGTTGCCTGCTGCTAGAACTGGAGTTGTGCATGTTGTCTAGTGACCGTTATACCAACACTGGGATCAAGTATGTCAACGTTAGCCATGTGCTCAGCAAAGCAAAGAGGACCAGAGCTCAGTGGCTTGATCTAAGCAAGCCAAGAAGAGGCCTCTCAGGTTCAGCCTTTCCTCGTTTTTACTCATTTCCTCAGAGTTTTCAGAGGATGCCTGAAACTTCAGATATTTGTAGTGACACTTGAAAGAAAGCATGGTAGCAACTTTTGCTCTGATTCAAGGGAACTTTATGAAAGTGAAAAGTCAAACTTGAGAGATTGATGGGTATGTAATAGGGAGGCCTAAGTGAAGTCACATGTGGTTCTTCAAAACTTCACATACAGCACTTGGAGAAAATACAACAGAAAAGCCATCATGTGGTTTTTTGTTGCTAAAATGAAAAGAAAAATATACACACACATATATATAAGTAAAATAAATTTCATGGGCAAATTGAAGAATGGTGGTTGTTAGTTTGCTCTAGTTTGAATACTAGGTGGATCCCATATTTAAAGTGACTGTGGTCTCTTATTACTGACAGAGGTGAATTCTAGTTATTTTGGCCAGGCTGGCAACCCTCTTTATAAAAGGCCTATGTGTGCAGGAGCCTAATAGCATCTTATAAACATATGGAAGACAGATGGAGGAAAATGAGAAGGGGCTGCAATAAAAGTATACAGCACTGTTTTTATGTTCTTGAGCACCCCTTTTAGAGAGAAGGAGCCATATGGGGCCAGCTGGGGCCATATGGTGGTCGTCCACATGGCCCCGATGGCAACGAGGAGGAAAGGGCACATGGGAAGACAGGAATGCTCCTGGAGACTGGGATGAGCCTGTTCTGGGTTCTTACATTCCTGTACCCACCAGAGGCTGGCGAAAATAATGGTGGAAGAGATGTGAGTAATTTCCCATCTCTTTGCCACAAAAGTCACTTAGTTGTGAAAGGGTAAGGGCAAGGCCCAAAAGAAGAGACCTTCTGCACTCAGAGGAGCAGCTGAAGTGATCACTAATTGATGTTAACGTGCAAGTGGAAAAACGTTGACTTATTTGAATGGGATAGGAAGGCGAGAGAATGCCAGAGCTGTTGACCTAATGTATTCCTGTTGCTACCTGAATCAAGAATAGAATAGAAAACAATTCATATAGTGTTCTATCACCATATGAATGAAGTCAAACTGAGTTTTAAAAGCAAAAATAATGTCAGAGATGCTTAAAAGCAGCCTACTAATGATTTTCCTAAATGGTTAGATCCACACAAAACGCATAGCATTTGCGTCTTCATAATCCCCTGTATGTGTGCCTTTCCTCCCTTTGTAGTACCAGACACAAGGGCTCTTTGCACGATTAGCAGTAGAATGAAGAATGAGTGAATGAATGAATGAGTGACTCTTAATTGCTTCAAATGGAAACACTGGTCACTGCCTCTCTATTTCTGAACATGGAAAGTGACGGAAGCAACTTTCAAAGATTACCTTTTCCATCAAGGTTCAGGCTCTGACTTAGGCTTCTGAAACGATAGGGAAAAAAAATCAAGCAGCTCTGTCTTTCATCTTCCCAGACAGAGGGTAGACATCCCTGAGCGTTCCCAGCCCAGGACAATTACAAAGCGGGCAAGGAGAAAGAAAAACAAGGAATTGTGAGTAGAGGAGCTGGAGGGATGGAAGAGTGAGTCCCTGCCCCCCACCCGCCCCCAGCCAGCCCTGCTGCTAGGGTTCCTGCTCCTAGTTAACGCTTTGCCCTCCCTGGAAAGGATATAGTATGTTTTGTTTAGAGATGCTACTGTTGGGAATAATGACTTCTGGTTCCCAGTAGGGGGAACATTATGTATTGCATGGATTACATTGAGAAAAACCTTCTTATTGATTTTTCTTTCTGAATCTGCATTATGGCAGGTCTACCTCAGGGAGAACACAAGAAGGAATACATTACTTGCTCCCCTCTTTTTTTCCATTTCTTTATTCTTTATGCATCCTTTTGAAGCAAATGCACTCAAGGTTACAAGTTTTGAAGAAAAACAAGAGAACAGAGAAGAGGGTGGTGAGAAAACAGGTGAAGCCAACCAGCCCATTCCAACTAGGCTTGACCTGCTTTCTTCAAGGTGTGGCTGGCTTGGTTACCTGATGAAGCTCTCATTCACCATATTCTGTGGATGGGTACTCAGTGTGGAAATGCCTGCTTCGAACGCATTGTGGAGGCCTCAGTGTTGGTGGTGTGCTTTCAGCAGCACCTAAGAGGCTGGGCACATCATTGAGAAACTGGATCCCTTAACTTTGTAGCGAGGTAGCAGTGAAAGTTTCTGGCTTCTATTTAGGGGTGCCTCGATTGATTGAGTCCAAAAGTTAATCTCCATTGCCAGCTTAATGCCTTTTTTTAGGGCAAGGCACTGGCAGAACCTTGAGGAAAGCTAGGGCAGGCACTTCATTTTTTATTAACTCTTTTAATCTTCTTCCCGGCCAGCGTCAAGCTTGTCATAAGCACTTGATGCATATTTCTTGGGAAGAAAAATTAAGAATGCTTTTCTTCCGGTCATTGGAAAGAGAGAAGATAATTTAGGTGAACTTCTTCCTTGATTTCCTTACCTTTTAGGATTTCTGTAAAGATGTTTGGTACTTTTGTTCCAGGCTCTCTCTGGGAAGCAGAAGACATTAATAACTGTGTAGCAGCATAGCTTTTGCAGAACTAAAACTTGTTGAGACAAGGCATAGAAAATTCTTAGATGGTGGTACATCTCTCCATGATTTTGTGCACTTAATATGCATATAAAATTATCTTGAATTCATCTTTTTCTTATTTTTGTAATGTTGGATAACAAACAGACTAGTGGATCTTATGCATGGCTGCACATGAGTGGTGCATGGGGCACTTTTTAAAAATACCAACACCTGGGACCCACCCCAGAGAGTCTGATTCAGTAGGCCCTAGATGGAGCCTAAGCTTTACTGGCTTTAAAAGCTCCCCCAAGTGATGCTGATATGCAGTCAGATGTGAGAGCCATGAAAATATAACACTGATCTTGTCTCATTATCCTCCCCTCCCCCCACCAACTTTTTAAGATTTATTCTAAGTTTCTAATCGTTTCAAATATATATTTGCCTTGGAGAATTAGGGGCATCATTTCCCCTTTCCTCCACTTCCCCTCCATTCTCCGACCCCTCTCCAGGGCTTTATGTCCACTGGTCAGCCTCATGTCCACTGGCCCCTGCCCCCGAGCCTCTGCAGCCTGAGAATTTCAAAACTAACAAACCTATATGGTTGGTCCATCCACTGAAATGATTTTGAAAAAAAAAAGGAAAAAAATCAGAAGACTGAGGTTCTGGACACACAGCTGGGAAATCAAACATGGCTGTTCGTTCGATTTCTCAGTGTTTGGAGTGTAGAGGTGAATAGTGAACCAAACCCATTTGAGTTTTTGGCAGGGTTCTGTCACACCATAAAAATCCTGGGTGGCCCTTAAATCTCACAGCCAAGATACTTGTGCAAGAAATAGTGTTTTAAGGACAGGGAAAATGCACGTAGCAGAGTAGAAAGGATACTAAAATAAGATTCTGAAGTCTTGGGTTGCAGATCTGGGTTCCTGAGACCTTGAGCAAGTCATACAAAAGATGATCTTTGCGATATCTTTCATTACTAAAACACCTTCATTCAAAAGCATCTACATCAACCTCTTTCCAAATGTCACAGAACCATAGACTTCTAGATCTGGAGGAGAGACCCCAGAATTCACGTAGAAGGTTTCTGGAAGCTTGTGGTCATTTTATGCTGAAATCACAATCACTTAGCCATTGTACAAAGATGTGGGCTATTTAGTCTACCTTCATATTCTATATTTGCTGCATATCTTTGGACTCAAAGCAGCTAGAATGTTGATGAGGGAGGGAGCTTGGAGCTCATGCTCAGTGGCCACACCTGGTTCTGATTTATGTGTTTGTGTATAACCTTGTTCAGTGGGAAACATTTTAAGTTCCTTTAAGAAATTATACTATAACGTTTCTAAAGAATGGCTTTGATTTATCACCTACTAGTAAAATCCATTTATAGACTTTTATTACCAAGCCATCTTGGGATATTCAGAAACAGTCTGTTGCCAAGAAAAAGTGACAGTTTTCCCCAGTGGTAAAATATACGGCATCCTATCTTTTATACTAGCCATCCTCCTAATTTCTTTACACGCTATTTCTGTAATAAAATATAACTGTGTATTTTAATTATTCAATTTCTGTATGCCCATGAATGAATACCTTAGAAAAAATTGGTTTCTTCATTTTGCAAATATCTTTAACTTCTTTATGTCCTAGATGTGGGGATACAGTTGTAAATGAAATAAACGCCTCACCTTCATGGGGCTTACATTCCAGTGGAAGGATTCAGACAAAAAAAGCAAATTGGAAAATAGTAGATATTAAATGCTAACCAATATCATTACAGACGCTATTTTAGGATAACTCTATCCACATGTGTTTAAAAATAAGCTGGAGGATATTTTAATGTATTTGAAGTATTTTAGACAATTAACATGAAACTAGTGGTTATGTTCAACAGAGTTCAGAACCAAAGGAAGTAGACTTAACTGACGAAAAAAGAGAAAAGAAGAAATTTGAGGAGTCCCTGGGTGGCTCAGTGGGTTGAGGGTCTGAATCTTGAGTCAAGTCATAATCTCACATTTCTGAGTTCTAGTGATGCATCGGGCTCTATGCTGACAGCATGTCAGCAGAGCCCCCTTTGGATCCTCCGGCCCCCTCGCGCCCTACCCATCCCCCATGGTGCCTATGTGTGCTCTCTTGCTCTCTCTCTCAAAAATAAATAAACATTTTTTTAAAAAAAGAAGAAATTTGAAATAGGTATAGATATCCCCAGATGGTACTAGTGCTGGGACTACAAGCCATAGAACCTGCATCCGTGGAAATGTTTGATACCATCTTTTAACATCTTGACCTGTGAAAATCACTTTTTCATAGACAAATAACTAGATAGATTGCCATTTGAGGTCTTTTTCAGCTTTATGAAACTGCCACATTCAAATATGAGGTTAATTTTATTTGCACACATGCTTGAGTAAAAAAGTCAACAACAAAATAAAATCATTAGCACCAACTCTGGCCCCTGTGGGTATGGCTCAGACACAGGGCACCACTGCTCCGTGAAGGCTTACTTTGCTGGATAAAGCCAAGGCTTGAGATAGCTACACAGTGACCGTGAAAAGCCCCACAGTGCTGTTGAGAGAAAGCTGGAGGTGCAAGTGTTCATGTGAGAATATAGTTTCTGCTCTGTTATATACTTTGTACTGTCGGCTTGGTTTTGGTTTGTTTTGGGAGCAACTTCCTTAACTTCCCTCCTTGTTACTTACATGGAGAATTATCATGGAGACCATAAACTGAAGCATTGGGAGACTTTGTAAATTAATATTGACAAATAATGAGATAATTAGAATTGCTTGGACGTTTTCTTCTCAGTTGCCCCATTGGTGAAAGCCGAGGACTTAGGCCACATGATGTTTGAGGCCCCTTCCAGATTCACAAGCCGGGATTTGAAAATTACTCAAGAGAGCCCTCCATTTTTCCAAACTTCCCCTCCATCAGATGGATTATTTTATTTATTTATTCATAAACTTTTTATTTTTTGAGAGAGCAAGCATGCACAAGTGGAGGGGGGAGAGAAAGACAGAGAGAATCTTAAGCAGGCTCCATACTTTTTGTGGAGCCCAATGTGGGGCTCAATCTCATGACCATGGGATCATGATCTGAGCTGAAATCAAGAGTTGGATGCTCAACCAACTGAGCCACTCGGGTGCCCCACAGCTGGATCTTTGTACAGGATAATTATCCCCATCTCATGGACATAGAACTAAGGTGGAAGAAGTTAACTAAGCTGCTACAGAGATGGAATGATGAGTTGAATCTGGAAATGAACCCAGGTGTATCCCTAGCTTTATCCTAGAGATCCTTTTTTTTCTAGTGATAGAGTCATGGATAAAAGGCCTAATGGAAGTAAAAACCTACCATTTAACTTTAGCTGTAAACCCCAAATCAGGTGCTTCAGGAGCTACTTAAGAACCCTCTAATCTCCAGCACAAAGACCTGCTTCTTGGTTTCCAGCTGTGAGCAGGCTGGCTACTGGGCAAGCTAAGGGCTTCAAGAAGGTTACAGAAGAAGGGGTGCAGAGGAAGAGGCCCTAATACCAGCTGATGCTAGGTCAGTCCGTTCACCTGAGAAGTGATTAAAAATCAGATTTTGACTGTGGATTTCATTTGAGGTGTTCATCATCTGGACTAATCTATTCACGCCACCTTTAAACATGTGATATTATGTATGATAACAAGGGAATTGATGCTTTTACGCTGCCAGTAGATGGTGGGTTAATTAATACTCTTGTTGGTAATGAAGCAAGGTGAAATGAAGTGAGACAGAGCTGAAGCATAAGGTCATTAACATACACTGATTAATAATGGAAATGTGGAAGTTTTCATTACCGCATAACCAATGGGCAAAGGAAGGTGTGTAATGGATGAAGATATAAGCAGGAGTACAGCATACTTTACTATTTAGAATGAGAACACAAATTCCTATTTAGAATGAGAACAGATCACTGGAATGCATTTTTTAAATTTGCATCATTTTCACATTTAATCCACACAGCCTCTTCCCGTATTTTGTGTTCAGCTATAATCTAGAGCACACTAGACACAAACTAAAATGTTGTAGGCTATGGAAAACTAATTTCAAGAGGATCTGAAGATAAGAAAGGGAAAATGAAGTACCTAAGGAGCAAGAATTACCCGAGAAGTTAAATCTTAAACCTCTTGACTCTAAGGATGTTGTAAAACTTGGACATCTCAACACATTTCTAGACTTTCTTCATTGAATATTTTTAAGGAAAACATCAACTCTTTATGATGGTTTGAGGGAAGTTCTTATCCTAGAGCCTGGAGGTGAAACAGAGGGTCTTTCAGAGTTCCCTTCACACGGATTCTAAATGAAATTCACATGTGACTGCTGTTTCTGTGAAGCCAGTCCTGGTGGTGATGTTCTCACCCCCTGAACCATGAGGGGCTTTCTATGTAAACTGCAGCCACTATGAGAGATGTAGAAATGAATGGACTTCCTCCTTCATTCACTGCTGCACATTTCATTTGCTTTATTTCCCTTATTTACATTTTGTTTGCTTTCCCTTCACCTCAGATGCCCAATTTGATACATTGTTAGGAACCTTAGACATTTCTTTACAGTTAGGAAATTTCTAATTTCCTAGAATGGTGGAGGATAAATTATTACAAATAATAAAATACTCTGGAGAGATGTCATAAGTATGTATGTACATGAATTGTCAATTTTCAAAGAATCTGAATATATAAAATTGCAATCTATTTTGAAATATAAATTATATAAAAGACTCTGTCTGATAAGACACAAAATGCATGTACTCATGAGGCCCTGAAAGTCTTCAGCTTTATTATTATAGGAATAAAATATTGGCTTAAATCTGTCTGGTCTCTTTGACCTAGGATGAAGGTTGCTTCCGAAACTCAGATCCTCAGTATAACTTGAATTTTCTCTCATAAAAATAAATTTGAGAAAGGTAACAGCTGTTTAGTTCTCATATTCTGTCTCCCTAATATATACCTGGTTAAGAGTCTCTATAGTATAGCTTTTCAGTTAGTTTGGTCCTGATTTTTGTTCTTATATTTAGTTGTTTCTTTTTTTGTTGTTCTTTTAAAAAGAAAATGGATTTCTATTTCTTTAAAAAAATTAATGCTGTTCTCAAATCTCCCAAGTTTGTAAAATTACCATATTTTCTTAGTGAGTTATGGGTCTTTGGGCATATTTAATATTGTACCTCAGTGCAAACACTTAAGATTTTGTTTGTGTCCCCCTGAATTTTCAGGAACTTGTTTAAATGTGTGATATAACTCAGGCATTTTTGGAGTAGCAAATTGGAAGGAGCAACAGATTCTAAGATTCATGAAGATAAGATACTGTGTCACTAGAAGTGACAATCTAGTAATTTTAGCAAGACCATAGTTTTACTGTAACATCACCAACTGAAGGTACTGGAAACGAAGACACTGTCAAAGGATGAAAAAACTTCTCTTTCTCCATCTCTCTCTCTCTCTTTCTCTCAAAGATCTTGTGTGTCATTTCCCCAGACATTTGAAAGATTTAAAGTGAGATCATCTGATGTCATCGTCTGTCTTTTAAAATGCTGTGCCATCATGCCTGGATGGCTCAGACGGTTAAGAGACTGACTCTTGATTTCGGCTCAGGTCATGATCTCAAGGTTGTCAAGTTGAGCCCCGTGTCAGGCTCTGCACTGGCAGCATGGAGCCTGCTTGGGATTTTCTCTGTCTCTCCCTCCCTCCCTTTCCACACTCCCCTCCCCATAAATAAACATTAAAAAATAATCATAAAATGCTGTGCCATCTTCCTCTAGTAAAACTAGCATCCTATCAGAAAAAAAAATTCAGTGATTTTTCCATGTAAGAGTGCGTACTTCAGGTAGTGTCCCAAGTGTGAGGAAGAAATGTTGGTGAATGGCAATTTGTTGATTAGAATCACCACATGTTAATCTCTCACAGCATGTTTCAATCGAATTATTTCTTCATTGAAAGGGTGCAGTGCCACAGAATTGCTGTAATTGACAACCACAGGTTTGAAAGGGATATTCTGAGAGCAGGAGAAGTTTTGCCTTTAACACACCTATAATTGAGCTTTTTCTCATTTCTCTTTGCGGTCTTTCTCATTATAACCTTCCCCTCCCATTTCCCATTATCCTCATTTTCTGCCCTTGGGGCTTTCTTGCTCTACAATTGAAACCATTCTTTTCATTCTGTTTGCAGCTTTTTGCCTTACGCATAAGGCTGCTTCTTGGCTGTCAGGCCTTCTCCCAGATCTTTCAATAAATGTGAAATTAGATGGAATTGTTAAATATGAGTGAACAGAAAATGTAGAAAACTAAAAAATCTTATAATCCCTCAACTATCGTATTGTAATCTGGATAGTGATAGAAAAATTATTTTTAAAGCAATTCTGTATCCTTTTCTGCTTCAGACTTAACTGTTCTTGTCTGTTCTCTTCATACAGAATACTTGGTGAATCTTTTAAATCTTTTAATCCTGTAAATGAGCTTCACTTAGAGTAAAGATGAAAAGTACAAGTTAAAATTGCCTATTGCATACTTGGCAGGGTATCTCTACTTAAATTCTGAGCCGTAAGTGAATGTAGCTTTTGGTGAATGGACTGTATGTATCAGGACTCACGATAAGTAGTAGTTCTATTATTAAAGCACCTGGTATATTCCTTCAATAATTACGTGTCTTTCAATGTGCCTTGAATATACTTGTTATAAAGAGAGATTTGCTTAGTACTTAAAGCGAGTTAAGTTTTTTCCCCTAAATTTTCTTGTCTTGCTTGATATCACAAATTTTGTTTTTGCTTAGGAGGCTTATAGATACCATCAATATAGTGTCATATGTTTTGTCAAGAAAAAAGAATGAACATGGTGAAGCTATTTTCATCCTAATTTTGAATCTCTTCTCTAGAGTTGGACATACAAAATGTAACCTCTTGTGTCTCGTTACAGTTTGATCTGAATATAAGAGCATTGCAAACCATTTTGTTTACCACTGTGCTGACTTTTGTAAAAATATTTTAGTTATCTCAGTTCCTGCCAGTGCTGATTGGCATAATGCTAGTGCACATCTCAGAATTATTATGACTATTTGCTCTATTTTACAGTCTCCTAGGGAGGGTGTTTGTTCTTTGGAGGAAAAATACATGCAAGGCAAATGTATCTTCATCAGCATATTCTAGAAATCCAGAGTAGTGAGATCAGGATAAATTCACTTTTCCCACTTTTGATAATAGAGAAACTTGAGAAGCAGACCACACTGCTCACCATGTGTTTGAGTTCATGAAAATTTTCTGTGTCTATATATGGTTTGTTATATTATTATTTGTTATTAGGATGGCCATATGTAGCAGAAAAACTGATGGTAACTTAAGGGATAAATATACTTCTCTGTCATGTGAAAATAAAAATAAGTGCAACGTAGAGTGGGTAGTGCTGGTAAGGTCACTCTGAAATCAGCTAGGACTGAGACTCCTTTCCAGCTCTTTGCTCCAGTGTCCCTAGAGTCTGAGGTTTATGTCCTAAATCAAGAGGGATGCTAGCATCACGGTCCAAGTGGCAGGCTGGAGCAGGTCAAGAACTTACCTGTTCATCACACATGGCATCTGCTTTTATCTTAGTCATAACCACATCTTGCTGCAAGTGAAGCTAGGAACATATTGTTTGGCCTTAAAATATCTAGGGAGCAGTATGGCCAAGAAAAATCAAAGTTCGATTCCTAAAGAAATGAAAAATGGCATGTAATTTTATAAGTGTACATATGGGGGCACCTGGGTGTCTCAGTCAGTGGGGCATCCACCTACAGCTCAGGTCATGATCTCACAGTTAGTGAGTTGGAGCCCCGCATCGGCTTCTGTGCTGATAGCTCAGAGCCTGGAGCCTGTTTCAGATTCTGTGTCTCCCTCTCTCTCTGCCCCTTCCCTGCCCGCGCTATCTCTCTCTCTCTCAAAAATAAATAAGTATTAAAAATGTTTTAAAATAATAAATAAATAAATGGAAGCTTATGTTAGTTTGTTTTGGTACTTTAGATCTCAGACTATAATTATAGTTTTTTTCTTAAAGTTTATTTTATTTATTTTGAAAGAGAGAGTGCACACGTGAGCAATGAAGGGACAAAAGGGAGAGACAGAGAATCCCAAGCAGGCTCTGTGCTCAAAGCACAGGGCTTGATCTCAGAGCTGTGTGACCAGGACCAGAGCCAAAATCAAGAGTTGAACACTTAACTGACTGAGCCACCCAGGTGCTCCCGTGATTATATATTTTTGTCTCTTCAAAGAAATATAAAAATATTGTGATTTAAAGCATTGTGTGATCTTTTTTAAAGCCTATAAAATAGTTTGGATTAGCTCTTAATAGTCTTCTCAACAGCGAATATTGACAGTGATCTCATGTATTAGTAACGTGCAAAGAGTACTTAATAGTAAGTACCTTTCTCATATCTGATTTGAGCCACTGAATTCATGTTTGAGAATTCTACATCTTTCACTCCAAAATTCTCCCCACAAGTTGTTAGAAATATTTTTCACAAAACATGAAACATATGCTAAAAATCATTTCACCAATTATGGTTTCAATGAAGTTTAACAATAGCACATATTAAATTTGTTCTCCTAAAAATAGCTTATAGTATGTATTACTATATTCTCGGTGATATTTTAGAACTCTATGTGGGTAAAATCACCATGAATCATGTGATTCCAATGCTATGAGAAAGGCCTAAGGGTGTTCTTAGATGTGTGAGTAGTATATTATTTCAAAACAAAATGGACTTATTAGAACCATTTTAGACAAAGGGGTCTATATAAGTGCTTTTAGCTAAAAGACAAAAATATCGTAACCAATGGCAGTTAGTACATGCTTAAAGGCTTATTTAGCCAGCTGTTGGAGGGATAGGCGGAGGTGGTCACTGAGGTGAGGAACAGCCAATACTTGGATGTGGAAGTCAGTTCTTTTAGGAAAGAAAGGACAAAATAAAATGTGACTAATGATTCTCAGTATCTGTAATGTTTAATATGGAGAAGTTTATCTAGAAGGAAAGGAACAGTTTTATGGTTTGATCACTTAAAAATTTTTTAAATGTTTATTTATTTTTTTTTGGTAAAATTTTTTAATGTTTTATTTATTTCTGAGAGAGAGAGAGGCAGCGTGAGAAGGGGAGGGTCAGAGAGAGAGGGAGACACAGAATCCGAAACAAGCTCCAGGCTCTGAGCTAGCTGTCAGCACAGAGCCCAACGCCGTGCTCGAACCCACGAACAGTGAGATCATGACCCGAACTGAAGTTGGACGCTTCACCAACTGAGCCACCCAGGCGCCCCTGTTTATTTTATTTTTGAGAGAGAGAGAGGAGGGCAGAGGGGAAGGAGACACAGAATCCAAAGCAGGCTCCAGGCTGAGCTGTCAGCACAGAGCGCGACGCAGGGCTTAAACCCAGGAACCTCTAGATCATGACCTGAGCCAAAGTCGGCGGTTAACCATCCGAGCCAGCCAGGCACCCCTATGGTTTGACCATTTTAAAAAACTGTTTCAGTCTCTGCCTTTACATTTCAACCTTTTAAAATAAAGTTATGTATAAATGGCCATTAAAATGTCTTAAGAGCATTAGGAGTTTGTGGACTATCTTAATCCTTCCGTGTGATTGTCAGTTCTGCCTTTAGAAAAGGAAATTGGCTGATCCCTTATAGCTATTTGCTGTTTGCCAGGTGTTCACTAGAAAATAAGAACAAATAAATTTTGAGTAGGAAAAAAAGGAACTCCATTGTGTTGGCACAGAGATGGAAAACAACTTTATAGGGGCGTTTTTGGCTCTTAAGGCTAATAAAAGGACCAAGTTCCTATGTCTTCCATCTATCCATCTTCCATCTATGTTCATGTGTACCCATTTCCCTTACCCCCAGTATGGACCATTTGGATTCACAGCGTCAGAAGAACAGAGTGAAATCTAGTGCTGGAGTTCAGCCTACCTCGGGACCTAGGTCCCTTCTGATACTAACTTGCAACACCTAATATTCACTGTACTTACCGTAGGCTCAGTGTCCCCATTCTGCAAAAGAGAGTACAAGACCTACCTCCGAGAAAGAATTTGAGGAGCACAGATCATGTGGGTAAAGCTCATGGTACAGCACCCAGTATGCGGTCAGTAGAGGGTGTCTCAGTTATGTTCAAACAGAGTAGCTATCTTCTCTTCCCTATGTTTCCTCACTGCCCATCAAAGGATGCTCCCCTTGGCTTCCTGATACACACTAAGGAATAGGTGAGGTTCAAAGCAAATTTGGGGTTCTCTAGGGCTAAAACATGTGCTAGATGGGGGTGGGAGATGATGGGAGGGAAGGTAGAGGTTTGCTCAGACATTCGCATGAATGGAATATTTATCTGCCTGCTTCTAGTAGGCTGCCTTATATGGTCCTTTTATGATCTCACTGATTAAATTCCAAGCCCTGTGAAAGTTGAGGCCTTAAAACTGGGCCTTCTCCATAACAGTGAGCACAGTGCTCAACCCCAAGCAATAGGTGTTCACTCAGCAGTTATGACCAAACTTTTCTTTGTGACCCTAAAACACCAGTCTGCCTTTCACTAGAGTGAGAAAGAAAGCAGCCATGTGTTATTGAAAAGAACTCCATTGGCTGTTCTGGAACCCAAAGCACGCAGGTGTTCCTGCTCTCAGTCACTGGTTGAAATACTTGTCTTAGAAATATTTTTAAACATGGACTATACAGTAAAGGAAATTTTACAGTAAAGGAAATTTTCTTATATTAGATAGACACTTTCAATTTGTGTAAGATCTTATGCCAGATTGTTTAGAAAGAGGCTTAGTTATATTTAATTGTGTTTAATTTTTTAAAGATCATGTTTTTGGGGTGGCTTGGGTGGCTCAGCTGGCTGAGCATCCAAATTCGGCTCAGGTCACTATCTCAGGGTTCGTGGGTTTGAGCCCCACGTCAGGCTCTGTGCTGACAGCTTGGAGCCTGGAGCCTGAATCAGATTCTTTGTCTCCCTCTCTCTCTGCCCCTCCCCCACCTGAACGTGCGTGCTTGAGCGCGCTCTCTCTCTCCCCCCATCTCTCTGTCTCTCTGTTTCTCTTTCTCTCTCTCATATCTCCAGAGTTTCTTTTAAGCAGAAACAAGAAAATAAAATTTTGTTCATCTGATTTGAGTGGCAGTGATTCCCTGTGACGAGGATGGAAAAATTAACATTCAGAATGGTGATATATTTCACGTTTGGGAAGAAAGCTGATAATAGAGATTCTTGGTGCTTGGGAGATAAAAATATCGTACCTTGTCCTAAGTTGATTCTAGTATTAGAGTTATTGCTTGAAATAACCATGCTCCAGACTTCTAATTTAAGATGTAATGTTTAAATTAGTGTTTTCTTTGTTTCTTGAAATTTTGGAATGTTTAGTTGACAAGCACTTAGGAGCACAGTTTGTATCTTTAAGAATGCATTGTGTGATGCTAATCATAGGAGATGGAGCACCTCCGAGAGTCGATTATGTTAGACTGAGTGCATCTTGCAACTAGATACTAATTTTTGTTGGTAGATGCTGGCAGATTGATATTGAAAGCTCCGTACCCATGATACTTCCACGTTCTAATCTATACTGTTAAATAAAATGATACTTGGATTGATCATGAAGACATTTTTCCTCCTGGCTTATTCGTGAGAGCAACTGCTATTACTAATCAATGAGCTATAACAACTGCAAGAAGGGTCTTTGGGGAAAAACAGTGTGATAGATGGTATGAGGGTTAATTCTCAGACTATCACTAGTTCCTTTTAGTCTAAAGGGCTAGAAGTGTATGCCCCTCCCGTTTTCCAAGTAGCACCTCTCCAAAGCTGTCAGACAGGGACCATTCACACACCAAATCTAGTGGCCTTTGAATGCTCAGGCTGATGAAATTCCTCCAGCAAGTTTTGACACTCACAATGTGCTCTCTCCCACTCTCCTTTCTTGTTGGCTTCTATGACATTTGTGTCTCCCTGTTCTCCTGTTGGTGGCTTTCTTCTCTTTCTCCTTCTGAATTCATCTTTCTCTTAACATTGCCCAAATGTGAACATCCATCCCAGCTCACCTCAAACCCCTGCTTACAACTCCCTAGGACTGTATTGGAAACTTGATGTTGTCCCAGCCACCCTCTTTTCTACGGTAGCTCCCATAATCATCCACACCTCTTTAACAAGCTCTAGTGTTTGATATTTTTGCCCAGTCTCTTCACTTTGAAGTAGCCTTAGGGGCACCTGGGTGGCTCAGTCGGTTGAGCATCCGACTTCGGCTCAGGTCATGATCTCACTGTTTGTGGGTTTGAGCCCTGTGTCAGGCTCTGTGCTGACAGCTAGCTTGGAGCCTGGAGCCTGCTTCAGATTCTATGTCTCCCTCTCTCTCTAACCCTCCCCTGCTCATGCTGTCTCTCTCTCTCTCAGAAATAAGTTTAAAAAAATAAAAAATTTAAAAAAAATAAATGAAGTAGCCTTAGGGGGTACCTGGGTGGTTCAGTTGGTTGAGTGTTCGACTTCAGCTCAGGTCACCATCTCATGGTTCATGAGTTCGAGCCCCACAGTGGGCTCACAGATGTCAGTGCAGAGCTGGCTTCAAATCATCTGTCCCCCTCTCTTTCTCTGCCCCTCTCCAACTCATGCATGGGCTCTTTCTCAAAAATAAATAAGCGTTTTAAAGTAGCCTTAGAGTACTCAAGCTCAGTGTGTTTGAAAGTAAACTTCTCTCTCCATAGTCTACCTTTATCCAGCCTGACTGTCCTGATAGAGCAAGTGTAATCTGTATCTCTTATCACTTCTCCTCTTGAAAATTTCCATTCACGTCCCCTTTCCTATAAAAGAAGTGCCAGGCTTCTTATCCTAAGGCTTAAACACCTTATTCTAAGGTTCCAGGAATTGGCTCCAACCTACTTTCCAGCTTTCCTTTTCAGTTATGCCATGTGATCTCTTCCATTGCTGTTTCACAACTACACCCTAGACCAATTCTTATAAAGCTGCCTATCCACAGACAGCTAATATGAATAAGTGAAGCCAGCGAGGGCAGAACTGTGATAAACTGGTACACCCAGCAGGAAAAAGGCAACTCACCTCTAAACCATGGTTGCTGTAGGACATGTGTTGCCAGATCTTCTGATTTTTAAATACTGTCATGTAACAAAAACTCATCTGTAAAAACTAGACAAGGCCCACCAAAGACTGAAGTTTGTGACTCAGCTACAGACACACCCACAATCACTTCCATGCTCACGTTTATTTCACTGTTTTCTCTACCAATTCTTCTTAACATGTGCAGAGGTCGTCCCACACGGCACCTCTTTGGTAGAACCTTCCCCGGGATGTTGGAGTCTCCTTCATCCCTACAACATTTATGATTGGTGTTGCCCAGCTGAAATGTTACCTTATTTAAATTTATTTCATAAAGGGATACATGTGTCAACTCCCTAACTCATTAGGAGCGTGAAGCCGTGGGTCACTCTTGTGTTTTCCTGTCTCTTACCCCCTAGTCCCTTCTTAACAAATGCCTTATGTGTAGTCAGTTCTCGATACTCGGTTTTTCTTAGTTGATGGGTGGTGTTTGGAGAACTGGGACAGGATCTAAATATTATTTTATGAGAGTAAAGAACAGGACTTGCTGAGTGCCTGATGTATGCAGGTTCTCTTCCAGATGCTTTAGACACACTATTCTGTTTCATCCTGGCTGCGGTTCTGCTAGGTGTGATGTGATAGCCAGCTCACAGCTGCCTTAACTAAGGCCCTCAGAGGTTAAGTACTATGCCTAAGGCCATACAGGTAGAAATGCAGGCTCCGATTCCATTTGTATTTTTCACACTGTTTTCTAAGCTCCCAGCAGGCTTAGCAGACACATGCATGCATAGGCCACAAATGCGTTATAACTGTAATTGTGCCTAGACGCTGAGAACAGCTGAGGGCCGGGCCAGCAGGAGCTCATGGGGCCTGTCACCACCCTTACCCCCACGGTGACCTGCAAACATGGCCCTTGGTGTGGATAAGGTAGCAGGCACTGTGTTTATTAGTCCGTGCTCCTTCTAATGACATTTTTAAAAGGCAGCGTGGGCAATGTAATATAGTTAAGAACATAATTCCTGCTGTATTCAAATCATTCTTTCCTTAGGATTCCAAAACCAAATTTTACAAGGTGAAACAGATTTCATTATTTGAAGAGTGCTACCCAAGCTCTGTCTGGAGGAAGCTCCTGTCATTAAAGAGGTGACTTTTGAGACAGGATTCAATGTAGAAATAGCATTAAATGAATAAGCATTTCTTGCATAATCAATATTGAAAACTAAAATTAGATCTCAAGATTTGGTGGTTTTAGAATCTAAGGAATACTCTGATGGAATTGTAAAAATATACAGGAATTGAGTGAATTTAAAAGCTATGGTAAACAGCTGCATTTGAGGTCATTAATACCACTTTCAGAAATGTAAAATTAACTGAGAAAGAAGCATACTTTTAACAACGTAGCACTTTAACCTATGAGTCAAACATGAACATTAATTTTTTTTTTAATTTGTGCTTAATCAAATTACATGGTACATTTTGGCACTGCCTCTCAAAAAATAATGGCAAGTTGTAACATTCCAGGGCTAGAAATGAGACCTTTTATGCACAAAGTTTTTCTTGGCTTTTTGCAATAAAGATTAAGTAGAACATATTTCAAAGTGCCTTAAATTCCATTGCATCTGAAGTAGAAATACAGGTGAAACAAAATTGCTGATAGTACCTTAGGGAATATGGGTTAGTATAGAAATGTTGAATATTCACATTACCATATTTAGATTAAATAGCTACTATAGCCAGTTATCTGTCAAAATTCTTAGCATTTGCTTTCTTGGCAATTCACTTATTATCTACCCCCCTCCCCAGAAAAAAAGCATTAAGCTTAGACCTTTGTGAAACATTTAGATCAGTTCCTCTCATCTGACTGCATTTATATAACAGAACCCTATAAAAAGGATCTGTACCAAACCAATTACTAGTCCACCTGACATAACTCTTAGGGTGCTCCAGAAACATTTATGTTTTACAGAAATGAAAATTTTGAGTGCTTGATGCACTTAAAATGACAATGAGAAAACATTTTAATTTTTGCATAAAAGAAAAGTACATTCATGGGGTACCGGGTGGCTGTCTCTTAAGCATCCAACTTCAGCTCACATCATAATCTCAGAGTTTATGAGTTCGAGCCCCGCGCCCGGCTCTGTGCTGACAGCTCTGAGTCTGGAGCCTGCTTTGGATTCTGTGTCTCCCTCTCTCTTTGCCCCTCCCCCACTCACACTCTGTCTGTCTCTCTCAAAAATAAACATTAAAAAAGATTTTTAAAAGAAAATATAAGTAAAATCAAAGAGAGATGGACAATTCTTGTCTTATATCTTAAAATGAAAACAGTAACAGATGATAGAGAAAAGTCCTGTATTAACATCATTATGGTAAATAATAGACATGAATTTTAGAGCCATTTTTTTTTAATGTTTGTTTGTTTTTCTGAGAGAGAGAGAGAGAGAGAGAGAATGTGAGTGGGGGATGGTCAGAGAGAGAGAGAGAGAGGGAGATACAGAATCTGAAGCAGGCTCCAGGCTCAGAGCTAGCTGTCAGCACAGAGCCTGACACAGGGCTCGAACCCACGAACCGCGAGATCATGACCCGAGCTGAAGTCATATGCTTAACCAACTGAGCCACCCAGGCGCCCCATTTTAGAGCCATTTCTCTCAAAGCTTTAGATTTTGACTACAAATTGCTATATTTTATTTCAAGTGAACTTGGTGCTTAACTGTAATAGTATTTGCTTTCCAGTTTTGCATGTTATCAGCATGTTTCTTTTATACTTCAAGAGTCCTTCCTATATTTAAAAAGGCCACAACATAAACATTCTTTTATTTGGGGGGAGGGAAGAAGAGGGGAGGATTCTGAAAAGGAAGTCTGAATATTTTTGTCAGTGATGAGTTAAGAATTTGGGATTTGATTTAGTGATTGACTTAATGAATAGAATTTCAAAGGAAAGCGTTTTGTATATTAATACCTAGGTATTCACAGAGTTGAAAAGCAAAATGAATATATCTTTTTATTCAGAATGTTACTGTATTTGGCAAGTATGAAATTGTTTAAATGAGAGATACTTTTATACACAAAGGTGCTTTTCTGCCTGTCTTAAATTACTATTAATTAAGCATTATTTAATACAATAGATAATTATAGTGTTTTAATGTCGATGCCAGTGGATTTGCTAGTCTTTCTAAATGGCTATTGTTGGCTAATAGTCTTCAGGGGATCATTTATATAGCCACTGTGGTTCTAAAAATATCTCTAAATACCATGGGACAGCCTTTTTTGATACATGGCTGTTATAAAATGCATTTTTATTTGAAGTGTGTCATTTTGATTATATCATTCACTTACTTTTTTATGTGCAGCAAAAAATACCAATGCTGAAAAAGAAGGGAAAGAACTTTATATATAGAAAAATTTTATAACAATATGTTAAATAGGGAAAGATATGAATCGAAGGTATTGAGAATCTGTTCTATTCATTAGGCTTTTTAGCTATTCATTAGGATTTTAACCAGAGATGTTTTTATGTAGCCTCATTGTTTTTATTTTAATTAATATTTCTATGGCAAAGAGATAATTAGGTAAATGCTATTGAATATTAAATATGGTAGTAGCTTAGGAGAAAGCATTTCTGGGTCAAAGTCCTTAACAAAATATTGTCATGTGTGAGCTGATTAGTTGAATTGAATGCAAAACAGTTTTGCCACCATACAACCAGACTCTTACAGTCACTCAGTTCATTATCTAAGGCTGTGCCAGGATGGAATGATTGGCTATGTCAAAGTTCAATGGCATTCATTTTAATTTCAGTTGCTAATGGAGTAAATTTTGATTAGAGGCTAGTTCCAGCCTCCTTAAATTATCTAAGAACATCCCAAAGAGGCTGAATCTGTATTTTGAATGCTGAATGTGTGAGGTTCTCAGGGCTTCACCCAGTGCTTTCTGTTTATTGTTGGCTCTGATCTATAAGGGCCCACAGAGAACTCTAAAATAGATTCTAGGCTACTCTGGGATTCTTGATGCCTGTATCTAACATTGTATGCAAAAAGACTCCATTTTTAATTAGACCAGAGACACTGAGGATTTTCATCAACCACATTTAGTACAGAGCAGTGTTAGACTTGGTGAACATCCCTGTTCATTAGTACCCCAGAGTGATAGCTCCCAACTTGTATTTGATAACATCCTAAGGGTTCAGACGTTATGCTATTGTTTGATATTTCTTGAAACTGTTTTATTTGTTAAGTTTATTTATTTATTTTTAAGAGAGAGAGCATGAGCAAGGGAGAGGCTGAGAAAGAGGGAGACAATCCCAAGCAGGCTCCATAGTGTCAGCATAAAGCCAGATGCGGGACTTGAACTCACAAACCACGAGATCACAACCCAAGCTTGAAATCAAGAGTCAGATGCTTAACTGATAAAGCTACCCAATGCCCCTATTGGAACTATTTCAAAAACTGTGATGAAGGATGCAGAGTTTCAAAAGTACATTTCAAGTGTTCTATGAGGATAGCCAAGTGATGAGCTTATGCTGCCCAGTTAACTAGTTGTGGGGCAGGTTTCAGGGTAGACCTTCTCCCACCTCTTTTGTGCATGTGTAGATTTGAAACTGCATGGACTCTCTTCTGTGAATTTGGGAATTATATTGGGGGTCAGAGTTTGCCGGTCGCTTTGGTAAACAAGCACGCTAGTGGAGAGCTCCTAGCTCTTCTGTGCAAGCAGGCTGTGCATGTGCGCTCACACTAAATCGTCCAACCAGCCACATTGCCACAGTTACCTTCAGCATGGAGCAGTAAAGCTCTGTCTATCCTGGGCTCTTCTTTCCCCTTACATACTTACAGTGTATAGATCGTACTCGAGGCCTAGCAAGGCACAGACACATCTGTTTGAGAACTTACTTTTACAAGAAATAGTAAGTTGGAACAATGACTGTTAACATACTACGGTGTGATACAACATTGTAAGTGTAGGCTTATTTTACAGTAGAGGCGCCATTTGTCAAACTCATTTTTTAATAAAGAATACTGTTAGTATAAATAAATAAGTATCTTTGATAAAAACCTTTCTTAATACATTTCCTTAGCATCTCTGGTTCATTTCACTTAAGGGCATTTTGCAATTAGAAAGCAAGCTGCTTTTTTTTTTTTTTTTAACATTACCATTTGCAACCACTTATTTGTGTAAATCAGGATTATCTTGATCTGCAACCAAACAAAACAGAATTAATGAAGCAGGGGCAGCTAATAGAGGACTGCAGGTGTCATTCACTACCTCTTTATAGCAGAGTTTTGTGTTCATAAACTTAATTCTGTTGTTTCACATTGACCGACTTTTATAGTAAATGTGATTGGTTATTTATAAAAATTCTGGAATTTTTCCAGTCTTCAACATAGAGCTATAGGGCTCTCTGGGTAGTTCTTTCTACTTATATACTTCGTGTGTATCATTTAGAGAGCTTAAATGCTATTGGGTATACAAGCTCATTATTCTCACAACTTAATACTGTTTCAAATATCTAGAAATTTGGTGGCCAGAATGTAAAGGACATGAAAATGAAATCATATAGTAAAATGAAATTTAACAAGGGTGGATAAAGACTATTATGGCCAGATCCCTACTTTGCATTCTACATGTAATTTTTTCTGTCAACTTGGAAGTGAGAGTGGGTGGTCAGAGTTTGCCTGTTTAGCCATTCCATATGACATATGAGCTGCACTTTTCTAAGAACATTCAAGAACAAGAGGCAATAAAAATCAAAGTTGTTTTTGTTGGTTGAGGAGGTAGGAAGGGGATTGGGAAGGAGCGTATTGGGATACATTATACCTGCTCCCCATTTTTAACGAGACTCACTCTCTCTCTCTCCATATCAGTAACAACATCACCTGCCACTTTTCCAACTTCTTACAGATGTTTTTTGAAAGAGAAAGGTAGATGGCCTTGGAACCTGATCTTTGTCCTCTAAGTTTTATTATCCATTGTTCTTGCCCCAGACTTAGGTAAATGTCTTTAGAAAGCCTTGATTTATTAGAACATGCAGGCTTCATTTCCTGTAGGATTAGAGTATATACCTCAGAAATATTATAAAATTTATTTTTCAAAAAACATTATTATGTATTGGTTTTCTGTAATGTCTTTACCCATGAAAGTAAATGATTTTTTAGGAAGTAAAAAAAAGATGACCAAAGTATGTTTAGAGAGGCTTTCAACACAAAATAATCTCATTGCTTGAGATATTCTGTGTAAGGAGTTTTAAAAGTCTTAACTTGAATAAATAATGTATTTTGTGGCTAAAATTCTCCTATCCTAACCCCTCCCACGCCCACCACCATTTATCATATTTCTGCCACACACACTGTTTTAGAGGCTGGATAAGCAGTTGCCACTCTTATCACTGGTTTGCTTACCTTGGGTTTGTTTTTCTTTCTTTGCAGAGACCCTCCTTGATGACTTCCTTCTCACGTACACTGTCTTCATGACAACTGATGACTTGTGCCAGGCGCTTTTGAGGCAATATCCTTCATTAACTTCAGGATGCTGCTTCGGCTTCCTTTCAGACAGATGTCTCGCATTAGGAATTAACTGCCTTTCTTAATTTACTCAGCCTCTCTGTAGCGTGTGGGTATGTTAAATATTAATGTAATGATATCCAAGGCAAAAGATGAAATGAGACAGAACAGACAGCGGGAACTAGAAGGCGGAGCTGCTGTTTTCACCTTCTAGATCGTGGGTAAATTGAACTGTTTTCTTCAAACATAGATCTCAAGACTTTAGGGATCTGGAGGTAAGTTTAGCATACTGGGTACACCCCAGAGTCAAGAGGTTGAGTGGATTGGCAATAAGTGACTTGTAGGACAATCAAGCAGTTAGTGCCAGAGGACTTGTGCAAGAAAACATACACACATGATACTGTGTTTCTCCACAAGTGTCCGGGGTCAGACCAGCCATCCCCCATGTGGGAGGTCTAAACAACACCCTGGAATCAACTGCCATCTCTCAGAGCTTTGTGAAGACGTGTGCTGTTAGAATGATGGATGGGATTAGAAGGTCAATGACCAGTTAAGGAAGCTTTATGATTTGATACATTGACTAGAAGGGATGCAACAGAGGAAAGGCCAAAAAGCCAAGCCAAGTAAATTTACTCAGAGTCTCCATATAGGCCTCTTGACTCACAATGTTCAAGGAAGGTGCTTCAGAAGCATTTAAGAAGCCTGATAACTGTCAGATCTTTACTAAACTGAACTGAAGATTCCGCCTGAGCCCATGTGAATGTTTTTGGAAAGACAGATTTTTTCTTTTCTTTTCTTTTCTTTCTTTTCTTTTCTTTTCTTTTCTTTTGTTTTCTTTTCTTTTCTATATCTGGGTTTTATTGAGCCCTCAATGGTAATGGTCCTGGTACTCTTCTTTTCCTGTTAAATAATTGTTCTATTTCTACCCTACTTTACAGCCTTTTTCTACTTAAAAGAATACTTTAAAACTCCATAAAGAGCATAATTGAAATAAAATCTCTCTTAAATATAAACTAGAGATGGTGACTAGTTTTAAGCACTTTGTTATCATAAGGGCACGCAAAGCTACAGATTTTGTGAAACTTTTTAGAACTAGTTCATAAAACTGATCTTAAAAAATTAGCAGCTTTGAATTTGGAAAAATTCAAAACCAGATTTTTTCCACAGCTCCCAAGTGGGTATTACTAAGAAATTCTGCAGTAATTGCAGAATTACACTTTAGAAGTATTTTAGGGACACCTGGGTGGCTCAGTCAGTTGAGCGTCTGACTTCAGCTCGGGGCATGATCTCACAGTTCATGAGTTGGGTGGAGCCCCACATCAGGCTCACGACTGTTAGCACAGAGCCAGCTTCAGATTCTCTGTCCTCCTCTCTCTGTCCCTCCCCTGCTTACCCTCTTTCAAAAATAAACAATCATTAAAAAGAGTATTAAAAGTGTTTTAGGAAAATATCTATGAGCTAATTTCTTCTACATTTTAATGCTAATATTTTCCCAGAAGTATTAGCATCTGTTAAACTACATAGCTTATTTTATAGCAAATAAATGCCTTCAAATCATTATGTTTTAAACATGCTGTCAATATTATTTGTGATTTTTATTGAGTAATTTAATGCATCATAGAATTTCCCTGAAGAATCTTTAAAATTTTACTTAGACATAGCATGTTTTGAGTCTTTGACTAAGGCATTTTTTGAGCTAGAAAGAGAGAGACCATGTGCCAGGGAATGGCAGAAGGAGAGGGAGAGAGAATCTTAAGTAGGCTCCATGGTCAGCAAGGAGCCCAATGCAGGGAACGATCTCATGACCATGAGATCATGACCTGAGCCCAAATCAAGAGTTGGACGCTTAGCCACCTGAGCTACCCAGAGATCTCTAAGATATTATATATGAAAGTTTAGTTCAGATTCTTAGCAGCCTTGTTACTAATTATCAAAACTTATGAAATCTATAACATTTTAAGTCAGGAGTCTTCCTACATGACTTTTTCAATATACCTGCAGACTTTGCTTTTTGTGAAATAATATGAATTACAAACAAAAATATGGCATCCATATATAATTTGAGAGATTTTTATGTATACTTTAGTGAAGATATCTTATATATCCTACTACCATCACCTTCTAAGAGTGGTCTGAATTATGTTTTCTTGTTTGTCCCCCATTGTTTTTTGACCATTATTTATAGATTAGAGCCACTAATGCTGTGTTTGGATATCTTAGATGGGTACTTTTACATTGATAGAATTTTATACTTTTCAGCTTTTATCATCATCAAGAGCTTTATGTGAGCTCACAGGCTTAGTCTGGCTAACGTTCAGTACATTACACTGACAGTAAATCTTATGCAGTGCCTTCCCACTATTCCCCTCCTTCAGCTACATTTATAAATCAATATAATCTAGCATGGGAAAAATGTGTAAGAGTTATATACCCTGATATAGAAAACAGAAGAGTCCAAATGTTAAATTTAATCAAGTAAACATTTTTAAAAACACAGCTTGGGGGAAAAATACATCTTATGGGCATGTGGGTGGCTCAGTTGGGTAAGGGTCTGACTTGGGCTTAAGTCACGATCTCATGGTTTGTGAGTTTGAGTCCTATATCGGGCTCTCTGCTGTCCATGTAGAGCCTGCTTCAGGTCCTCTGTCCCCTCTCTCTCAGCTCCTCCCCTGCTTGTTCTCTGTGAAAAGTCAACATTAAAAAAATCTATCTTATCTCTATGTATATACACAGAGATAGAGATATATCTTGCAGAAAGAACAAGATTAAGCAAATAAGTGGTAGTAACTGTGAATAGAGAAGAGTAGCTGAAGTTTCAGTCCCTGAACTTGCTTGGTTCTCCAAGTCCATAATTGTAGAGCATATATGCAGTGGTACTAAAAAGCTCAGGTCTTGACTACACATGCTGACCTAAAAGAAAGAATCTGTTAGTACTTCCTAATTTTCTAGATTTTCTTTATATTAGTCAGGCCGTGATAGTCACAGGAAAAGAAAAACATGACCTCTGTACAAGTGAAAATAATGTAGGATATATATCTTTATATTTTGCCTTTTAAGAGAAAAATTGGGAAAAAATAGATGCTCTAACAGGTTCTTTGTGTGTTTGCCTGAGTATATTTCATAGATAGAAATTTTTAAAAAATCAAATGGTCTTGATGTGTTTTTGCAGATTGGGGAGACAATGACTGAAATATGTTTTAAAATATTTACAAAGGCTGAAATAGATATTTCTATTTTGCAATTATGTATCAGCATTAATGAGTATAGATTCCTGTCCAGCAACCCCAAAGCCTGTTTGTCCTTGGAATCATAGCATTTCCTCTTCATACTTGACTTTCCATTGTGTTTAAGATAGTCAGAAATGATCATCTGGAGAACAAAACCACTAGATTGGTTTGGTAAATGCCAAGCTTATGTCTCATTCCTGCAGCTTCAACATGTTGCTTTTGAGGTTGTTCTTTTTATACAGTTTTAACATCATAGTTAACACACGGTCACTGTATACAAATTAGGAAATGTTTATGAGTATAATAAAAATTAATTAAGGTACTCTGATATCTCATTACCTTAAGAAACCACTGTTAACTTTCAATATATATTATAACAGGTAATTTTCCTTTTTTTTCTTTTTTTTTTTAATGTTTATTTTTGAGAGAGAGAGACAGAGAAAGTGTGAGTGGGGGAGGGGCAGAGAGAGAGGGAGACAGAATCTGAAACAGGCTCCAGGCTCTGAACTGTCAGCACAGAGTCCAACATGGGTCTCGAACTTACAAACTGTGAGATTATGACCTGAGCTGAAGTCTGACACTTAACCAACTGAACTACCCAGGCAGCCCTGAAGTTTTTCTATAAAGAAGCATAGTTAGTAGAAGTGGATTATCCCAGTATATTTTCTTACTTGATTTCCTAGTCAACAATACATTGTGTGTTTTTTGTTTTTATTTTTTTTCAATTTAGTTTGAGAGAGACACAGAGCAAGAGGGGGAGGGGCAGAGAGACAGAGAGAGAGAGAGAATCCTAAGCAGGCTCTACACTTGTCAGTGCAGAGCCTGATTCAAGGCTTGAACTCACAAACTGTGAGGTCATGTGAGATCACGACCTGAGCCGAAACTGAATTGGATGCTTAACCGACTGAGCACCTAAGCACCCCAACAATACATTGTGAATATCCACTGTCAGTAAGTGCACTGCTAGACCATCAGTTGTATGGCTGTAAATAGCCTATTAATGCATATGTGATCATTTAGTTAACTATCCACAGTCGTTTGAAGCATTTAGTTTATTCCTATTTTACTTCTTTTTATTCCAGTGAAAATGAAAATCAGCATTCCTTTTTAATTATGCCTGCACATTTATCCAGTCCTTTTTTTCCAAGCAAATTTCTGGGGGTGGGCATTTAAATCCTATCACAAATTATGCACCATTACTGTGTGCTCATTTGGGACTACTTGAGAAATAACTGGTTTTATAAATTGGAAGTTTCTAAAGATCAAAGGATACCTGGCCTAGTTCTTCTCCAACTTTTATGGAAAGTGTCTACCTATGTAGTGACGCCAGGTCTCTTGGAGCCGCCCTTGAAATTTGTTGGCCTCTTAGAGTCTCTTCAGGGTAGCATTGACCCGTGCTGCCCTATGGACTGTGTCAGCAGCTGTCAATGCAAATCATCTAATTAACCTTCACGACCTGCCACCAAGCACATGGAAATCATTTCCTGGGTTTCTTATTTTTCCTCTTTCCAGTGCGTACCTTTTGCTCTTCCTACACATAAGCTTTACTTCCAGCGTCCTTAGATACTTGCAGATTCTTTGCAAAATGCTTTCATATTTTGAGAAAACAAGAATAAATAGTTCTCTTCATATTTTTACTTCCAACGATACAATGTTCTTTCTTAACCGTTTGCACCTATTCTGCTAAGAAGTATCAAGGCAAAGAAGAAAACTCAGATGTGCCCTGTCGGAAACGTAAGGTCTTACATCTTGTGTCCCAGTGGATTGCTCTCTACAAAGACTGGTTACATGAAGACGAACATTCAAAAATGTTCTTAAAGGTAAAATGGTAACTTCCAGATATTCTTTGATGCCAAATGACTGATTTTACTTTCAGTTATGCATTTCAAAAAATCTCATTTGTAGATTATAGTCATATTCAACTTTTATGTAATGTTCAAGCTGTGACTTAAAATATTAATGTTTTGATTTTTGAGGCCTGATATTTTGTACATAGAAATTTTTTTAATTGTGAAGACTTCTTTATGAAAAACTGGAAAGGCAAGTTTTACATTCACTAATTTAAAGTTATTTTCTATAATTCATAAGAATTTTGATTGTAGATGAAATAATTAAGGTAGGTAAAATAAAACATACTTGAAAACTTGACACTATTAATCTGTTGAGATTTACTCTAAGTCTGAACTAACCAGTCCCACATATACAATATTTGGATAAAAAATTATTTATCATTTAAAACTGTATTGACAATACATGCATTATGAAAGTTTTTCAGACTGTGATGTATTTTGATAATTTTATGCACTAATAATTTGCAAAGTGGTTACTAACCTAGATTTGCCTTTGGAATTAGATAAACATACGTATTTTTCGAATTGGTCGTAGGCTTCAATATCTTTTCCACACAGATGATCTCTGGAGACAATATGTAGACTGTTGGATTCCTTTGGCCACCAAAACCATATTAGGTCTACAGGCTAACCCAGAGAAGGAGCAGAATGGAATTCTAGCAGGGAGCAGGTCTATTTCAGACAAGTGTTCAAACTGATTTTGCCTTCCATGAAGGAAATCACTTTGATTTCAAAATTCAGATGTCATTTAGACATCCAGTTAAAAATTAGTTTAACCAACCCTTTTCCTAAACTAATGTTCTTTTCAAAACAACTAGGTAATAGAAGTCCCTCCCAAGTGATGATGTGAATATTATTTTTTTAAATATAGAATAGGCACGAACTCTTGAGTAGCCTTCCAGAGACCTGTAAGTTTCTAGCATTGACTACTTAAGCCCCTGAAAGCTGTGAAAGAGCCACACAGTTGAGTGAGAGGCTGGGAGGTAAAGCCCCATGTAGGATCTCACTGGCATCTGGTTTAACCCCCTACATCACCCTGCTTTCCACCTGTCCCCTCAGCAGGGTAACCATGGTCTCAGGGTTAATCCTTACAGAATAGGAATTTCAGCTGCCACTTTTCTTTCCTCCCCCCAGACCATATACAGGAATGTACTGGATGATGTGTATGAATATCCAGTACTTGAAAAAGAATTGAAAGAATTTCAAAAGATACTTGGAATGCACCGTCGTCAGTGAGTATTTAATTTTCTGTATTGCAGTTAATAAAAAAAGCAGCAAGTGTGATTGAATTTGGATGTCTTATGAATTTTTTTTAACCTTTATTTTTGAGAGAGAGGGAGACACAGAATCCGAAGCAGGCTCTACACTCTGAGCTGTCAGCACAGAGCCTGGTGCAGGGCTCGAACCCACAAACCATGAGATCATGACCTGAGCCGAAGTCAGATCCTTAACCGATTGAGCCACCCAGGCACCCCTGGATGTCTTAGAAAGTTCATCTTGAACATTCTGAATCAGGATTCCTTCTTGATTCCTTAGCTTTTCTGTAGTAAAGTGTGTATTTAGTTTTTATATCAAAATGAACACAAAATCAAGGTTGTTGACTATTTGTTTAATCCTGTTTGATATGGTAGAAACCAATAGTGCCATAACAACTATATTGCTTATAAAAGCAATTATTTTATAAGTTGTTACTTAATTTTAAAAGTATAAACATTTAACTTGATGTTTTGGGGGCTCACAGCTATGTCTAATGGAATAGGGAAAAAAAAAGTTTTATAAATAGGTTCCAGCAAGTCATGAAACATTTTTTAAAGCTCCATTTTATGGGTTCCCTGAGGTTTCTTAATCAATTTAGAAAGATTTAAAAAAAAAAAAAAGACATTTCCTGAATGACTTTTGGCATGTGTAAGTATCCCTGAGATATCTATCATTAGTCTTTCAAATTGTCAATACCTGACTTACCACTTACTCTGCTTATTAATTTTGGTAAATGAAAGCATCAAGCCATTATTCAGTTTTCAGATATAGCTGCAAAGTTAATCTGAAGGGAAAAACTGTTCTCTGATTTACAGTGTAGTTTCTACTTAGTAAACATGAAATACACGTGTGTCAAGTTGTGAGAGACTTCTATTAAGATTTCAGCAGTCACAAAGGCATTTCTCAGAGAAAATGTTAATTCAGGCCTTTCAGATGACTAATTTGAGGTTTAAAGCCTGACCTAATTTTAGTAAAGAGAGATCCTATTACAAATTAAATGTCTATATAAATTAATTTTAGAGCACAAACAAATCACATGTAAGCTTTCGCACTCAATCATGAAAATCACACACTTAGAAATTCAGAAATGACGGGGTACCTGGGTGGCTTAGTCGGTTAAGCGTCCGACTTTTGCTTAGGTCATGATCTCGCGGTTCGTGGGTTCGAGCCCCGCGTCGGGCTCTGTGCTGACTGCCAGTTCAGAGCCTGGAGCCTCTTTCAGTCTTTGACTGCCTCTCTCTCTGACCCTCCCCTGCTCACGTTGTCTGTCTGTCTCTCTCCTAGAAATAAAAAAATAAAAAAAAAAAAAATTCAGAAATGAGATACAGTTTAGGACAGTGTTAGAAACACACGTTATAAATTTGGGTGGTCTTCCATTGTCACAGTCTACACCACAAGAAGCCCCCATCACCTAAGAGGGTTATGAAATTGTGAACAAATGTATGAAACAAAAGAAAAAGAGAGAGAACCCTTACATCAGAATAATCCCCCACGTGGAAGTTGTTCTTTGCTGTAAGATGGGCCTTATTACCCTTGAGAAACTTTAATTCATGGTTTAATACTTTCAAATGCATTAGATAGACTAATGGAACTTGCTACATCCCATGCAAAAACCTTACATAAAATGAGAAATAATAGATTAAAATAAGAAAATGATGTAAGTTATGACTCTTGCCTCCATGGTAGAAGATGATGAAAAATCTCTCAAATCTGGAAGAAGAGTTGAGCTGGGGACCTTCAGGATGTCCACCACACAGAGAAACAATCTGGAAAAGATGTTCTTTTGGCTGACTTCACTATCTGAAGAACAGTCATTTCACTTAAAATCTATCAGTCTATGAGAAAACTTAAGAGTTTCTGTGGATTGAAAAAATCCACTTCTTCCCTCAACACTCACTTTCTGTGGGTAGAAAGTGAAATATACCTGTGGAGCAGATGGCATCTTCTTCCTGGTTCACTTGAAATCCAGAGCCCAATGTCAAGGGTGTTATACATAGTGAATACTGGGTTTTATCTTTTTGGAAAGCAAAACACCTCTGCTCAGTGCCTGAAAAGTAGTCCTCTGTGACAGTCACTGTTTTATACTGGGTTTGGGACAAAGACTGACTTCCTGTCCTTTTTCCTTTCAGCACTGTAGATGAATATTCACCACAAAGGAAGGTGAGGCAGACCTTTCTCTATCTGAAACGGGGCCATCAAGCTTGGAGACCTTGCCTTGCCTCACTTGGCATTTCTTCATAATTAAAACAAACGCTGCCCCTCCAGCAGAACAGGGGCAGGCGGGGAAGCCTGGGGCTGGAGCCTGCATGCACTTTCCCGCTTCACTTCAGTTTCCCTGTGCGGGTACAGATCCGGTTGTACCCTTAGACCCTCCACTTGTCACTCTGAGTATTTTGGGAGTCTCGGAGTTTCCCCAGTGTTCCCAGAATCCTATAAATTTGAATTTGAAACATTGATGGGAAAAAAAGAAAAAAAATGCAGGCAAGAATCTTGACTGCAAGCAGGAAGAAGTCAAGTTAGCAAAAGGGTTGCACTTTTCAACGCAAGATAAAAAGAAATGGCAGCGAGAAGGAATGTGTTTCCTATTCACCTTGAAGGAGAAATGCAAAATGAGATGTCGGGCACAGGTTTTGTAGAAGCATATCTATCAGGTGGAGAATCATAGTGAATAATGTACTTATTTCCCTTAAGCAAGTCATTGTGCCACAGCAGAGGTATGCATCTTTATCCACTGCTTTATCCAGAACTCCTTCATCCACACTCATGGTTGATGTTGGGATCTCTCTCTCTCTAGAGAATAATGCGTGGATGTTTGCTGTAGCCAAAGTTTCAAAATCATGCCACTAGTCTCCAGCATGTTGCTGGAGTAATTATAGGGGCTTTTTACCTGCTTCTGGCTTTGGCCAGGGTCTGTCTTGTTGCTCAGAATCTCCACCTCCACATGTATTAATAGAGGCAACTCCCTATTTATACCTCTAATATTGGATGGGTGGGTTTCATATTAGAAAGAAAGAGAGAGGGAGAGGGAGGGAGGGAGGGAAAGAAAAGGAAAAAAAGAAAAGAAAAGAAAGAAAGAAAGAAAAAGAAAGAAAAGAAAAAAGAAAGAAAAAGAAAAATTGGCCAGCTCTTTTGGAACATGCCGTAAGCAGCTGTGGTTTTTCCAAAGGGCAGGAATGCATTCATTCATTGTTCTCTTTCTCGCTTCTCATAGAATAAAGCCCTTTTCCACCAGTTCAGTCTTAAGGAGAACTGGCTCCAGCACAGAGGAACTGTGACTGAAACAGAGGAAAGTGAGTATGATTTTATGGGGGTTTGGGGTGAGGGGAGCAGCGGTCAGTAACCCTCACTCTCCTGCAATAACACATCGGCCTGCCCTTAAACATTTCTGCTGTCACACCCTGTGACAGGCACCTTAGGACCCCACAGGATGGTTTTTATTTTCTTGCTTTGAGTGTTGGAGTTGTCTTGATCACACAGCAAGAGATCATACAGGGACCAAGGACATTTTCAATTTGAGGAGCAAGAAAAGGAGCTTGCAAAGAACTTCCCATCAAAATTCCTGCAATTTTCCTTTTCCTCTTGGCTGCTTTCTCCCATAATCTTTTTTTTTTGTTTGTTTTATTTATTTCTGAGAGAGAGAGAGAGACAGCATGAGCAGGGGAGGATCAGAGAGAGAAGGAGATACAGAATCTGAAACAGGCTCCAGGCTCTGAGCTCTCAGTACAGAGCCCGACACGGGGCTTGAACCCACAAACCGTGAGATCATGACCTGAGCCGAAGTTGGACGCTCAACCAACTGAGCCACCCAGGCGCCCCTACTTTCTCCCACAATCTGTCAGCCCACTGCCTATGACTGACTGGAAGGTCTACTAAAGCCACCATGCGGGGCTTTGGCCGAGTCATTCCCTGGGATTTAGAGAAGAAATTCTTGGCAAGCATAGCAAAGGGAAGGAAGTACGCCGAACCCTGGGTGGCTGGGCTGCGCTGGCCAGGGCTGCACACCCCGTGCGCCCTGGACCAGCGCTGCTCAGTGAGAGGGTCAGCGAGAGGGCTGGTGACCCACGCTGAAGGCGGCTGCTCGCTCATTACCACGGGAGACACCTTTGCAGGCCTTAGAAGGTGCTCACGCACTTTTCTGTGTTACTCTCCTAACAGAACAGGAAATGGTTTCCTCCTGTTTGCACAAAGGTTGAGTCAAGTGCAGAGCCTGGGGAAACACAACTGAAACATTCATGCTGTAGTGACCGGGAGACTGTCTTTTAGCCCGCTTCACAGTATGTTCACAGTATGTGCTGAAATTCTAAGTGTGCACATTTAATATCTGCTCAGCTTCTCCAGCACCCACACAACAAAACATCACGTGGATGCTGCTTCTGCTACGTAGTGTTTGTGTCTAATGCTGCTGGTAATGGGCGTTTAAGAAGTATGGTCTATAACAAGTGAGAGCGTGACAAAAATGAGCTTACCTCCTAGTTCCTTAGTGGCTGATCCTCCATGCTTACCTGTCATAAAATTTAATCGTATAGTTCCCCAAACTGAGTTTCAAAGAGCATGAGTATTTCGAGAGCCCCAGCCTCTTTTTGTTCATCATTTACTAATAAGCAAGCTGTAAACTTTCCTCATATTTAGTGGTCTTGTCTGGCTCGAAAGTTTTATTTTTCCGTGAGAGCAAGAAAGCTTTTGTGTCTCTCACAAATCTGTTGACAACATGTAAAACAGCCATTTGTTAGATGCTATCGTTTTAGTGACCTACCTGACCGAACCTGAACCAAAATATTGCCACTGCCTTCTGGTGGCATAAGTATTTTGAGGTTTGTACAAGTAAGCTCATAATTGTTTTTGTTTTTGTTTTGTTTTTGCTTCATTTGCATTTCTGTGGAAACAGTCCTGGGTTTATTTTTGTAGAGCCATTTAAATTGCATATAAGATTTCTCTAGGAACTGCACTCCCTCTTTAATTTTTTTTACATAAAATGAGAAATAATATGCAATATGGTAGAAATAATTTGCAATATGGTAGAGAAGAATATCTAAGTGTATTATCTTTTTAAAAGAAGCTAGTGTTTTATACGTTCAGAGCTGAGATAAGAAGCAAATAATGTATCAGTTATCTCCACTGTTTTTAAGCAGCGTCTGTTATCAAATCACAAAGAAAATTTTTTCCAGGACCCTGATTCACCTTGATAGTGATGATGCCCTAGGAATAATTATTTGCACTGCAGACAATAAAAGGAAGTTTAAAGGGCTACAAACCCTTTTGGGAAGGGTTTCTATTTGGAAACCACACTCACCACCATCTTGGTCAGGGGCGTCGTGATGAACTGATCAAGAAACCTGAGCACAAAAATCATGACAAACTGGCAGATTTCTTGAATAAGCTTGTGAGAAGTCCAAAAGCAAAATGCGGTGTTCCCGATTGAGCCACTGTGACTGTCCACAAACGCAGCATAACATAAAAATTTATTAGTTAGATATCTTAATATTATTACTCTGGGAAATCTCAGTAATGCTGAAAGAAGGGACTCAAAATTACAGTTCATGTACCACACATTCTACTCTGCTGTGGTCAGGCCATGTCCACCATGAGCACACACTTGCATCGCATGGGGCTCTCATTACAGTTTGGGAAGCCTGAGTCCATTTACCAGCTCTTTATGACATCTGTATCTCATGTGTATTCAAGCACACATTTATATATGTGTGCCTTCAGGCACCCAGGTGCAGACATAAATATGTAAATCCAGTTCTGTGTTTCCTACTAAGGAGAGTAGTAAGGTAGCTGCCTTCACTTGAAAAAGTCTGTACCTCATGAGTCCGCTTATCTGTTTACTAACACTTCTTTTGTTGTGTGCAGTTTTTTGCCATGTGTATATAACGGAGCACTCCTACATCAGTGTGAAGGCAAAAGTTTCCAGTACAGCACACGAGATCCTGAAAGTTGTGGCAGAAAAGATACAGCATGCGGAAGAGGATCTGGCTCTGGTGGCTGTCACATTCTCCGGGGGTAAACTATTTTATGTCCTAGAATATTAATCTTCCCCTGGATCTCCTCTGAAAGGAGACTCGACATTTTTATAGAGTGAACGTGCAGCTTGCCCCTTCTGGGTCCGCAGCTGGATGACCACAGTAACAATAAGAAGCCGCCTACCAGAGGTGTTTCCATGACAACAGTTGGGTACTGTTGGATACTGAATTTCCTCCCCAAGAACTGAATAAAGAGGCATGCCAGTGTTTTGAAATACAGAGCTTTTCATATTTTATACTCTAGATAAGCCTTCTATTTTCATATTGAAATTAACTTGGGAAATTGCTAAAGGATGAAATTACTTTAGGAAGGAAAAAGAAAGACGGGCTAGTCATATTGCTGGCTGACAGTTTAATACTTAAAAAGACTCCCTACTGAAGGAAATAAAAACTGCAATAAGCTGGAAGCTCCCAGGCAGTGTTCCTTCAGGTGGATGTGGGGAGTGAGGTCTGGTTATAGCTTTTCCTTCTGTTGGGCCTTATTTATCCTCAGAGAATGGTTTATTGTCTGTTTTGAATAAGATCACACAGATTACAAGCTCACACTATCGATCTCTGTGACCTGAACAGACCCCTCTGTTTTCACAGGGGCCAGCCAGATCTCGATGTTGCTGGTTCCCTATTTGGCTTCCAGTCTTTATTTAATATCTCATTAACCCTGAGAAAAATAAAAAGAAAGTGACTTAGCATCAGTCATTGAAAAATGGAAGTAAGATGTGAACTAATCAACCAGGGATAGGGCCGGAGGGAGAAGGAGGACAGATAACTGGCATTCCTGTTTACCCTTTGTTATCATCCTAGCGGAAGGAGAAGACTATTGGAATTTAACCTGGTGTTATAGCATTTCTGTGACAGAATCTTCTATCGCTTTGTTACTCAGAAGCAAGTAAAATGGTCCTACAAGCTAGTGGATTACATATGCGAACCATATAGCCTTCTGCCTGTCTCTCAAGGGCGCTACTTGTGCATCCCATCATCCAAACATTATTTAGAGAAAAAGGGCAAAAGTGGGAGAAACATCTGGACTACATGAATGTTACTCAGAGAGTGGTCGAATTTTTAATAGAATATTTCAGGCATTCCAGATAGATGTGATAAATGCATATCATATCTCATTTTAAGTGACCAAAAATATTAAATGATTCCAAACAATACAAAACTTCTCTCATGATAGTACCATTACAGAAGGTAGTCACTGGGTCCCCATTCTGCAGGAGGAAGGACCCTGAATGGACTTGGTAGCATAACTGAGACCCATCTCTCTTGGGGGCAACTCAGAGTCAGTCCAGGGCCACACGTGAATCTGGAAAGTAATGAGTAGCTCTTTTAATACTCCATATCTATTTGATGTCCATGAAATACCGTTTTTACACTCTATTAAGTTAGATTCATCAGGGAGGCCAATGTCGTTCTAATGTGTATAGACTCATTGCTAATCTTCCCTAGAACTATCAGCTTATCTCTTGAATTATCCCACAGATGTGGAAATGAGCCATCATTTTCCATTAGTTAGTACTTTTATCTGTTAAGAACCTTTCTGCCTGTAGCTTAATATCCTCCAAACAATAATACTTTATGAAAAAAGAGCATGAAAAAAAGTTTAATGTATTCCTTGCTCTAGTTCGCTAATTTTCAGTAGTGTTTTAGATGCTACTTCAGAATGAAATGACAGCAAGATCTACTTTTATTTTCTTTTTTTCAAGAAAGTTTTAAAATGTTACAATATCATAGATTTTGTGGATTTTTCCAAAAGGACTAGTACTGTTATATCCACCTAGCTTTCAGGGCCGTTTTACACCCAGAGTAAGGTATATGTATGTAGTAACAGAAATCTGCCCACCTAGTTATTCAGAGCTTAAAATTCTATGACGCTTAATCTTTTATAGTATAGTGACAAACCTGAAAATAAGTAAAAACATATTTCTTAGTAAATGGAAAAGTTACTGTCAGAAAGCCATGGCATTTTACTCCATTGCAAGTGCAGATAGACTTTAATAAATTCAGATTTAAGGTGGACATAGGAACACACAGGCTTGTAAGAAATTGTAGCCAGAGAAAGAGGGAGACGGAAGAACTCCAGAAGCCAGCCGAGTGGGACCATTTACCACGCACATCAGCAGCCTGACATGAAAGTGCTATTGATCTTTATAATGCTGGGCCATAAAGAATATATTGGATTATCATTTGTGTACTCTGTATTAAGCAGAAATGTTCAAAACAAAATTTGGCCTTTGAACTGATTAAGTTATGTAGAAAAATGTATGTGGAATATTGCATTCCCCCACCATGCTGGTAACGAAAAGGCTGATTTAGAAGGTTAGTTTAGTGAATTCCCTTCTGTAATTTGTAGTTAGGAGGAGGACTTTTTTCTATGAAGAAGGCTTTTGTGTTAGAAGAGAGCTCCAGTGATGGTAGAAACATGGCTGAAGGACAGGAACAATTTGTAATAAGGGAAATATGAAGAATACTCTGCTTTACCAGTAGTCAAGAAATATAAAATAAACTGAGAATCTATTTTTGGTTTTAGCTGAATAGCAAACTTACCACAAGTAATAATCAGTGTTGGTCAGTGTACGAATTCAAAAGCCATTGGGCAGTTTGTATCAGAAACTTTATTTATTTATTTATTTTTTGATGTAAGGAGGGGCAGAGAGAGAGGAAGACAGAATCCCAAGCAGGCTCTGCACTGTCAGTGCAGAGCCCAATGTGGGGCTCAAACTCAACAATTTTGAGATCATGATCTGAACTAAAGTTGGACGCTTAACTGACTGAGCCACCTAAGCGCCCCTGTCTCAACAACTTTAAAAAATATTTGATGTAGTAATTCCATTACTGGGAATCTGTCTTTAAAAAATCATCTATAAGCAGCCAGAAAGTTGTGCATAAGGATGTTGACTTCAGTAGTATATACTTTGATATATATACCAAATTAT
Organism: Crocuta crocuta; assembly: GCF_008692635.1. Classification (NCBI taxonomy): domain Eukaryota; kingdom Metazoa; phylum Chordata; class Mammalia; order Carnivora; family Hyaenidae; genus Crocuta; species Crocuta crocuta. The sequence goes on from NW_027529173.1 coordinate 633,772, forward strand.
ATATTTTATATAAATATATATATNAGACATAAAAAATTTTTAAAAATGACATACCTAAATAATTTTGACACGTGGTTATTATAAGTGCTTATAATAAAATCAGAATATAGAACTAGATATGGAATAATTGTAAATATGTATGTATGTATCCATACCAATTTTGAATGCATATGTATAAATAATTATAATTATATGTATGTATGGGTATTGGTTATACATATTTACATAAAGATCAGAACAAAAATAGACCCAAATGTTACCAACATTGGCTTCATATGGTTATCTTGCAGTGATGGGATTCTGAGTGAATTTTACTTTCTTCCCTAAAGTGGTCTGTGTTCTGAAGAATGACTAAAAAATATAAGAAGGAATCACAAGAGGCTTTTACTTTATGGATAATGAGCAGTGGTTTCCATAGTCCCATTGGTGTCATTGCAGAGTATGCAGAACTGAATTAAATCTATATTCTATTTGCTTTTTAATGTTTTTCTTTGGCGGTTTTCACTTTTTAGATATACTGTGTATGACTACTGCTGTTCTTGTGTTTCTGATCTCTCTCTCTCTCTTTATTTTAATAAAGAAAAACATGAACTTCAGCCAAATGACTTGGCCATCTCTAAATCCTTTGAAGCATCTGGCCGGATATATGTCTACCGGAAAGACCTGGCTGACACTTTGGTAAGGACTTTGAGCCTTTTACTTGAAACACAAATGGCACACTAAAATTGAATTTTTTGTATGTTTTATAATACATGTTAGAAAAATACACTGAACTACCTACTCCTCTAACCAATAATATGCTTGTCAAATAACACTGCTTTTGCAAATCAAAGACAAGTACAACTTGAGGAATCCTAAACCCTTCCAAAATCAAGCTCTGCTTCTCTCTGGGCCCTGGAAACAAGGGGTCTGTTTCATGGAGCCATCACTAGGATGGTTCTTTTTAGCTGACTTCCTGTTGTATGTATAATTGAGGAATGTATATACCACACTGGTTAACCAAAACTGCTTATAATAGAAATACTTTATGTAAAATTACTTACAAGTATCAACCTACTATACTATTAATCATAGTCAGTTTTTGCACTTATTACCAGACAGGTGCCAAGTAATTTACATACAGTACCTCATTTAACATTGCCAGTAACCCTGCGAAGTTCAGAAAGGCTGAGTAACTTACTCTTGCTTGCTACAGCCAAGGAAAGGAAAGTGCTAGGGCTCCAGTTATTATTGGCTTTGAAACTATTACACATTCCTTTCCTTTGTATGTGGTGAGGGAGCAAAAGAGAGGAAAACTTGTCTTACTTGGGTCTTTCCACTTCCAAGTGTCCTTCAGCAGGTCACATGTCCTCTGTCTGTACATGATGTAATTCCTTCTTGAGTAAATAATGAGATTGGCTTGACTTCCATCTTCCCTATGAAGGAGGGCCATCTCCCCTGCAGTGCTGTGGAGCCTCTGGGGATGGAGGAGACCCACTCTGTCTCCCATGCCCTCCTTCCTGGTGCTCCCCATAGACCTCGCTGCGGTTCCCTGCTACACACACCCAGCGCTCTCGGGAGCCACAGGCCAGGGCCAGCTTCTGAAGAGTAGAAGGCAGGCCTGAGCAATGTCTTAGTGGAATAAGTGGGTGCTCTGAAGTATGTTCCGAGATGAGTCAGGTGCCATCTTGCCCTCGAATGTTTCCCACCACCACCTCTGCACACCACCTAAAATTTCCCTGTTGAGAATCCCAGCTTTCAACATTTTATCCTCAGAAGAGTTCAGTTGAAATGGAATATTGTAAGGGCAGGATAACATGTGGAACCTCTAACACCCACTATACTGACATATTGATGAGTCAATCCTCTTGGAGAGCAGGAGTTAGAGCCCTAAATAAATAGGATTAGAGAAATAGAAAGTGTTTCTTGGAGAGGGCTGTGGACGGCTTTGGACAACCAGAGGCCAGTGCCAGGGCGAGGGGTGCATTTAGGGAGAAAAGAGGAGGAATAAAAAGCCAAGTCTCCAAATTAGTGTGCAGAGATTCGTGTGGTTTCCTAGCTCTTGGCGCTCCCTCTGAATGCCTGCCGTGTGGCATGGCATCTGGCTGGCTCCAGACTCATCAGGCCCTGAGAAATGTGGGCTCTCCCCCTCTCAGCACCTAAGTATTTGCATGCATTCTCTCAGTGCACCCTCACCCAGGGCCACCTTGTGTCCCACTCTGGCTTACGGGGACAATTTGTACCTTGACAAGCTCTGAAGAGAATCACGTCGGTGGAAAAATGGTCTGAAGGTCTTTTGTCCTTTGTTTTTTTTCTCAAATTCAGAAACCTTTTCATAAACATAAACATTGTAAAATGCAAATAATTTTGCAGTTTTTAAATAGGAATTAATATTTAGAATCTGAAATATTTCCTTCATCCTGTCATGTCCTTAATTTTTGCAAAGTCCCGTTCTTTTTTTATTCCAAGTCATTAACAGTTTTAACATCATCTATTCAAATCCAAACCCTCAAATAGAATTTGTTATTGTTGTTGTTTTAAGTGAACTCTAAGCCCAACGTGGGGCTCAAACTCGGGATCCTGATGAAATCACATGACTGAGCCAGCCAAGATGCTCCTGGAGAATTTATATTTTAATTAGAAAATATCAGATATTTTGAAAAGATGCCAAATAATTTTTAATAAATTTAACGGTCACCAAAGATTTAAAGTTGTGGTGGCATTTAATAATTTCATGCCAGATTTTAAGGAAATAGTATTACCAGACACATACCTATTTGTGTAGGGAAAGCCACAGATCCTTAAAATAATCATCTACCATGGGATATAAATGAAGTAACTTTTATTTTTTATTCCTTGTTTAAATTTTTATCGCTTTCCACAGGCATTTTAATAAAATTTGTAAACGTGTGTCTTGGATGAGGCTTGTTAAACATATTTCCTGTAAGAGCCATGTCTGTCTTTATTGAAGTGCACCATGACATTTCTTTTGTTTGTTTTTATACTAACCTGCTGGCACATTAATTCTTACCAGAAGCCAAAGTGATTTCAGGGCTTTCGCTTTCATTATGCTGTCTGCTGGGGCAGTGTTTTATAATCAGATTTGTGGATGTGAGCATGTGTGCATGCGTGTGTGTGTGTGTGTGTGTGTGTGTGTGTGTGTGTGTGTGTGTGTGTTTCAGGGCGGAGGGGCAGGCTAACTCAGTGAAGTATCATTGATCACATTCCACTGTTTCCAAGGCTGTTTCCCAATTTGGTTGCATCTTACCAAAGATGAACAGACTAGGGAAAATATTGAATGCACTCAGACAAAATGACTTTCCCAATCGGGGCTTCTAGTGCCTTTCTGTGGCCAGCCACTTCAGTGCCGAACATTTGGGAATTACTGAGGATCGTTTTGCTTCTGTCTGTTGGTTTAGAACCCATTTGCAGAAAATGAGGAATCCCAGCAAAGGTCGATGAGGATTTTGGGAATGAACACTTGGGATCTTGCTCTGGAATTAATGAATTTTGATTGGAATCTCTTTAATTCAATCCATGAGGTGAGTAAGGAGTGAAAAGATAAAATAAATAGTAGTGCTATTTCAACTGTGAATTCTTTTTTGAAGAATATTTGTGTGTGACGAGGCTTTAAGAAGATCCATCATCTGATGACACAGTTATGCGTAGGATACCACAGCTCAAAGATATTTGGGGACTTGAAATATATTGAAAGACTGACGCAAACCCAGGAAAATCAGAATACATGACCATGCTTTATTTGTTCCTTATATAACCATATGTATACTGTAGTATAAATGTGTTTTTATATGTATGAATATACATGTACTTGCATATTTATGAAGCTTTAAGGGGGTTGAAAAGCCATTTTACGTTTGATGACTTTGATTTTGATCCTTTTATTTTTTTCTGTAAAGTTTACTGTAGTCATACAAGAATCATATTTATGTACGTACCTACATACACATATAGCCATTCTTTTACTCAAGAACATTCTATAAATTTAGCCTATACTACAAGACTTAAAGTACTTTCTTGAAAATTTAGATATATTGCAAATTTTTATGTTCAGTAACGCTCCCTTAAAAGACAGCTTCAACATTTATAAAATAATAGGGGCAAAATGTACTGACAATTAAGGAATAAACGTAGCCGGTAGAAAGGCTCACAGGAATCAGGAGATGAAAAATGAGGCAACCCTCTGCAACCATATGTTGCATTTGCTTTGCCACGTAGTAAAATGTTTCATTACAAAACAGACTTACAAAACAGCCTTTCCTTCTGAGGAAATTGATGCACAACTTGGGCACTTGAACTTCACTTTCATTTTGGAATGTCTTTTAAATGTCTTTATATTTTCTCATTAAAAAAAATTCCAATATTAGGGGCCCCTGGGTAGCTCAGTTGGTTGAGCATCCGACTTCGGCTCAGGTCATGATCTCACGGTTCGTGGGTTCGAGCCCTGCATCGGGCTCTGTGCTGACAGCTAGCTCGGAGCCTGGAGCCTGTTTCGGATTCTGTGTCTCCCTCTCTCTCTGACCCTTCCCTGCTCATGCTGTCTCTCTCTCAGAAATAAATAAAACACTAAAAATTTTTTTTAATTTTAATATTATTGTAATCTAAATTTTATTTTGAGAGAGGAGAGAGAGAGTGTGCATGTGCACATGTCAGGGGAGGGGTAGAGGGAGGGAGGGAGGGAGGGAGACAGAATCAGTCTCAAGCAGGCTCCACACCCTCAGCACAGAGACTGATGCAGGGCTCGAACCCACAAACTGTGAGACAGTGACCTGAGCCAAAATCAAGAGTCAGGCACTTAACTGATTGAGCCACCCAGGCACCCCTATAATGTAAATCTGAGCAAGTAGTGAACTCATTCAAGCTAAATGATTTGTGCCTTTGGAAATGTTAATACAGTAGGACATGTCCCTGCTTGTATTGCTTACTCAGTGGGAGAACTGGAGTTACTTCTGCAAAATACGCCCACAGAGCAGATGCACCCCTTCATTTAAAAATAAATCTCTCTGTTGCTCTGCACATAATCAGTCTGTATAGGTACTGGTTTTACTCAATTTTGTAAGTTTTGGACCTTGCTCTAATCTTATCATTCTCTTTCTGTTTATGATTTTCTGTATCTTACGTCCGTGGTTCTCAAAGAGTGAGTCCCCAGATTCCCACCTGGGAACTTGTTATAACTGCAGGGTTTGGCCCCTACCGCAGACATACTGCATCAGAAAAAGTAGAGGATGGGGCCCGACGACCTGCTTTAACAGACCTCCAGATGATCCTGATTCACACTAAAATCTGATAGAACTTGTCAAAAGACTCTACCTGTGAGAGTCTAATATGCATCTTAAATACTAGTGACAATCATTTTCACCTGTTTTTGTCCCTATAACAAGTTCAGAAAGTTTGGATTGATTCAGCCTATGATTTCAACTGGAGAACTTGTTAGATTTTCATGTAAAAAAGCATCATCTGCACATCCTAAAAATAACGTTTATAAGCGGACCCCAGGTGAACCTTATTTAATAAGGCATCTCTAAAACTACGTTGTTTCAAATCTAATATATTGTTATTTGTTAAGTTCTCAGAACACTTGAAGCTCTGAGAGCCACTACCTGAAGTAGCTCTGAAAAATGAACTAACTTTTGTATCAACTTGTCTTTGTGCTAAAAATAAATGCTGGTACAATCTGTCTTTCAGCAAGAGCTGATCTACTTCACGTTCAGCCGACAAGGAAGTGGGGAGCACACGGTGAACCTCAGCCTTCTGCTGCAGAGATGCAATGAAGTCCAGCTGTGGGTGGCCACGGAGATCCTGCTCTGCGGCCAGCTGGGCAAGCGAGTGCAGCTCGTGAAGAAATTCATCAAAATCGCTGCACAGTGAGTTCTGGCGCTGAAAAGCCCAATTCCTCTCGTCTCTTTGAGAGAGTACATTTTTTCCCTTGTGATGATAAGAAGGGTTAGAAGGTAAACGTATACTACTGAGTTAAGTGACCAAATGATGTAAAAGGTCTCTTCTTGAATATTTATGTCTTTGCATTGGAAGTATTTCTGCTTTACCCTCAAATGTCAAAATACGGGACTAAGCTGTCTGCTCTGTGCTGCAGGGTGATTAAGCAGGCAGCACCCACATGCTCCATCCTGCAGCTACACTACAGCATGGCCAGGAAGCTAGGGCTGGGGAAACTGGGAAGGCGATGTGAGCAGGGAGAGCCATTGCCAACCGGGTGCATTTGAGGATTCTACTCTTGCCTGCTTGATGCCCATGATGTGAGCCTTGCAAACTGCTTAGCAGGCTCTGCACTGATGGGTCCCAGCTGACCTCTGAGCAGCACCCCCCCCCCCCCCCCCCGGGGGCG
>NW_027529173.1:640116-898661 GCF_008692635.1 Crocuta crocuta
CCTCCAGGGTGCAGCCACTGTGAATGGCTGTCTTTCCCATACACAGCATCCTCCAAGCCTGGGCATATGTTGTTGGCTCTGCCAGAATGACCACTTCGACCCTGCAAATGGCTGCCATTCTTAAGACCTAGGTCAGATCTTCCTTCCTTCCTGAAGTCATCCCTGCCTTTCAAAGGCAAGGTCAGCCATTCCCTGTCCCCACTCTCACCCACACACATGCTTTTTCACTTTTAGCTTCTTTTTTATATTTATTAAACTTGTGAGTTTATATAGAATCCCTTCACTTGGCTGGGTTAGCCTCCAGAGGGCAGGGACCATTGCTAATCAAACACGGTACCTGAGATGTCTGGCGCAGAACTTGGTAAATAGCAGTGACTCAGTAAAGGTTAGTTGAATGACATTTTAGTAACTTGCTGGGAGCATCTCTTCAAATACCAGATTTGTATCCTGAGACTGCTCCTGGGGCAGCTTCCAACAGAAGTAGGCAGCGTGAATCAGAATCTTTCCCAGTTCCTTCGGCTTCCCATTTTATTTCGCCTTCGTCTTCCAAAATAGTTTTTACGTCACAGGTTTGGAGTATACATCCGTGCAATGCGTTCAGGAACTATGTATTGATCACTCATTACGTGTGCAGATCCATGCAGGGCACTTTGGGGAAACCACACTGACCTTGCACACAATCCTTGGCCTTGAGGAGTTTGCAACCTGCTGGAGGAGATGCTTTGATAACTCAAATGGCTGACGTGCAGCAGAGAAGGGGGGAGTGCCCTATTCTGAGATCAGGTTCTGTTGGGGGCCTTAGAGGAGGGGAGGCTCTTAGGCCAACAGTGTGGAAAAGGAGGATTCAAAAAACATTCATGAAGGAAGTAGCATTCAAGGCTGTATTTGAAATCTGCGAACTAGACGGATAGGATTCCAACAGCGCACACTCTCCTTGGAGGGGAACCTCATAGGAGGAGGGTGGTAGAGGGGCTCATGGGAGGCAGGCAGCATCTGGTCAAGGAAAAGAAACCTCACCCACTTTGCCCACAGTGGAGGGATATTTGTAAGGAAGGTGCAGGAGATTGATCTACAAAGGAAGATAAAAACAAACTGTGAAGGATGTTGAATTTCAGGTCAGAGAGTTTGGACTGAATTGAGAAGACAGGGATTCATTGCCAAGTGTCTGTGCGGGAGACCCATAGGAGCAGAGCTGTCCCCCAGAAAGGTTGATCTGAGAGTAGCGCGTAGACTGAACTGTAGGCAAAAGCACGATATTTTGTTTACCTAGCAAGAAATAATAGAAGTACCTAAGCTGGTGTTTGGCATGACTGGGAATGGAAGGAGAGAGAAATAACAGATGCGCCTACATCTTGGTTGGTTTTTATGGTGAATGTTCCTTTTTTTGATTTGGCCAGTGCATTCCAAATGGTCTATGCAATTCATAAAGGTGAGGCTCTTGTGGATCAAAAGCTTTCTTATAAATGTCAGTTACTTGAAGAAGCGGGATGTTAATGTCCCAAGGAGTAAAATGACACCACACAGCTTAAGTTCCAGTATAAGATTATATCTATCCTCTGAGAAATGAAATATATTCACATCTTCTCCATATGGCCTCATGCTCTTGAATTATTTACTGTACTGGTCTCTCTATCCCCAGCCCATGGAATAGAATGCCAACAGAAACATAAAGTTAAATTCCTCATAATCACACTAGTAGGAATAACCAAGGGAAAACAGTAATTTCCATGATCATGAAGTGTCTCCCCTGCCTAAGGCATCTATTTGCATATTCATGTTTCCCTTCCTTCTCCCCATCCCCACCCCCCACCTCTGTGGATTGAGTGGAGTTTATTTCCTCACACAGACAAAGGAGTGTTTGCTAAACTGGAATGTTTCAGTGTCAGTCTGTTCTTATCGTGGAATGAATGGGTAACAAAGGATTCCAGACTGGATTGGTATCCAGTATTTGTACTGTATCAATTTGTCTTGGAGAGAAATCATGTTTTTCTGTTTACAGATTCAGATGTTAGTTATATGTACTTTTTTTTTTAATTGTAAGGATGACTGAAAAAGAGGACAGTTATTTATGGGAGCTAAAAGATTAAAAGATGAGAATTCTATCTAAGATTCCAGATAGATAAATGATGTTAAATAAAATGAGGAATTAATAAACCTTTCTATAATGAATAACGATAAAACCATTTCCCCAAAAAGTCTTGTTTTCAACTCCAGCAAATGCTATGTGAAAGGCTTGGTGTATACGAGGTTTTGAGGTGACGGGCAGAATATAAAAATGAAATGCATCCATACTCAAGCCATAAGGAACTTAATGTCTAGTGAGGAATCACAGAACCATGGGGCCTCCCTCATGGAGGAAGTGAGAGGACCAGGGAGTAAGTGAGAGCCTCTAGCTGTGACATAGGAGCCAGACACTTCTTGCTGACCACAGGAGCCTCTCACCTCAATCATTACTTCAAGAGATGAGCTGACTCAAAAACAAGGGGGCGTGCCTGGCTGACTCAGTTGGTAGAGCATACCCTTGATCTCTTGATCTCCGGGTTGTAAGTTCGAGCCCCACATTGGCTGTAGAGATTTCTTAACTCTTTTTAAAAAACAGAAAGAGAGAGAGAGAGAGATGGAGCTGACTCAAGTCTGTCCTGGCTGGTGTGAACTTTCCCGGGGTGTGATGAGACAGAAAGGGTGATTGAGGGAAGTAAATGACAGAAGGGAAACAGAGTCGAAGTATTGATGGCTTTAGTGACCAATGATTTACGAAAACAGGTGGATTTCTAAATCATTGACCTGAAGGCATCTTTACTTGTTTATTGTGGAATATACCAAATAGCGTTCACCCAGGAGAAAGGTGGCAGAAACCAGATAAAATGGCCAATCAGACTGAGTCTTGCATTCTCTTGCCTCCCCTCGAACTGCAGGCAGGGCCAGAAGCCAGGAAAGGAAGACTGTGAGAGGCACAGACCAGCCCATGGAGACCCAGCAGTGGGGGGGATGGGGAGGGGGTGCTGCAGGACTGTGTCCCCCCTGCAGATTCTGGACCCTAGGTGCGGAGGCGGCAGTGCCTTTCCACGTTCCACAGTTAATGGGGATAGAACTTCCAGATGCTCCCCGATGGACCTTCTCTGCCCTGGGGGCCATCCACAGCTGTCCTCGGGTGGTGTCTAGCCCATGAGGCTGGCACCAGGAGCAGGCCACTTAGGGAGGACCTGCCAGGGCACAGCCAGCTGCATATGTTACTCCTGCTACAGTGCCAGGCATTCTTCTTGTTCTAAACTAAATACTTGTAAACCCAATCTGTGCCACTGGAAAGGAATACCGTTTCTAGGGACAGTTTTTAATGTGTCTGGAAACTTCAAGATAGCTTTTGACCAATCATGTAAATACTGGAGGTCTCACTTAATTAAAAGAACGATAAATAGGGGCACCTGGGAGGCTCAGTTGGTTAAGCATCTAACTCTCAATTTCAGTTCAGGTCATGAGATCAAGCCCTGCATCAAGCTCAGCACAGAGCTTGGAGCCTGCTTGAGATTTTCTCTCCCCTCTGTCTCTGTCCTTGCTCTGCCTGCCTGTTAGCTTTCTTTCAAAACAAGCAAGCAAACAAACAAACAAACAAAAACCCTATAAATACAGTTAAAAAGTTTTATACACAGAGGTACTCATTGCAGCCCTCCGTATTGAATTGAATTATATTGAAATGAGAATAACTTAAATTTCAACAATAGGGCAATAAGTAAGCACACCATGAAATATGTTTTTGATGAAGTTATAGAGCCATTAATGATGATAGTGAAGAATTCATAGTATACACTATAACGTAGTATAATGGAAGAAGCAGGATACAGAGTTATATATGCACTGTTCCCAAGTTCCATCTAAGACATTGGTGAAAATGTGATGGGACAGAGAGTATCTGGTCCAAGCCAAGTTATTATATACCAGGTAGTTTCTGTGCACTGGCTTACTGTTGAGCATTTTCATATTTCTTCATATTTATCAAATCAGAGTGATTTCTTAATTTTAAAAACTTGTCTCAGAGAAGTGTTTTTTAATGCGCCCCAGAAAAAGGAGTGTCTGGAACTCAGAGGCTGGCCTGGCTGAGCTNGTTGAAGGGCATGACTGACGTGATGCAGAGCAGATAAGCTTACAGAGTGGAAGGAGCTCAATGTGATTTTATTTTGCATTTTTCCTCCTTTTTTTCTCTAAATAAGAAATGTGGGACAGTATCCCCCACGATATATCCCATATTTTATAGAGATACATAATACAGTAGCTACTTTGTTGAGAGTGAGGAAAAAGCATCTGAATGTCATTGGAGGGGAGGCTCAGACCAGTGAAGTGGGAGGGCCTTGTCTGTCAAAACTTAAAGACAGCATCCTGATTAAAGAGACCCTGATTAAAGAGATGGGCGAGAGAGCTGTTACAATGAGAATATGCTATATATAAAGAAACGTGAATTCAAGAGTTTTCAGTTGAAACTTTAAATGTATCATCCAAAATAGATATTTTAAAAGGAGGAATCTATTGATGTATCCAGGGGGTGTCAGGAGCACAGATCTTTTCCTAGAGGTAAGGATGAACCCCAGCGTTTGGATCTGTCACCTGTGTTAGGAAGAGTGGAGGGGATACCACCCCCCACCCATAGGTCAGTGTGTGTTGGCCATGGAGCAGAGTTCAGCCCTGCCCTGGACATTGAACTCTGTGGCCTAGGAGAGTCTTTGGGGCTTTATCTTGTAGGGTCATCTGGCAGAAGCATGATGCTCCAAGTACCTTGTGCTTTCTTTCATTCCATAGCTGCAAAGCCCAGAGGAACCTGAATTCTTTCTTTGCTATTGTGATGGGCCTCAACACTGCTTCTGTGAGCCGGCTGTCGCAGACCTGGGAGGTGAGCCTTGGGGACCCACATGGAAAGGGCACGTGGGGGAGGGACAAATAAAACTGAACAGGAAACATGCCAACAAAAGGCCTTTATTTAAAATAAGTTGATTTAAATGGTTTAAATGAGATAAGTACCATTAGGAAAAAAATGTTAAAAATGAATGTGTCAAGCAGGACTATTTTGATCAAATGGCTTTCAAAATGGTTCTATTATATAATAGAACATAAAATATACACACATACATATTTGTTTTCCGCCCTGGCGCCATGATAGTGTGGTTACAGCCCCATGCTGGTCCTTTCAAAAGTGATGACATGTGTCCAGAGCAGATTTGTTGATATGCTAATGAATTTAAGCTTCCGGTCCTCTCTCTTGCAGGGCTCCAGGCATTGTGTTCAGTGGACGATGTCTATCTTTGTAAAATTTGCAGGAGTGAAATAATTTTGTATTCCTTTTTTCCAAAGAGGGTCCTGCAAAGTGTTATGTTTCAGGCCTCCCAAGTCAGGGCTCTGCCTCTGTCCCTGCTGCATGATGCTGGCCACTCGGGTTCTGAGGGGGAGAGGGCCACTTTGTTAATCCAAGCTTTGAACCACAGACTATAAAGGGCATACAAGAGAGGAACTGAAACCGGGGCGTCCCTAAATGTGTCTAGAAGCTCTCAGCCTCTCCCCCGGCCCCATCACCTTCTTTTTGGGCTTTTGTTTCTTTCTCGGTCTCACTGTTCCCTACCGACTGACTGCCCCACTGCATGTACCTTATCTCTCCCTCATCATTTTCTCTTTAACCATCCAGGCTTCTTGCTCCCTTATGGCCCTGGGCTCCATGTGGCTCCTGTGGTCTCAAGCTTCTCTCCAGCCCTCTCTGATTCACCTCCTGTCACCACTCCATTCTCATGTTCCCGCTTCAAACTCCTACAACATAGGCCAGCTAGCTTTTCTTTACATTAGATCTCAGCTCAGAGCTCTGAACAATGTAGGGATTCACTGTCTTTGCATCAGGGACCATACGCCATTGGAATGCATGGTGGTGACCTGGGGGTCAGGGTCAGTGCCCCTTAAAGGAGTGCAAAAGAAAAGAAACGAAAGGCCTGCCTTCCCTGGTTAAGCAAACACGACCTGCACGCATATTGTGAGACGAAAGGAGGTGTACAGCAAATGCCACAGTTGATCGAAGCAGGAGGGAAACGGCCAGCAAAGGTCAGAAGAAAGTGGAATTTGAATTAAACCTGGGAAGAAGCTTTGATTTGCAGAAATTGAGAAGAGAACTAATTGAGTTTGAACGGCATACATTTTGTGCACACATAGACTGCTTGCTGTGTGCAGGCAACTCATCAGTGCCATGGCTGGTAGAAAATGGGCCAGGCAAATGAGAAGGAGGTCTTGGACCATTTCCACTTGGCCCACAGAAGGGCAAGTGGAGACTCACAGCAAACCACCCAACTAGAAGGGGCAGAGTCGGAATTCAAATTCAGACTGACTGACTACTAAGTCAGCATGGAAGGTATCCAATGTTTTCCTTATTCATGTCAGAGGCAGGCTGGAAAATCCCAGGTGCTTCTGGCTTGGGCCCACATTTTTATTTGGGTGGATGGCATATGTTTTGACCCTCTATGATTTTACATGCCACATATGGATGTGGTTGATCTTTCCTATTCAGCAGTTCCTAACCACTGACGTGCAGGCTTCGTCACTTAGGGGTTTTACAGCCTTTCACGATTTAGCCCTCTGCAGTAAAATACAATTCTATCATTTAAACAAAAAATGTCAGCCAATATTATTTCCCACTCAGCAAGACTCTGTAAGAAGACAAGAGCATTCACCAAAGGTGGGATATGGAGCTGAAATTCAAGTGTGTATTAAAAAATCACCAGTGTGTGGAATGTCTAACCAGTAGACTTTTGAGTCATGTAGCTGTGAATTATTTTAAACTGTCTTGAGCAACACTCCCAAGGAATGTCACATGAAGGCATGATGAAGATTGCCTAGTGAGAAGCAAGTGGGGTAGAACCAAATGAGAGAGGTATTTATTATGCTCAGAAATGAGACACATGCCAGTACAGCTTAGGAAAAGTTCCCCCTAGTGCCTCTGAAAATAACTGACTTCTTTGACCTTTTCCTTTTTGTATTTTGTTTGTTTGATTTTAGAAAATCCCTGGGAAGTTTAAGAAACTTTTCTCTGAACTCGAGAGTTTAACAGTAAGTAGTGACCCAAAGGGGACTTACTCTTCAAATTAATTGATCGTAACAAATTTCCTTCTAGATTGTAATGGCCAGCACGTGCACTTCACCATGTCAGGTAACTTAGCCTACATCCCTTGTATATGAAAATGTGGCTTTACTTCTTAAGGAATGAAGGAGTGGACAGTTAATGCCTCTTCCTCTCCGTGGAAAAAGGTAGTGAGGATGGTCCTTTTGACCCGATTTTCACAATGCAGATTTTTAAGCATCTAGTCCACGTCAAAGCCTACAGAATTAACTGTTATAAATGGAGTGTGTAGTCAGTGTCTTATGACTACAGAACAGCGTCGTTTTACTGTTTTCTCCTTTTTCTCCATTCTACCATTTCTTAGATTTAGGTTTTTTAAAATGTAGTTTCTTTTCTGAACACAATAAAACAATGTGCTCTTACTTTCTGCGCATTGTTTCTGCAGTATAAGGGAGGTTTTTCTTTGCGATGTACCTAACAAAAGACTTTGGGGTTACCTCATGATAGAAATTATGCAGAGGAAACTGTACTTAAGGAACCTATTTGAGGAAAATAATAGGGCAATCAAAAGGTGCTTCTCTTTTGCAGTCATTTCCCATTATTGTAAACCAATAAGTTGACTTTCATTCATTGCCACATTTCCTGCCCTAATTTAGTGAGTTTATTCTCCTAGGAAACCTTTATCTACTTTGTTCTGAGGAAGAACCTCTCGATATCTAAATCATGTTCAAATTGTATAGCAAAAGTGGATTTAGAATTGTTTCTGCAGCACATTGATTTTTCTTTCTCTTTGTCATCTGCTTGATTTGGAAGGATCCTTCCCTGAATCACAAAGCCTACAGAGATGCTTTCAAAAAGATGAAACCACCCAAAATCCCATTCATGCCTCTGTTGCTTAAAGGTAACAATTTTCTTTTATGCAGTTCCATCTTCAGAAGTGTGTCATTCTAACTATGAGGGGCCAAAAGAAAAAGGGGGACTCTAGGTGTATTTCTTGAGACTAACTTTGACATTACATCTAACTGTGTTTGCTTGTAATTGTTTTTTAAATGCTCGGTTATTTCTGAGGTACCTGAAATACTTAATTGTACTTGAGAGATAACAAAGCATTTTCACCTGACTTCCAAAACTTGGGACTGGAAGCGTGTGTTTTTATTTTGCTCTGCTTCTAAGCACCGTCTTATTTTCTTAGAGTTTACCATCCACTTAATTCAACCAAGAATAAGGCTGGAGTAAGGAACCCAAACAGCAATCATGCTGTCTACATTTGCAGCTTAAATTTCAGAGAGCTAACACTGGCTCTGACGTGTGAGAAATACCTTTGGTCAACACAGGCAGTATGGTGTATGAAAATGTTGGTGGGGGACATACTTTCTTTCTCCAGGAGTGAAACCCATTTGGGAAAGTATGTGACAGCCGCAAGCTAGTCCCCTGACTTCTCCTATAGAGCACCAAATAATTCATCCTGAAACATGTTAGTTACATTTGTTGATGAGATCTCAGTGGTCTCTTTCAAACGAAGAGGTTTAATTAAAAGGAAGTTCTTTTTATATTGGCCTATTCTGTTAACATTCAGTATATATTGTACTTAGGTGCTTTCCAGGGAAAAGGGATTTGGTCTTTTTTTTTTTTGCCATATTTTTATTCTTCCCAAGGGATTTTGTAGGAATACTCTTTTATATAGCCTGTGTCCTTCAGAGGCTTCTAATTTCTGCTGGGTCTGGCCCCACTAACTGGATTCATAAATGTCATTCTGGAAATGAGTTACCTAGGAACTGTGTTGCTGGATGGCCCTGCCATTCTCCCTGTCCCCCTCCCCCCACTGCTATATGGGCAATGGCGATAAAGTTGATCTTCCTTCCTCACCCTCTCTCCAGAACAACCAGGGCTCAGAGAATTTCTGAATTGCCCTGATTCCCTTCAGCTCCCCATCTAGCCTGCGTCTAGTAAAAGCAGGAATCTTTGTGAAACAATACTGTACTAGCACAACTAAGAGGCGTGCAGATGCTGCCTTCATGCTGAAAAGATTCTGCTAAATGTTAATGGGTGAAATAAGGAGGGATTGTAATGCCAAAAGAGCACTTTAAAAGTTTACTCAGGTTTATGATTTTTATTTGCAAAATAAAACACCTTCAACTGGACGGTGGGGTGGCAGGTGGGATGTAACACTTAGAATCATTTAGACACAAATAGGAAACTGGCAATGAGGACAGATCTGGGAAAGGAATTGATTTTAAGCAGAAAAAAAAAAATTGAACCATAATTTTTAAGGTAATGGAATTAGTGGACACTGTCCCTTTAGCTTACTTAGATATGAGCAGTGGTTTTTGCTGTATATTCTAGATTTCCCCCCCAAAAAATTTAATGCAGCCACGTGTCTCACACTTATATCTTAGCTTGGATGCAATTTTCTGCTCTACTGAGTTTATCTAGACCTCTTTGTTGGCAGCAAAACAAATTTCCCTGTTTTCTACTGAAAATACATTCACTCATTCACTCTAGTAAAGTAAACATGTTTTCTTTTTTTTTTTTCATTAGAAGCCTTCTTGAGTTTAAACAAGCAGTTTTCTCTTTTAAGTATTTTGTGATTATAAAAATAAACATCGTTAGCACTTTATTTAAAATGATCATTTTTGTCTGGGGCGCCGGGGTGGCTCAGTCGGTTGAGTCTGGGACTTTGGCTCAGGTCATGATCTCAGGATTCATGGGTTCAAGCCCCACATTGGGCTCTGCACTGACAGCTGGAGCCTGGAGCCTACTTCGGATTCTGTGTCTCCCTCTCTCTCTGCTCCTCCCCTGCTCATACTGTGTCTCTCTCAAAAAAGTAAATAAAAATTTAAAAAATTTTTTAAATTATTTTGTCTGAAATAATTTCCAAAGGACTATAAGGTGAAAATTTTAAATATGTATCATGCCTAAACAAAACATTTTGGAAAAAATAAACAACGTTAATTTTGGGGTTTTATAATTGCAAAAATTATGTAAAGTTGTAATAAACTACTTTAGAACAACCAACTTTTTAATGAAAACTCGCCCCTGCCCCTTGTGCCTCCCACTTTGACTTGCTATTAGAGGAAAATGACCAAATTGACCTCCTTGGGTGTTAAGAAGGATTAGGCCTCCCGCATTTCTTTTTCTTTTTTTCTTCTTCTTCTTCTTTTTTTTCTTTTTTGAGACCTTCAGTTCCCAGTAAGCATGGAGATTATCAAGTGAACGCACAAGCTGAGGGTCCTTGCAGCCATCAGCTCTCCTATTTCCCAGCTGAATTCTTGCCTTTTGATGTAGTTGCCCTCCTACTGTGGTGTGGAATCTATTCAGAAAGCAGATGAATAGGAGGCCCTAAATAAGTGTGGGAGAAAGGATCCAGCTGACCTAAAGTCCAAAGCAGCCAAATAGTCTGTTTCATGCAGCGTTTTGAAGATGGTAGTCCTTCCCAGTAGAGTCAGTAATCAACAGGGGTTTGAAGATTAACCGAGGTCCTCTGGTGGGCTCTGTATGGATCTTAGAGCAGAGATGATTATTGCAGATTTGTGAGTGTATTTAAATAAAAGGAAAATCGGGGTGCTTGTATATTTCCTCCTCCTCTTTCAATTGCTATCAACAAGTGGAGTCATTTCATCTGGCAGTTCTGTTATATGAAGTGTGTGGAGAGTGTTCAGGTGTCTCCTGGTGAAAGGTACTCCTTTCCTACACTCAGCCTGGTGGGTACCCAGAATTGCTTCACAGCCCATGGCTTAAGTTCTGAGATCCCAGGTTTCTTTCTCTCTCTCTGTCCCCTTCCCTCCCAGCCTCCCTCCCTCATCCAAGTCGTTCATTGTGAGCTCCCAGAGAGGCACAGTGGTGAAGAGGAAGAAGGCTCCCTGGGTTTGAGTCCCGGCTGGGAGGAGTAGAGCTGTGATCATGGGCCAGCCGTGCGTGTTCTTTGGCTCACAGGTTCTTCACATTGTGTCCTGCTAGGGCTTTACCTTACAGTCGTCCGTTAGTGCTCTGTCTGATGCTGTTAATAGAGATAAGTGTCATTATTGTCATCACCCCATCATCATCCTTGGGAACATGGGGAGAAGAGGGCAATAATGTAACACTGGGAAATGGACCAAGTGACTCAGGGTGTTGGTAACCCGAGGTCTGATGGAGTTAGGGGAGAGTGGGCTTTTAGGTGATGTGTAATGTAGATAAAGAGTGCACACGCCATTCTTTGCTACACATAGAAAAGGTAAAAGCTAATGCGCCAACTACTTTAAGTATCGCATCACAGAATGAAAGCTTATGCTTCCTTTCTGAAAGCAAAGTCATGAAAGACAATAAAATAAGCAGAGAGTTTGCCAGCCAGCTGTGTAATTGTAAATTGTTTTCCTATTAGAACATCAGTTTTAGTAAAGGGGGAAAAAAGCTTAGGAAAACTTTGCAGTCAGTGCTGGAAGCTGTACGTAACGGATTCCTTGAGGAAAGGTTTGGATCAGGGGATCACGCAGCTCTGTGACTGGTGCCGCCCCCTGGTGGGCAGTGAAAGCTCAGCAGCCAAGTGCCTGGTAGGCAGGTGTGCAGCACCTATCTCGTAATTGCCCCTTAGGGACCAGCAGGATGAAAGTCTTGATTAAATGCAAGTGATTTCCCTTTCTATTTATAGGAATCTTAAGCTGTTCTTTTGCCTCTTTTATGTCAGGTTATTTCAACAAGATAATTTTCATTTGGTTTGTCCTCCATGTTTGTGATCTGACATAATTATTTGCAGGCTCTTTGATTCTTATCTGTGAGGATTCCCTAGTGCTCAGTCATTGACCCTCTGATCTGAGTTTCTGAGTCAACCACTCACTGATCGTCAGCTGCTGTCTTTATTGTAACTAATTCCCAAATCCCTTACTCTTGAGAAGGCACTTGGGATTTTTGCAACCAGAAGGAGGTTTTTATTTGAATATCTTCTGTCACTTCCAGTGCAGGTGAGGCTCAAACCAAATGTAACTTTCCCTTCCGCTGAAAATGTACTTTCACCCTAAGGAAAGTGGGATTCTTTCCAGCAGTGATGCTTTCTTTCTACCCATTGAGTAGGGACAGAAGCTTTGCCATTTTCCAACCTGTCCTTTTCCTCATATCTGATGCACAATCAGGCACTGTTTATTTTTTTTTATATATTTTATTTATTTTTGAGAGAGAGAGAGAGAGAGAGACAGCATGAGCAGGGAAGGGTCAGAGAGAGAGGGAGATACAGAATCGGAAGCAGGATCCAGGCTCTGAGCTAGCTGTCAGCACAGTGCCCGACGCGGGGCTCGAACCATGAACCGCAAGATCATGACCTGAGCTAAAGTCGGACACCCAACCAACTGAGCCGCCCAGGCACCCCAGGCACTGGTTTTGATACCCAAAAATCTACATTTTAACATCTCAATCTAAATCTTCTACCATTGTAGGTAAAGCAAGCCCTATACACTTTGCCATGGATTGTTTAAAAGCAAACACATAAATATGAAAATTCCTTTGTTTCCGGGTATTTAGTTCTTTTCTGCTCAGGGTTCTGGCTTAAAACAATAATGGACTGGCTAAGTTATAGAATAAATAGTGTTAGCTTCTGTTAAGCAGGCTGAAGTACAATATATATAACTGCATTAATGTTATAATATTCCCACACACACACTTAAAATTATGCCTTTTCATATCGAATACCATACAGATTCAAGTTCAAGTTGCCTTGTCAAATGCATGGAATAATGCGTAATGTTTGAGAAAAATTGATAAGTTGCATTGCCTCTAGACCTCCTTAGCCCTGACTCATGATCCATTCCTAATGGCACATACATCTTTCTGTTTTTAATTTTCAGATGTAACATTTATTCATGAAGGAAATAAAACATTTTTGGATAATCTTGTCAATTTTGAAAAACTGGTACGTACATTTCATTATCTCTCCCTTTTCCCATTGTAAGGAAAGTGCATGCTTTCATTCTTGCTCCAAGAATGGTAACCAGGTTAACTCGCCACACATGGGGTGAGGCGACAGAGGACCGCTGTGCTACTTGAAAATCCAAGCACCTAGAATCTGGGAGGCGGACACCTTGGGATATCCTGCTGTAGCTCCATTTTAATCGCTTGAGGATGACTGATTTGTGCCCCGTTGTTTTTAAAGTGGATATGTCTATAACTCTTGAAATCCCTGTGTCCTAAGTGCTTTAGAATCAGAGCTCAGTTATTTAAAATTTTGTTTTAAGTTTATTTATTTTGAGAGAGAGACAGTGCAAGCAGGGGAGAGGGAGAGAGAATCCTAAGCAAGCTCTATGCTGCCAGCACAGAGCCTGACACGGAGCTCGAACTCACAAAATTGTGAGATCATGACCTAAGCCAAAACCAAGAGTCAGACACTCAACCAGCTGAGCCACCCAGGCACCCCAGAGCTGTTATTTTAGATGCTACAGTCAAACAGCACAGCCAGAAATGGGTATTCAGAGTGAGGCTTTTTTGTACATGTTCTTTAGAGATGTGTTCTGTATCACTGTGTCATGTTCTATTTTTTTAAGATAATTGTAAATTTTTTAATATTTATTTATTTTTTTAAATATTTTTATTTATTTCTAGGAGAGAGAGAGAGTGTGCGAGCGTGAGCAGGGGAGGGTCAGAGAGAGAAGGAGATACAGACTCTGAAATAGGCTCCAGGCTCTGAGCTGGCAGTCAGCACAGAGCCCGACGCGGGGCTCAAACCCACGAACCACGAGATCATGACCTAAGCGAAAGTCGGACGCTTAACCGACTAAGCCACCCAGGCGCCCCTTAATGTTTATTTTTGAGAGAGAGAGAGAGAGAGAGAGAGAGAGACCCAGGTGTGAGCAGTGGGAGGGGCAGAGAGAGGGAGACACAGAACCTGAAGCAGGCTTCAGGCCCGAGATGTCAACACAGAGCCTGATGCAGGGCTCAAACTCATGAACTGAGAGATCCATGACCTGAGCTGAAGTTGGATGCTCAAACGACTGAGCCACCCAGGCAACCCTCATTGTGTCATATTCTGAAGGTCCCAGGGCACCTATTTGCAACCAAAGACTACAGGCACTAACATTCTTGACTTTGTATAGGTTAATCTCCAGTGTTTGGTATGAATGAAATGAGTTCAGGCAAATGAAGCCTTTGGTCAGTATCTGCTTCAAATCATGGCCAGTGCATCTGGTTAAGAATGCCTAACAAGTTTTGGGGAGCATGTGTGAAGATGTGGGATGAGGTGTGTTGCACTGAGTAGCATTCCCTATAAAGGGCTAGTAAGTTTCCCTCTGACTAACTTAGAGGGAACTTGGGTGAACAGTTACACTCTATAAGCTGACTGTTGTCTGTTAAGGGGAGACTGGCAGTTGACCTCCCCCAGGTGAACCAGTGGTTTGGTTAAGTTCCTTGTGTTATTGCCCCTCGGATAGTGCCACTGAAGTGAGAGAACAATTTGATAAAGGCACAAATGGAAAAGAGCCATGGAAAGATCCCCACATCCCTGTTTCTCATTCTGATCAGCATTTCTGGGCTTCCACTACTTTCTCCAACAGTCCAGTGGGAGTCTTTTGATGACAGCTAATGTAGTCTAAGGTTTTGCTTTCAGATGTGTCAAGACTTCAGACTGAGGCTCCCAGGTGGCTCAGTCGGTTAAGCATCTGACTCTTAATTTGAACTCAAGTCATGATCCCAGGGTCATGAGATAGAGCCCCAAGTTGGTCTTCACACTGGGTATGGAGCCTGCTTAAGATTCTCTTCCTCTCTCTCTCTCTCTCTCTCTTTCTCTTTCTCTTTCTCTCTCTCCTCCCCCTCTTCCTCCTCCTCCTCCTCCACCTCCCTCTTCCCCCATGCCCTGCCCACACGCACACATGCGCTCCCTCAGTCTCAAAAAAATCAGATTAACCACTGGGAACAAAACAAACTAACAAATAGTACTTCTGTTAGAGTCAATAACTGTCTGTACCCCCTAATCCTTTAAGATGGTTTAAGGAAATAACATGGCATAAATAAGTAATAATATTCTCTTTAAAATTTTAAATTCCCAAAGAGAACTTTATTTAAAAAGACAGCTAGAAGCTAAATGCAGTTATACATGCACACAGTGGGCCATAGCACCCACGCACATCCATCAAACCCTGGCTAGCCTGTCATTTCTAGAGAGATCAGGTTCTGTAACATGAGTGAGTTCCGGAGCCTCACAGTAGATGGCTCTGAGGATGGAGCATGCCTCCTGCTGACCCCTCTTTGCATGGAGATGACAGGGTAAATACAAATTTTTCAAAGGGCAAAAATCTATTATACATTGTACATAGCCCTACGTTACACTTGGATGCTGGAGAATGAGGCTGAATTTCCTAATAGAGTCCGTGTTTTCAAGGAATTTTTCTTAGCACGGGACAGAGTTTCACTTCAGCTAAAACAGGATCATCTTTCACAATAATGAACCAATAGAACCTAACTGAATTAACTGGGGAGAAGCCAATTCCTCATGATGGATATTAGCTTAAGCCAGCTAGCAAATAATTCAGTGTATTCTCTTTATCTGGCTGATACAGGCCGACACATTAAGTCAGACGACATGATGGCCCAGAAGCACTCATTGGGTCTAATAAGATTTCCATTGTTCCTTCTGCTGTCTCAGCAGCTCTAAACGTTTCAGTCGCCAGCTATTAAATAATGAAGAAACAAATGCTTTCTCTCTTTCTTCTCTTGGCTCCTCTGTGTCGAGAGCCTCATCCTTTAGCACATTTTCCCCCTCCCCCCTTCAGAAAACCTGAAGACGAGGAGCAGGACTCAGGTTTTACTGATGCTCTCAGTCCTCAGCCCTGCACCAGCCCAAGGCTCCCGTGAGCTGCATAAATGGCACATGATAGAAATCAGTGTGACGCCATCGCTTAGAGCAGGAGAGGCAGCTTAGAGCTGCCCTGGGAATAGTGGTAACATTTGGGGAAGGAAACGTAACAATACTTTCACAGACGTGAGTCACGTCTCATTTCCTTTACAAATGCAACTTGAGCTCCTGCTATAATCACTGTCCTATTTAATTTTCCACTATTGAAGAGAAATACACTGGAAATACAATTGAGAACTATTTAATAAGTAGGTCATATTCAAACAAAGTTTCTACAGTTCTGACAGCTTTTAAGTAAAAAAAAATTTCATACTGAAATTATTCTTGTAGCAATAATTCACTGAGGGCTTGCTGTATATGGACGAGCCTTTGGTGTGTTAGGTGCGGGATATGAAAGATGATGACACATTTGGGGAAGTTGGGAGGCGCAGATAATGAATAATGTTGATTTCTTGAATAGTGGGATGGTGTTTGGATTTTGATATGAAACAAATTAGAAAGTCACTGGACTTTCCAGAGTGCTAGAGCACGATGGCGGCGTGTTTGGAGATGATTCTGGCAGCCACAGGGGAGAAATAGCAGTGGGAAATGGTGTTGTCCTAAATGCGGTCTTTCTCCTTCATCATGGAAAACTAGAAATGATAGAGCTAGAAGACTCTTGCAGGTACCCAGGTATGAGCTAGTGAGATCTCGTCAAAGGCAGCTGTAAGTTATGAAGACTTTTGCCTAGAGATCAGGGAGAACTTCGAAGAAAGAAATTAAAGCAGAATCCTGAAGACCATAGGAGAGAATATAAATCGTAAACTGCGAACAGTCTCTGTCAAGATGCTGGCGTTTTAGAAAACGTTTGCCTTTTGTGACTATGTCATTTCCTATCATGATTTGAGATACTTGAGTCCTTGATGCCACCAGAGTTCCTACCTGCATTCAGCCAGTACACGGAAGTCACTGTGTGACATATGGCAGGGGCTGGTGTGCAGAGTCCTCTGGTGCCCCTTGGGCCACCTGGCCTGATCCAGAGCAGCGCCGACCACAGGAGGCCAGTGTATCCTGTATGCGGAGCCTCCCAATCTCAGAGAGGCTTCATGGAGAGAAGGCCAGACATCCCTGGAAGGGAAACGCCAAGGCCGATTTGGACAGGCAGATGGGGCGGGAGTGCCCTAACTTCTTTACACTGTGTAAACAGTGGGCCATTAGACTCCATGGCATGAGGAAACCAAGGGCTCAGTTAGAATCTGGGCACCCAAGTTTGGGAGCACGGTTGCTATGGACGAAGACTGAATATCTTTTTGTAATCCAAGCCCAGTATTCTCAGTGAAAGTCAAGTCCAGCTCCAAATGCAGCAGTCCATTTGCACCCAAGGGTGCACTCTGCTTCCATCCCAGGAGGCATTGCTGCTCCAGAAACACCCTAAATGACCCTTCCACTGATATGTTTCCTGCTCTGCCTTCCAGCATATGATTGCAGACACTGTCCGTACACTGAGACACTGCAGGACTAACCAGTTTGGTGAGTAATTGAAGTCGGCTGTGGAATGTAAATTCACCCTACATTGGTACAGACTGTGACCTCATCACGAGTATTTGGTGGTAATAATTGGAAACAGGTTATAAAGTCTAATATGCATTTACTATATTCTCTCTTACTTTGATCACTACATATTTGGGATGCAGAGGAAGACAAGATTGAGCAGTATTTTATCCTCTCTTGGCAGCAAGTTTACACTGTGCAGAGTGACTTTAGATGAGCTGAGGCTCCCCACCGTACCCCTGAGCCAGAAAGTCTGTTGGCCTTCCCCCTTGGCTCAGAATTACCCGTGGGTTTATCAGGGGTGACCCTGTTCCTAAGCTTCTTGCTTGGAGTCTTCCTGGAATTGGAATATAGTTTGTAAAAGTGCCTAAAGCAGCCTTCCAGAATCTTTCCTCCTCTCCAACAAAAACTTCCTGTCTGGAGCTGCCTTTCACTGAATAGGTATTTTTCTGACCGTTTTTGTGGACTCCCCGCTGAGATTAACATGTGTAGGAATATTTGTTCCTTTTTAAACCTCAGGCATAATTTACACTATGTTGAAATAGCGTTAAAACATTGCAGGAAGGAAGGAAATCAACTTTATTGAGTTCAAGGAGCGTTCACATGGGCAATGGCATCCTGATACCAGTATTGGTGATTGGTGCATGGAGATCATTAACCCTGCGGTGCAGAGCAGAAAATGGAGATTCAGAGAGTTAATTCATTCCCCCATTATTCAGACCAGGCCTGCCTGACTTCCTGACCCATGCTCTTTTCTTTGCCTCCTGCAGCTTCTATAGATATGAAGGGCAGTAAAGAAAGAAAAAAAAAAGAAAGTTGAGTTCAGTAATTATAAATCAATCAAAGCTGACCACTAAATAAAACTTGCTTTATAAATCCTCTGTGCAAAATAATTTTTTCAACAATACAGAAGTAGAAAGATCAAAGTCCTACTCCCTAAAGATCAGTGCATATTCTTAAGCAAGTTTTTTTCAGTTTGGCCAGTCAGCTGGCAGTACTGCCCCTACAGAGTAACGGAACTTCTGTATGAATTACAAAGCTTGTGTTTGAAAGGGACAGTTTTAAATACAGGACCTAAGTTTGTTGTTGTTGTTTTTTTTAATGTTTATTTATTTGGGGGGGGGGGATGGGGGAGAGAGCAGTGACAGGGGAGAGACAGAGAATCCCAAGCAGGCTCCATGTTGTCCAAGCAGAGTCCTGTGCGGGGTTCAGTCTCACAAACCATGAGATCATGACTTGAGCCAAAATCAAGAGTCAGACACTCAACCAACTGAACCACCCAGGCTTCCCAGGACCTAAGGTTTTAAATATTTACATCAGCTACTACCACCTGATATGTGCTTATATGTTTCTCCATTAAGCACACAAGTACAATGCACTTACAGTAGAAACAGTGATCATAACATTGTCACGAAGATTCATTCAAATATGCAAGCATAATGCTGCCGAATATTGGGTTCATATTTCTGTCATCCACCTTTGTTTCCCAAGTATTTATGCATACTCACCTGATTCTAAGGTATCAGTCTCGCTGATCAAGAGACTCTGCAAGTGTAGACAGGAAGGTTATACTGGCTTGGTGGCCATGACCCTGTCTTGAATGCCTCATCACCAGGGAGTAAGGCCCCACTGAACAAAGCAGAACTCTTTGTTCTGTTAGTGAAATTAGTGAAATCCATTTTGACAGCTTATATGGACATAGTAAACCAATGTCAGCATTTGGGATAAAATAAGGTAATGTTAATCAAGCCACTTAAAAATTATGAAGTTCTGGGGAGCCTGGGTGGCTCAGTCGGTTGAGTGTCTGACTTTTGATTTCAGCTTAGGTCATGATCCCAGGGTTGTGGGTCAGGCCCCGTGCTGAGTGTAGAGCCTGCTTGAGATTCTTTCTCCCTCTCCCTCTGCCTCTACCCTACTCATGCTCTCTCTAAAATAAAATATAAATTGTATTACATTTATAAATACAAAATTATATTTATATAAATATTTATATTCATATAATGTATATAAATTATATGAAATTTATATATCAGTTGGCTGGGTGGCTCAGTCCGTTCAGTGTCCAACCGGCTCAGGTCATGATCTCGTGGTTCGTGGGTTCAAGCCCTGCGTCAGGCTCCATCCTCAAAGCCTGCTTCCTGTTTCGGATTCTGTGTCCTCCTCCCTCTCTCTGCTCCTTCCCTGCTCACACTCTGTCCGTCTCTCTTTCTCTCTCAAAAATAAATAAAACATTGACAAAATATATTTATAAATAAAGGTTTTTTTAATTAGGAAGGGCCATGCAAGTATCACTTGTCATGGTTGGAGCCACTCACTCTGCCATCTTCTTAAGGTTAAAAAATTAACAACAAAAAAATTACCTTTGTACCATGTGTTTTCTAAACCAATATTTACTAAACCAAAAGCAGTCTCTCAGTGTCTTACAGAGAAGGTGTTCTAGAATAATACAACTTTTTGGTCACTTCCAAACAAGTGGGATGGTAAACACTTAAACTCCTGGTACTTTTGCTTTTTGAAACCAGGAAGCCTTGTTGCTATCAAACTTAGCATACAAGTCTTAAATTATAGAACACATTTGTCACAGAGCAGGGAAAAATGGATTATACCAAGAGAAGAAATTGCTGCATTAAAATGCTTGGCTTCCTGTGGTCCCTCCACTCCTGCTGAACCCTGCTGCTCCCGTCCGAAATTCCATGAAGCAAGAGGATGTGACGTCACCATCTCTCACACTGATATTGTCTCTCGATGGCAGTTTAGCCAGGCTCCCAGTGCCTTGAGGTTTGGGGGGAATTTTTTTGGATTGTGTTTGGTTTGGCCTGTGGGAAGTGGGCTTGCCCCATTGTCCAGGCTACTTTATCTCAGGCTCCTTATCAAACGTGTCACCAGCCGGCACGTATATGTTCACAGGGCACTGAAAGCCTCTTGTGGCCCTTCAGTTTTGTAACTACCCCGGACTTCGGAGTGGAAAACCCCCTTGCCTTGTCCTTTGCTGGGTAGACGTTAGCCCAACCACATGCTTCTGGAACTTGTTTGGCCTATTAAGTAAAGCTTAAGTTCAGTTCTGTGATATCTGTTCATTCAAATGCTTCCTTAATTTTTTTACTTTTTCAAAAACTAAAGACACCAAAGAATTATACAAAGTCTAAAACAAACCATTGAGTCTGTGCACTGGCCAGATTAGCAGTGTCTTCTGACAACCCCCAACTGAGATATAAGAGCCAGTGAAAGCCATTTACACACCAGTTGCTGTGACGCAGGACCTCAGACATGGACTCAGGAATCCCGTGGTCTGGGTGCCGGGCCTGTTCAGCCACTCCCTTGCTGTGTCTGTGCTGGTTCCCACTCTGTAGTGGGGAGATAGTAACATAGTCACTAAGACTAGACAACATCAGGTAATAAGTGCTATATAAATATTAGTAAAACAAATACCGTCGCAGTCTGATGACCTGACCTGAGGCGCTAGTCTGAGCTGGAAAAGCATCTCCTCTCTTAGGATAAAGATCCCCTTTCTGGGATGCTGACTAATGAGAATCTCCCTGCTAGATTTACTCTAAGCCTTAATGAGAGGTTTTACTGGTATTCAGAAATAGCATTTCTGCACAAATAAGATAAAAACAGGGAGACAAACCATAAGAGACTCTTAAATACAGAGAACAAACTGAGGGTGGCTAGTGGGGTGTTGGGTGGAAGGAAGGGCTGAAGGGGTGGGGGGGCATTGAGGAGGACACTGGTTGGGATGAGCGCTGGCTGTTACATGTAGGGGATGAATCACTAAATTCTACTTCTGAAAAAAAATATTAATCTA
This sequence comes from Crocuta crocuta, assembly GCF_008692635.1. Classification (NCBI taxonomy): domain Eukaryota; kingdom Metazoa; phylum Chordata; class Mammalia; order Carnivora; family Hyaenidae; genus Crocuta; species Crocuta crocuta. The sequence continues at coordinate 661,339 of NW_027529173.1, forward strand.
AAAAAATAGCATTTCTGCTCTCATCAGATTAACTGTCTTGTGTCTTCCAAAAACCAGGAGGTGACATGTCTCCAAAGGAACACCAGGAGTTAAAATCCTACGTCAACCACCTGTATGTCATTGACAGCCAGCAGGCCCTGTTTGAGCTGTCACACAGGATCGAGCCTCGGGTGTGAGGCCTCCCTCCCCCAGCCACCAGCCTCGCCTCCCCTGGACTTGCGGCACTTTGAGCTACGGGAATGTCAGTGCTGAGCACGTTGCTTTCCTGTGAGAGAAGAAGTTGCTGAGTTTTATCAGTACATCATAAGGCGCCCGCCGGAAAGCCAAGCAAAGTGTGTTCAGGAAGTTGATGTCAGCCACCAGAGATGGGGAGAGGCCTCTCCTAGCTGCTCTCAGAACGAGAAGGCAGAAAAAAAAGAGTCAGAAGCATTCTTGAAATGGAGAAGTCTGATTTCTTATGACCGCATTGTTGATCCAACCCAGTTTTCAATTTGAGATGTGCCAGCATCAAGACGAGCGCGTGTCTTGACCTACCATGACCCAGTATTTCAGTACGAGTGTGTACAAAACAGGAGTTTTCCATTGCCTGGTGACAGATTACTGTTTGTAGGCTGTCAAAGAAGCAGCTCATTTGAACACCTAAAGGCAGTGACAGCATCTCTATATTTCCAGGGAGAAGGAGTAGCCGCTGTCAGTACAAACTGTGACATCACCAAAAGCCACTTGTGTCTAGGAAATTAGGACCGCAGCCGGCATCCATGCTCTGATTTCCAAAAGGGAAATGTCAAGGCATGCATTTCTTTGCATCCACAATCACTTATCAGTGTAGGCTTGCAGGTGAAATTCGTTTCTGTACAACCAATTTCAACTATAGGCAAGTTAGACTATGTTGCTTTACCAATAAGGAAAATAGCAATTTTTAAGAAATGGACTCATTGTTCAATTTCCAGGGAATTTCTTACATGTGCAAGAAGATTCACATTTCTTATCGAGAACAATGTGATTTTTGAAAAAGCACAGCTGCCTGGTAGATTCTAGGCACTCAGTAACCGTTTATTGAGGGAACAGAGTCGCAGAGGTCTGCGTTCTTGTGCCTGGCGATGGATGCCCTAGTGTTCTGCATCCTCCGGCAGGCTCCTTTGCCCACAGCAGAGAATGGTAACAGCCAACACTGGGAGGGGAGGTGGGATTTGATGTGTGAAGCACTTAGCGCTCCCTAGAGAAGAGCGAGGTACTTAGTAGTGACTGCCCATCTTTCAGCAAATGCAAAGAACCCCAAAATACCCAAATGTCTGATTATGTTGGACACTTAAAAGTCCTGCAAGTCCACCTCCTAATCAAGGCCCAGAGCTTTTCTATCATTTTTCTTTTTCCTCCAGAGTCTCAGAGTCTTCTAGTCTACTTTTTTACTCCCATTTTTAGAGATTGGGGCTCCTACAGTAGAGAAAACCTCATGCTGTTCTTAAGAGCTGGTTAGAGGATTTCCCTTGAGCTTCAAATGAACAAGAAAAAAAGCCTTGGGCATTACTGCAAAACAAGGGCCCTACTTCCTCTATTCAGCCCATTCATTTTCCACACGTGTGAGTTCTCTCCTGCCTGTTCATCTCTCCATCATTCACACAGAACTGCTTCCTTCTGGCCCATTAATACCTTATTACCGAGGGTGTCCGACGCTTTCTGATACCCTGTTAGCAGTGCTGTTTCCTGGGCTCAGGAACCACACTGAGCCTGAGAGAGCGCCGGAAGGAACCATGTGGAGAAAATCTGGGGTAGGACTTTCAAAGAGACTCGGTCTGTCCCAGCATGCGTAAACTTCAGTCCTGAAAACTAATAGGGTTTTACAGAGAGGCACCATCCAGGGATGATCCACTCAAAGAAAGCTCCAGGCTGCTGGGAACGGACAGAGACCCCCTGGAAGAGACAAGAGCCATCAGGACCAGGAAAAATCAGCTCCTGATGATTTTTGATGGCTGATCAAACACTGGAAAAGCTGTCCCCTAGGCAATTATTGGGGACAGCTTGGGCTTACGGCACAAGCCCATGTTCTCACCTTTTCCCTGTGCTGGGGAGGATCACTTGGTCAGTCTAATCATGCAAGGCCACTTTGACATTGTCTCCACATTTTACAACTTAGGTGGCTCTTCACAGGACATCCCCATTACTCCAACCAGAACATGACCTCTAGAGGACTAATTTTCAATGGAGAACTACTTCAGCATAACACCTGCTGCTTAGATCCCTATCCCGGTGTGTACACAGCCAAGTGAATCCACACATACATCACATTTAAACTCATTCTAGTGGTGTAGTCAGTATTCCACATGGCGTGGGTAGAAACAGGCCAGGGACGATGAGGGGCTTGCACACAGTTTCCTCCAGCTGTGGCCATGTGGCTCTCAGGGCAGCAAAGGGAAAGGAGGGTTCGGTTTAGTTTTCATTTGCTTTTTCATCCCTGTCACCCAAATGTCAGAATCTCCAAATCGTTCTGATTTAACAACGTTAAATTGTCTGATGTAACAACGGTTTCCGGAGGTCACCCAAGCATCAGCAGCTCAGAAGTTTCAGAAGCCCTGTGAAGACGTAAATCCAGAACTCAAGAACTTAAGATGGAACTGAAGACTGAACTGTGGGGCTGGCTTTAGCTCCGCATGAAACTATCCTGAACGAAGCTGAGCCGCCCAGCCGTGAGGCTCCCTGTAAATAGGGATTCCCTTTCCAAATACTCACCAAGGCCTCTTTGGAATAGATTTTGTTCTGGCTAGAAGGGTGGACCAAGATATCAAAGCTCCTTTCCAGCTCTTAGATTGTTGGGATTCCTTAAAATCTCCATTCACTCTGAAAATCTCTAATCTGCCAACTTCCTCAGCGAATGGTGCCCGAGCACTTCTCAGTGGGTTCTTTCTGCTCCAGCACCACCCTCAGGCAGGCATGTGGGCCTGTACATTGGTCTGCGTCCCGGCAACCAGCCCTGCTTACGAGGTAGCACACGCCAGGTTCCTGTGGGCTAACCCGCAACCTTCCTGAAAATTTTTTTCATACATTATTTCCAGATGCCCCCAAAGCTACAGTATTTTAAATTCACTTTTTCTTATCATCTGTACAATTGCCAAATAGTTAACAGTGCTAAGTATTATGACCTACATTCACTTCATTTTTGTATCATTAATTCTGTGTAGATAAATGCCTTTCACTAGACCCGTATCCACAAACAAGTTGGCTGGAGCGTGCAGTGAATTCACAAGCGCGGGGACAAAGCAAAAAGCCAGCCGTCCAGTTGGCCGGCAGAAGGTGCTGCACTGTGTAGGCCAGCCTCTGGGCAGGGAGAGACCGTTGCAGGGAAGAGGGGGTTGGTGATGTCTGATCCCTGGAGCTGGGCTTCCCCACTGCCCCAGTCCCAGCCCCGTCAGCTCGTTATGGCTGTCACATACACCGCAGATCTCAAACCTTGTGTTCTGATCCAAGCTGCTCAGAAACTAGACAGACACATTAAAAAGGGGGAAGATGAGATCCACTGCAGTTATCTAACACAGCGTTCCTTTTAAATGCTTCAAAGACATGTCCTTAAAATTTCAGCCTGCTCATTAATGAGTGGGCCTTTGTACTTAAAACTAGTAGGGGGATGAAAAGTTTTTAAAAATTGCCAAAAAGTTAGATGAAAATGTACTACTGTATAAAGCGAAGCTGTATATACTAAACATTTTTTAGCAGAGGAATATTTATTTGCATAGCCTATTTATTGTATTCGTATTACACGTTTATTAAATACTGGGATGAAATTGATGCCCTGAAGCAAGGACTCTTGCCTTTTAATGCATCATTCATTAGGACTGCTGTGACATTGTCAGCTTGCATTAACAATTAGAAGATAGAAAACCCACAATCAGGGTGTCTACCTAACTTCTCAGGGACTACACTTCGTAGTTTTCCACCATAATAAGAGCTGGTAAATATGAAACATTTGTGGAATTACCAGAATTGCCATTAACAGTATTTTCTTTCTCCCATGTCATGCTTTCTGCTTCTGTATATATGATTGTGCTGTGTATTTATCAAAGCTAGTAAGCAATAATTTATATGTAAAAAAAAATGGCCAAGCAATATAAGGTGAACACTTAATGTAAGTCACAGTTACCTTATCTTGTATTCTCAAGTGTTTTTTTTTTAAACTGCTTTTCCAAATATAAGATTATGTTAAAGATATTGTTGCTGCCTCATGGCTTCTTGGTGTGTCTGTGATGTTCGTGGGCTCCGTAGCCTGGGACCCAGCAGTGTATTCTCACGGTTTAGAACCCACTTGGTCACCGAGCGAGCGACGGGTAGGTGAAGAGATTCCCAGACAGCCGCTGAAGCTCTGAATCCTTTACGCTGCCACTGAGCCACTGGAGAACGCGAGGACCCTGGGTAGGGTAGTCGTATCAGGACTCCCCTATTCTGTCCCCGCTGCCACCACACTCAAATGGGATCAGGAACTCTGGAGACTGAGGGAAGGTCCTGGCCCTGGAGGCAGTGCTCTAAGTCTCACGTGGGGGCCCTGCCCCCACAAGATGTGTGGGTGGGATGGTAAAGCACAGGGTAATACCGACGTTCTGCACAAGTGGGAAGACTAGACCACGTCATTGTTCAAAATCTCTACCCCTTCCTGGGGGAGGGTTATACATTCTGCTTGTCGATGTCAGGCTTGGTTTTTGGCACGCGGTAATTAATCCCTTCCTGCAAGAGGATTGTTTACCTCACATGTTGAACTCGGGAGTGGTCAGACGTCCTGCTGTGTTCAATGGAAAACAGGGAGAAGTGACCTGTGCAGCTTGTAAACTAAAGCACTAAAGCCAGTGCCGCCATGTCACTTCTGCCACGAGGCCCACAATGTTCCAGGAAAAGGTGTTCCATCTACCCGCGTCTCCAGCTTGGGAAGGACATGGAACATCATCGTTAGAAGCCACTGATATTAGGGGGTGGTTTGTTACCTTAAAAGAATTTAGCCTAAGCTAATTAAGTTCCCCAGGGTGCTTCTTTCTTGATAAGCTGCCCTTTCCCTCAGTCCGTGTGTGGGCAGTAGTATTGGCTTTGCAGAGTACCTAGTGAATAAAACTTCCTGTTGTCACACATCCATGCAGAGCCCTTGTCTTTATATGGGGGAAGGTAAAGAAGACCAGAAGGTGGTTTTCTCGGGTTCTTACCACCCAGAAGTGGCAGTTCTGAGTGGCAAGGGAGCATGAGAGGTGAGAGCACAGGCATTGCCTCTGAGGGCACTAGGGAGCATAGAGAGGAAGACCACTGGGTCTTAGGGCCTGTGTCCTCATCCACAATCACTTCTTCTGTGGGGCAGGCCTACAGTCAGGAGCAGAGCAGGAGAGGAAGGGAGAATGGAAGCCCCAGGCTCCGACTTCGCAAGGGAACAGAAGAAAGCGAAACTCCCGTTGCTCCAGAGAGTTGGGAAATTCTCTTTACGGGGATCGCCTATACTGGGAAGAGGAGGCTTGAACAAGCCTCCTGTTCAAATTAGCAAACTTTATTGTTTTTTTCTGAGATTCCTTTTTTTAAATTATTTTGGGGGGGGGCGAGAGTGGGGTGGGGGNGAGAGGGGGACAGAGGATCCAAAGCAGGCTCTGTGCTGACAGCAGAGAGCCCGACACAGGGATTGAACTCACAAACCGCAAGATTATGACCTGAGCCAAAATCGGACTCTCAACCGACTGAGCCACCCACGTGCCCCCAAATTAGCAAATTTCAGAGTGGACTTTCTGGCCTTGGCCCTAGTGCATGAGCTACAGTCGTATTTCAGGGGCTGGGAGAGCTCCCTGACTGCGTTGGTTCTCCTCTGAGGTCTCAGATCCCCACTGAGCCGCCAGGCATTTGCTTTCCATTCACTACTTTAAACAAACAAGATTCCTAAAGCTTTAGACTTGTTAATGTTCTTTAGTAAAGTATTACTGTTCAGGAAGGCAGTGCAATGATTTCTTGGCTGGAGCACGGCGCCATCCTTTCCCAGCACAAGAAAGGCACACCCAGCACGCAAGACAGAAGCACTGTACAGAAGCATGAAGTCCCTCCTGGGGACGTGAGCAGATATCCTTCCTCCAGCCACACCCAGAACTGGGTCCATCTGCAGCTCTCAATTTTGTTTCTTTTTTTTCATTTTTTATATATTTTTAATAATTTTTTTTCAATGTTTTATTTCTGAGAGAGAGAGACAGCATAAGCAGGGGGGTTCAGAGAGAGAGGGAGACACAGAATCTGAAACAGGCTCCAGGCTCTGAGCTAGCTGTCAGCACAGAGCCCAAGGCGGGGCTCGAACCCACAATCTGTGAGATCATGACCTGAGCTGAAGTCCGATGCTTAACCGACTGAGCCACCCAGGCGCCCCTTAATTTTTTTTTTATTTTTTAAAAAGTTTACTTGAGAAAGAGACAGCGAGCATGCCCCTCGGCAGAGAAAGAGGGAGAAGAGCATCCCAAGCAGGCTCTACACTGTCAGCAAGAATCCGGGCTCGAACTCAATGAACTGTGAGATCATGACCTGAGCTGAAATCGAGTCAGACGCTTAACCAACTGAGCCACCCAGGTGCGCCCTCCATTTTGTTTCTCTTATGGGGACTTGATGTTTGCTCAGGAGGAACTTGACTTACTCCTCGGCTCTACTGTGGCTCTTCACTATGCCTCTCCCTGGGCTGGGGAATCTTCCAGGGGTTGGGTTAGGGTATGGTTAGTTTTCAGGACATTTCTCCTATAAGGTCATTTCACTCCTCACCAGAGTAGCCCTATAGTAAGCTCTGCAGCCACCTCAGAGCCCTTTGCTTCACCCCAGCCTGGAGGCAAAGGAACTTCTGGGCCCTCCTCGCGCGGCCCTTCCACTCCAGGGTGAAATCAGGCAGGAGGAGTGTGGGAATGTTTCAAGCCCTTCCCTGCTGGCGAACCACACCACCTCACCATTTATTTCCTGCTAAAACTACACCATGCTGCAGAACTTCTCCATGGGGCTGGGCGTTTTCCCCTAGAAGAGAACTAGCCCACCTATTTTGGACTCGCTCCCAAGATCCTGGGCTGTTTCTCACATCCCTAGGTTTCCAGGGTGGAAGGGCCGGGCACTCCTGACTGGACTGCACCCCCCCCCCCCCAAGGGAANCCCCCCTTCCAAAGGAAGACCCGTAGGCAGTCCCAGCCATGGAGCCGTGCTTAGCCAAGTTGAGACCGTGGGGAGTAATATTGAGCCTCCTCCCCGAAGGCCCCTTCCCTGCTCACAGATGTTTGGAGGTTCCCATGTTGTCTGTGTGTGGTTAGAGGCTGTTAGAACTTGCGTGAAAATAATCGTATTCTGAGAAAACCCCTGCAGCGGACACTTGTTCTTACAGTCTTGACCGAAACAACAACATCACAGAGGAAGGTCAAATCTCAATAGCAGTTAGCTCATGTGGGAGACTTAAGGCAGCGGCAAGATCCTCCCCAAGTTTTATGGTCACAGCAGCTCTCCATGATCGCATCTCAGAAGTCCCTTCCTCTGGGGGGAATTCATACAGTGATGCCACCACAGGGCCAAGTCCACGGTGTGGGAACTGTCTTGACCGCCGCCCCCCTGAACTCCCAATGCCCTCTGTTTATCAGCTTCTCCACCAGCATCTTCCCCACATCGTCCTGCCTGAGCTCAGGCCCTTGCTGTCTGGTGCTATCTGGCTCCTTCCCTCACCACGCAGTCCCATGAATCTCCCCACCACCCCCCATAATCCCCAGCTCAGAATCCTGCAATAGAACCCCCCCCCCAACCACTCACCGGCTTTAGAACTAAAGCTCAGTAACATACGAGTGCTTCACATCCTAGCCTCTACTTAATTATCCGCGGCCCAAGAGATAAGGCAGGTGCACCCAGGAGACTAAGAATTTAGGGACCCTCCTACATGTGGGTGAGGAGACTGATTCCTAAATAATTGCTAAATACATAAGTGTATGTGAGGCTTATTTGCTACTGGCAAGGTGTTCAATCTTAAAGCCAGACTGGTAAGAATGCACGGATATGGGGCGCCTGGGTGGCTTAGTCGGTTAAGCGTCCGACTTTCGCTTAGGTCATGATCTCGCGGTTCGTGGGTTCGAGCCCCGCGTCGGGCNTCTCTCTCTCCTAGAAATAAATAAAAAAATATTAAAAAAAAAAAAAAAGAATGCACGGATAGTGGGGTGAAGGGCCCCTACCTGGAGGAGCCCAGGCCACCAGAATTACCTTAAGGATAATAAGCTCTTCCCCACCAGAGATGTGCAAACAGACCTGAAACCAACCAGCAGTCTGCTCATTAGAGAAGGGCTGTGCTGGGAGACCTTTCTGGTCCCTTCCAGCTCCTGGCTTCTGAGAGAGCTGGTGCAGATGCATGATCGCTGGGGCTAAGTGGTTTTGTAGTGCTTTCTTCTCCTTCTTCTTCTTCTTCTTCTTCTTCTTCTTCTTCTTCTTCTTCTTCTTCTTCTTCTTCTTCTTCTTTTCTTCTTCTTTCTAAGGCAGTGACTTGGCCAATGTGAGAAATAAGAACTGCTCACGCTCCTTTGTGTTCAGTTGACCCCACTCTGCCTCAAGCTGGAAGGGAGGAGGGTGCCGGAAAGGAGCACCTACCCGTTCCCTGTCCTGTGCCCCATGCTGACTCCACAGTCCTAGCAGAGATGAATGCCGGAAATAAAGCACCAAACAAAGTCCCTGGAGTCGGTGCAGTGGGGCCTGCCTCGGTGTACCAAGCCATTCCCCACTTCCGGAAGGGTAAAGCGGGGACACAGTAAAGGTGAACCACATCCATTCGGCCGCCTCTGTATCCCGGCCCTGCCACTTGGCCCCAGCACACCTTCTCGCCAGCCTCCCCACCTGGATCCAGCACTCGGGTCTGGCTAGTCTCTTCGCTGCCCTTGAACACATTGTGCCCAGGAGCTCTTCCGTCCCTCCCAAATAAGGCTTGTCTACTCCTAAGCCCTCCTGGATGACCCCTTCCTACACAGAAGCCCCTTATCCCCATCAGCATTCTTACAGCAGGGCCCACCCATCGCTCTTTGGGGAGGCACCCTGTGTTGTCGTGCCTCCCATCCAACGTGGGCTGCCTTGAGGGTTATAGTGTCATCTCTGAGGCTACACTACCAGGTTCAAATTAGGCGCAGACATTTAAGAATTGAGAGAACTAGTGAAAGTTTCCACCTTGACTTCAGCTACTTTGTTCCTGTGCATCATAAACGGAGGTTCATCTGCCCCCACCTCACAGGGCTGTATGAAAAATACAATCAGATGCATGGAAAGTGCTTACTACAACGCCTGGTACATAGTAGGCACTCAAGCAATAACTCTACTGATTATGAAGAAAAAGAAGGAAAAAGAGGTGAGGGGGGAGAAGGAAGAGGAGAGGGAGGAGGAGAAGGAGGAAGGGGAGAAAGAAGAAGAAGAGGAAGAAGGAAAAGAAGGAGAAGGAGGGGAAGGGGAGGAGGAGGAAGAGGAAAAGAGGAGAAGATGCATGTCAGATTTGCACCCACATTTCTAAGCTACTATGGACCAATCACTGAACGTCTCTTAGGTTTCTGCTCTCAATTGTCCACCAAGATCATTGGCAACATCTTTTCCACAGGGCGACTGAGACAGTGAAAGGGACGGTGCATGTGAGCATCCTCCGGACATGCTAAAGTGAGATACAATTAATGTGATTTCCTTTTGAATCCCCGCAAACCCTGCACGACACTGGGACAAAGCAGCAAGTCCCCGAATGCTTGCTGGTTGGTCCAAGCACAGATGTCTGCATAAAGCCTGCAAAGCTGGGGTCACACTAATGAGGGAGCATGGGGCAAGCTGAGGGCAAAGTACAGGCTAACAGCACCCCTCTCCCCGGGTGGGATATGTGTGATATTCGGCTGCCCAAGAACGGGGGAAAGGAAAGAAAGCAGATGGTCGGCTGATAGAGATCACAGTCATACAGGGCACGGGTCTCCTACAGTTCATGGATAACTTAGTAAACTGCAAGAAAAAGGCAATCTTACCCATAGCCTGATCTCCAGAAACCTATAGACTCTGTTTCCTGGAGCCCTAATATCCCTCATCAAGACGTAAGGGGGTTTAAGTGCTTGCCATGGTAAGGTGGGAAACGGAGGCAAATTGAAAATTAAATTCTCTTACTACCTACAGCCCACTGACAAGTCCTTCAAACAGCCAGAGTGACCTTCCTCTGGGAACTCAGCTGCCTCGATGATGGTACTTTGCTGGGGGTAAAAGGGAATCTTGGCTCAACATTTTCCTGACACCCCGGGATCCTGTGAGTCTCCTTAAACACATAAAAGTTACTTTGTGAACCTCTTCTTTCTTTAACTCCCAAGTATATGTTGGTAATTACACTCCAAGCATATAGCCCCTGAAATATGACTGGGGTTTTACTAAACAGTAATAAATGGCGTTTTCCTAACAGCAGCTAGCCCCTCAAGCTCCTGGAGACCTTGCTTCCAAAATTCCTTCGAGACTTACGCTGTCCCTAACCCCCTCCCAACCTGAAGGTATATAAGCAGTCACTCTTCACAACCCCAGTGCAGCTCTTCCCGCCCATGGGTCCTGTCCCCATGCCTTAATCAAACCACCTTTTTGCACCCAAGACGTCTTCAAGAATTCTTTTTCGTGGCCGTCAGCTCCGAACCCCACCATCAGCCCCCCAAATCCCACCAATACTAATGTTAGCATTAATATTGGCATTAACAGATTAACACATAGTGAGAAAAGGCAGGTCAGACTGGACCTGTTCACACCAGGTCCAGGGCCACCGCCTCCCTAAGCTCCTGGGAGGGCTTTTCCTTGACCCCACCCACAACCCCTTCCCTGCTGCCCAGTCTGCTCTGACCACAGGCCCGGAACTCCTGGGCAGCAGCTCCAACTGACCAGCTTTGTGCGTCCTGATGGCAACACAGAAGCGCCGTAATTCTGATGAGGGAGTGGGAAGGACAGACACTTACCATTCTTTAATTGTGTCCTTTGCAGGTGAAGGATTTTCTTTGGTTTCACTTACAGTTGGCTGGTGCGAGCGCTACAGGACTGAGCCTAGACTGAGCCTGGGTGGCGATGCAGTTCCCTCTGTGAGGCCAGGAGAAGGCAGAGCCGCTCACGCTGGACCTCAGGTTACACTTGCCTAGTGGTTTTCTTCCCTAAATCAACCAGTAACTGTCTCTGCCTCCCTCCCTCCCTCTCCCTCCCTCCCTCCCTCTCTCTCTCTCTCACTCGTAGTGAGCTAACATTAATCTGCAACACACTTCATCATCTCTATCTAACACATCACATATTTCTCGAGCACCTACTGTATGACAAATAGTCTTCAGAGTGATAGGGAAACAGCCATGAGCATAACAGAGATCCCTTCCTCATGGAGCTTCATGCCAGTTGGGGAGACAGACAACAAACAGCACAAACAAGTAAACTGTGCAGTGGTCCCTCAGATGATAAGAAGCAGGAGGGCGCCAGGGAGGTCGGTGAAACGTCCCATAGGGCAGCCGGGGAAGGCCTCTCTTATGGGTCATGTTGGTCCCCCCCAAACTCACTCATTGAGATCCTACCACCTAATATCTCAGAATGTGACCTTTCTTGGAGACGGGGTCTGTACAAAGGTTATCCAGTTAAAAGGACGTCATTATGGTGTGGGCCACCTAGTATAACCGGTGTCCTTATAAGAGTGGCAAATCTGGAGACCACACAGGGAGAACACCGTGGGAACACGGAGACCGCAGCCTCAAGCCAGGGAGAGAAGGCTAGCGCGGGCCCTCCCTCACCGCCCTCAGAGCGGGCTGACCCTGCTAACTCCTTGACTCCAGATTTCCAGTCTCCACAACGGTGAGACTATCAGTTTCTACCGTTTACGCCACCCAGTTTGTGGCACTACTTCATTAAGGAGGTCCTGGGAATATATAATACAGCCTTGCTGAGAAGACCTGAAGAAAGAGAGGGAGCCAACCGTACAAATCCTGAAGGCAAAGCACCCAGGCTGTGCGAACACCGAGTGCAAAGATCCTCAAGGTGCATCTAGGGTTTAAGGACCAACATGGAGCCTGGTGTGGCCAGAGCCAGTCAGTGCGGGGAGGGAAGCAGAGGAAGGCAGAGATGACGAGACCAGAACACACGGATCCTGGAGGTTTCCTCCACCTCAAAGGAAAGACCACTGGAGGGCTTCAAGCAGAGAAGGACACGGTCTGATTTGTGTTTCCACAAGATCATGCTGACTGCTGAATGCCCAACAGACCAAAAATGGGGTAAGAGTGGAAGCTGGGAAATCAGTTAGGAAGCCGTTGGAATAATCTTAGCAAGATATTATGGTAATTTCCACCTGGTGAGGGCAGTGGGGTGCTATGACTTTGAACAGTTCTAGATGTTTTGAGAAAGTAGGCACCACAATGGCATGTACTGATGGACTGAGTGTGGAGAAAGGGAGGAGTCAAGGTTAACCCTAGGGAGTTTGGCTCAAGAAACTGGAATGATACGGTTGTAATTATCTGGTATGAAAAAGACCTTAGAGGGACAAGGTTTGAAGGAGAATATCAAGAGCTCAGCTTGAAGCGTCCACAAGGGAGCTGCAGGCAGGTGTGGTTGTATGCTGGGTGCACTGCACATTCATCCCTGTTCACTTCTTGGGTCTTCACCAAGGTCAAAGCTGAAAGCTTGATATTGTGTAGGATGGGTATGTGCTTTGGATTGATTTAAGCTAAACAATGACCCTTCAGACATTGGGGTCCATGTTCTAAGCACCCTAGGCACAGCCGTGTAGAAGTACTGAGCCCTTCCATGTTCTACCCAACATACATCAGCCCGTTGGGGCAGCAGGCTACCTTATGGGGCCACCAACGGAGGCCCATGACATTCTTCCTCTAAAAACCACGCCTTCAACTTTGACTTTACAGGTTCGTTCATCGGCTGCCTTCTTATTCAGGCTTCCCTTCCCAAAAGAAATGCAGAAATATAAGTTACATCGTTGTCATCACAGGTTCAGGAGGCTGCAGTTAGCCAAGGGGGATGCCATAAACCTAAAACCCAGGTTGTAATAGGCCCACAAAACAAGGTTTGCAAGGTGGCCCCAGGCTTGCAACTCAAATTTTCCATTGTACAAACTTTACCCATTATAAGAAGGGACTTTCTTTTATCCTCAGAACAATCTTGGGAAAAAGGAATTTTTCTCCACAACGTGCTCAGCCATTTGATGCTTCACGAATATCGTTGAGGGAAAGGCCTTTGACTTGGTCATGACCCAAATGTGAGACGTTAGCGACACCTGGTGGGCATGTGGCGAATCTGTGCAGACTTTAAATCTCCGTTTTTAAAAACTGCGTGTTCCCGAGGGCCCGGGGTTAAATCAACGGACACAAAGGGGCCCTGTGAGAAGCCGGCAACAGAGTGAGGCAGTGGCTTTGCTGCTGTCCCTACTGGGCCTCGGCCCAGTGGGTTTTGTTCTCTGTTTTTACACTACAATGCAGAGCCTTTTTTTAAAATACAGAAATCAAGGGAATGAGAAAGAGCCCCACTACAGAATGTTGACGCTTTAAGGGGTTAGGCAGGCACTGTAATCTATAATCTTAGGAGACCTCGTAAGGGACCGAGGAGGGCGAAGGCGGGGATGGGATGGCCAGGCAAGTCCCCACTCCTCCCGGTCCGCCCCTGGCCCTCAGGAGAGAGTGAAAACCCCAAACATAGAGGATCCGGCGCTTTCCATCTGATCCCCTCCCCCCCCTTCCTTCTCTCCTCTGTTGTCTCTGTGCTGCTGCGCACCCCCAACCGCACTCCCCACCCTGGCCCACCTTCTCCCCTTCCCACCCTTCTCCCCCTGCCCCGCCCCCGCAACCCCAAGAGACACCAAACTACACCTTTCAGGCACTCTCGCTCCCAAGCCTTTGGACTGTTCATTCAACAACCACTGGCAGAGAGGAGACTCGTGGCCCTAGGAAGCCCTGTGCTAACTCCGGGGGTAGGTTGGTGAATCAGACTCACTTTCCTATCAGGGCCTGGGCCACCCCACCCCCCACCCCCCTCAGGTCCCTGCTCTTCAGTTAAGTGACTTTTGCCAGGCCCCCAGTCTCAGCCCCTCCAGGGAAGCTGTCCTGGCCCTCCCTGGCCTGCGTGGATTCCCCTCTGAGGGGAGCCTCCAACCGCCCCAGGTTCCCCCTCCAATCAGCTGACAGCGTGTGCGCTTCTCCGCCTGCCCTCCCCTCCTCAGAGAACGGGCTGTGTTTTAGCGCTGATTTGTCAGCCTTCCGCTCCAAACCAGGTGGGGGCATGTAGTGGTGTGGTTGTTGGAAGCCTGAAGGTAACTGTGGAGCCAGGTACTGGGGCTGAGTACTACAAAGAGGCGCAGGGGGTCAGGGAGTAGGCTCTCCATCCCTGGGTGANTGCCTGAGGAGTGAGGACCTCCTGGAGGGGGGTGGGGGGTGCCCGGGGAGGTCCCTTTGGGTCCCTCCCAGTGTTCTGGTGCCCATCTGTCCAAGGAGCTGGGAGCAGTTCCAGCACGTTCCTGAGCGCTTCTTGCTCGGGAGACTCCAAGTTCTCTTTCCCAGAGCAGATTCCAGGTAAGCCACGCCTCACGGCTGTGCCAGCAGCAGTCTGTCCAGGAGTCCAGGGACCACGTTGTCATGCTCTTCCTCGAGGCTCTGGAGCAGCATCCCGGGTTCTGAGGAGACGGGAGACATTAACTAAGCCGTGCTCAGAAGCAACACTCTCACTGGTTGGGGGTGCTAGGAATCCTCATCCTCCGCTCAACTTTCACCTTTACCCTGTCACCCCATCATCCCTGCCAGAGCTAATTACCTTGCCGGCTCACCGTGAAGGCTAGGAATTTCCCCAACTCTCAAAATGGCTGAGCAGCCCTGTTTCCCCAGCCATATACAAGCATCTGGAACATCCCCAGGTGAGGACTCAATGGGCCACGTGTAACCCACAAGATTGGAGTATGTGGGGGGGGGAGGGAAGGCACAAAATGCAAAGACAAAGGATTATTCCTTCCCCCTCCCAGTCTTTCCCATGAAAGAGCCTTGAGGGCAGATCCAGAAGGAAAAGAAGGAAAAAGTCATCAGCTTTCCATCCCTCAGGGACTTGTATTGACCCCAATGGTTGCCACTGGGCTCCCTTTGTTCTGTGCCACGGCAGGCAGGCAGGCAGGCAGGCGCAGTGGGGCCAAGCTTCTCTGGAAAGGCCAGAATGGAGATGCTGGGACCAGCCAACACCCTAGACAACCCGGTCTCCATTGTGCATTGAAATTCCATTTGCCTGGGGCTGAGCTTCCCCTCAGAATCAAAGAGATCCATCAAGGCGGGGACAAAGCACAAACAAGTCCTGGAAGCCAAGAGCTGCTTGTAAAAATGGAGATAAATGGGCATTTCAGAGCTGTGCAGGCAGTGGGCTGGGCGTGGGGCATGGCCCCTTCTCTGGCTGGCACTGCCTGGCCGTTTGGTCTGCAAACCTTCTCTCCATTTTGGAGATGCCAGGTTGGTTTGAACCCAAGGCCTCACTGTTTCGGGGTGGGATTCGGGAGGATTGACAAGAAAAAACTTCCCTCTGGATGACAAATTTGAGACTTCATGCATTTCGTGCTCCTGGAATAAGCCCTCCAGACATGGACAACGCAATATTTTGACAGTTATTTTTCTTTTCTTTTAAGGAAAGTTCCCAGTCTTAGGGGTTTTTTTTTTTTGTTTTTTGTTTTTCTTTTAATAGTGCAGATCCTAGCAATTCAGAGCTGCTTAGCATCTTCAGCTAGATGTTAAAAAATAGCCCATTTTTTCCCTCCCACTATTTCCCCTACCGTTTGGTCTATTTCACTCAGTGCTCTAGTGGGAAGATCCCTGGAGTATGAGTCAGGAAACCTGAGTTCTGATTCCTGCTTCACCTTCTTCCCAGAAGCGTGACCTTGGGCAAGTCATTTATTTTCTCCGAGCCCAATTTTCCAAAATTCTGTGAGTACACAGAACCATGGAGGGCGAGGAGACACGGCTTGGTCAGTTCACTATGTCACCAAGTAACAAGTGTTTTGATTCTCTCCTGGAGAGTTCATCTGTCCATTGATTCCCTCATCCGTCACATATTTAATATATGCAAGAATCATGACAGGCATGAAGACACAAAGTTGAGTAAGACATGGTCCCTGCCCATGAACAGGGAGCGCCATGCTGGAAAAAGGCCTGATTTTCTAAGGGACACAGCCAGGTCCCGGTACTAATTAGCTTTATGGACTTAGCCAAGGTTTTGTAACTGCTCTGAGCCTTGTTTTTCTCATCTGTATAATGGGCTTATTGTATAGAATAACTCAACATCCCCATTTGCCTCAGACTGAGGAGTTTCCTGGGACACAGGACTTTTAGAGCTAAAATTTAGAAAGTTCCAGGCAAATCAGGATGGATTGGTCACCTAAATGAGAAAATAAGTGAAATGACACATATACAAGGTAGCACAGTGTCCTGCATCTAATGGCTGCTCTATAAATGTGGTCCCATGCATACATGCAGACAGGTACGCACACACCTCACCCACACACACCTCATAACATACAGGATGAAGGAAAACTGTAAACACAAAATTTGGTACAGCTGAGGCAGCCCATGGGGAGTCAGAGAGCTGAGAGGAACCAGGAGAAGCTGCAGAAAGCAGGAGCCTGGGAGCTGGGCGCTGAAGGGGAAGGTGGATTTTATCAGGTGAGGGTAATGACTAGGAAGGGGCATCCTGTGCATGAAACATTTGTGTTTTTTTGTTTTTTAAAAATATTTCTACCGTTTTTTTCATTTTTGAGAGACAGAGAAGAAGTGGGAGAAGAGCAGAGAGAGAGGGAGACACAGAATCTAAAGCAGGCTCCAGGCTCTGAGCTGTCAGCACAGAGCCCAATGCAGGGCTTGAACCCACAAACTGTGAGATCATGACCTGAGCTGAAGTCAGATGTTTAACTGATGAGCCACCCAGGAGTCCCTGCACGAACTATCTGTAAGCGCATGATGGCTAACAGCTTAGCGCTCCTGGTGGGTGTGCTCTGGCTGCTAATAGAGGGGCTGCAAGCCCAGAGGCCAGTGGGAAGGCCCTGTAATAATCCAAGAGTAAATTACCTGTGGCCTGGATGTAGATGGCAGTGTGGGTATACAGGGAAGGTGACAGATTGGAGAGATATTTAGGAGGTACAAATCAAGAGAAATTTGACCGAGAATGATTCTCTTGAGTGAAGCAAATGTGTGAATGCATGCATCTTGAAAGATGTTCATAACAAGAGATGCACCCTGGGAACTGTATTAAATTTCAATGACATTTTTGATCCACCCTCTAAATGTGATGCAGAGAAATAGGCAAGACCATGTTATGACTTTTGTGGGCCTTAGATACTTTGCTTTCATGGATCTCTTCTTGCGTTCCATATGTGTGTGTGTGTGTGTATTATATATATTATGCTTATATATTCCATATATGTATATGGAAGCATATTGGTATAAGAATGAATATATCCCAGGAGTCCAGGAGTATTATATTCGTTTTTTCTCCTCCTGATTTTCAAAGCAAGTTTAAAACTTTCACAGGTCCCTAAAAGTATGCTGGACCTTAGACTCTGGGCCAGGCAGCCCTGGAAGCCCACAGATTCTGGTTGTGCTGAATTTTGACAAGTGCAATGTGAGTATGAAGCGCCATCTAGTGGCTCACATGCTTGCAATGCACCTGAGTGCTTCTGCCCTGCTGAAAAAAGTGAAGCTCCAATCTTCAACCATGGGTCTCTGACCAGACCCATATATCTGTCAGTTGGTGAATGGATTAAAACAAAACAAAAGAAATAACAGTATATACATAGGATGGCAAACATTCAGCAATAAAAAGTGTCAAACTACTGATAAGTACAATGTGGATGAATCATATAGTTCAATTTGTATGAATTCTAGAAAAGGCGCAATTACAGACAGAAATTAGATCATTGACTGTCAGAAGCCAGGGGTTAAAGGAATGTTATTGACTCTACAGACGTGCAAGGAAACGCCTACGGTCTGAATGTGTCCCACCCTCTCCTGGCCAATTCCTATATGAAACCTAACCCCAAAAATTGATGGTATGAGAAAATGGGACTCTTTGGGAGGTAATTAGATCACAAGGGTAGAGCCCTCATAAATGGGATTCGTGCCTGGTAAAAAGAGGTTCCAGAGAGATCACTAGCCCTTTCCACCATGTGAGGATGCCACATGAGAGAAAGTGCCAGCTATGAACCAGGAAGCAGGCCCTCAATGGACTTGACCTTGCTAGTGCCTTGATCTTTGCCTTTCCAGCCTCCAGAACTGGGAAAAATAAATTGTGGTGTTTGCCAACCATGCAGATCAATCAGGCACATTCCCCGGAGATGGATATATTCTTCACAATTATTATGACATTTGTAATTCTGTATACATTTTTCAGGGCTCAACAAACTGGTAATTTCATTGTTTGTCACTTATTTCTCAATAAGCCTAACTTAAAAAAAAAGTAATGTCAAACTTCCAAGCCAGATGAATTAAATTAGAATCTCTGGAGACAGGGCCACGTGCACTGGGCGGTTCTAAAGTACAGTCAGGGTTGAGATCAATGGTGCTGTGCAGAAGGGGATGTGTGCCAAGGCCAGCTTCACTGAGGCACTCCCAATGGGAAGGTGTAAATATGAAACTTTTTAAAATAACTCCTCCCCCTGGGCTCTGTTCAAGCATCAGGGAGGCTCCCTCCACATCTTGGACCGCCTCTTCCTTTCCAATCAGTTTGTTACTGTAATGACCTAATTCCAGTTACAAAAAGTCCATTCTGCTCATTTTTACTGCTTGACTCTCATGTCCGCTTTCACCCTTCTCAGGGCAGGGAGGGCACCCCTGATCGGAGCCTGAACAACTAGCAGAGGGTGGAGATGGTCTCTTCCTCCAGCCTTTCTTTCCTCTGCATTCACCTGGTGGGGGAAAGAGGAGACAGGCTGCAGGTCTAGAGGGTCCCCAAGACCACCCTCGTGTTCCATGATTCTCTAGGAGAACTCACAGAACTAAGACAAACCAGTATACTCACTATTACGATTTATTCAGTGAAAGGACACAAATTAAAATTAGCAAAGGGAAGAGTTGCATAGAACAATGTCCTAGAGAGACCAGCCATGAACTTCCATTTGTCCTCTCCCAATGGAGTCACGGGACAGTGTTTACTTCTCTCAGCAACTATGTGTGCCTATACGCACAGAGCATTGCTAACCGAAGAAAGTCACCTAAGCCTTGGTGTCCAAGGTGTTTTTTGGGAGTCAGTCATGAGGGCCTGGCTGCCTGCCCATGTGGCTGACTTCAGTCTCCAGACCTTAGACACTGAGCTGATATCAAGTGGTTCAAGGTCCCCACCATAAATCACATTGTTGGCATAGAATATCTGGTGTGGCCCAAGGCCCCCATGTAAACAAATATACCTTTTTTTTTTTTTTAATTTCTAGGAGAGAGAGAGAGACAACGTGAGCAAGGGAGGGTCAGAGAGAGAAGGAGATACAGACTCTGAAACAGGCTCCAGGCTCTGAGCTGGCAGTCAGCACAGAGCCCGACGCAGGGCTGGAACCCACGAACCGCGAGATCATGACCTAAGCGAAAGTCGGACGCTTAACCGACTAAGCCACCCAGGCGCCCCCAAACAAATATACTCTTATCATACAGGACATTCCAAGGGGCTCAGAGATTACCATCCAGGAACACAGCAGGGCCAAACCTTTCTTTGCACAAGCTTCCTCCTTCCCGGCACCCAGGCCCATCTGTACACCCATGGAAGGAGCTGGTTAACTTTGTTGGGTCTGGCTTGTTGTCTGCATGGATTGCATGTGGATGCCGGTTGCCCCCGTGGACCTGAAGGATCTGGGCACTTTGTTGCTATCCGTTGTTATCCCAGCACCTTGTTGTAGCCTCCGGAGCCAGAAATGGATCCCAATCAGTATTTCATACCATCCTACTACTACAGCAACACATAAAATTTAACGCCGAATTCAAGACACCCCTGTGTTAAAAAAAAAAAAAAAAATTCTTGAGCCATTTTCCCATAATGCAGGCTGCCCTTCCCACTCAGTTCCTCTGGGGCATCTCCCTCAGGAGCAAAACCAAACTCTTCCAGCTCTCTTTTGTCCCCACCACCAAAGTTTAGCTCCAGGCCAAACCCTTCGTATCTAAATCCATTTCGGAATTTGGCTTAACGAAAGCGTCTTTCATTGTTCCGGGGTCCACCCTCAGCAAGGCACTTGTGATGATATTTAGCGATGTATTTGCCTCTGTTACAGTTACTGTTGGCTGGCCAATGGCCACCGAGGGTCCCCTAGCCGGGGATGCTGTGCTGCTTCCAACATGCTGCAGGCACTGTGATTCGCAGCCCCAATCCGGATGGCCAGCAGGAATACCCCGTGGGACCCGGGCTTTGTTGAGTTTTTCCCAAATACTTTTATGTTCTCATTGTCATGAACAGCTATCAGCAATTATGAGGTAACTCCTCCTTGCTATGAAACAATGTGGCCTGTATTTTATTGTTTATCTTACCAAATAGCTTTGATTTGCTTTAAGTAAATACTATATGTTACCGGAATGCCACTCAGTTGAATTGCTTCTGGAGGTGACGTGCAGAGGTTCATGTGAGTTTCCTGCTAAAAACAGCTGAGTCTGCACGTGTCATGCAGGCATCCCTGCCGTGGCTGAGGGAGCACAGCGGGCATGCGCAGGAACACGGGCTCTGGTCTGCAGGCAGGGCAATGACCTTGCCCTCTGGGCGAAGGCATGTATCCAATGAGAAAGTACTCGGGCTCCCACGGGCCAACTGAGCTTGAGGTGGGCCCAGGAACATTATTATGGTTTACAGGGAAACAGAGTTGATAGCGTAAGCCAACTGCTCAAAACACAGTCCTTTCCAGAACTTAGTTCCAGGGTAGGATCTGGAGCCGAGTTGAGCTCTGAGCAACCACCGGGTTATGCATGCTAACAAGACTTCAATCTGGCATGCAGGGTGGCTTTGCAGATGTGGGACCAGGGCAGTCACACAGAGCCCCGTGCTCAGAAGGGCCCGTGCTTGGGGTATAATGCTCTGAGGCTTCCAGATTGAAATTCTTAATAACTTTATTTTGAACTTGTGTTTTGTAAGTGACTTCTGATGGAAAGTGGAACACGTGCCGGGGGGCTTGGAGGCTCTTCGCAGCGTGAGGTTTTTGTCTTGTAGCAGGGCTTCCAGTTTTTTCTTATAAGCTGGACATGACAGACTGGGTAAATGGAATCGAGAGAGGAGCACCTGGGTGGCTCTCGGTTAAGTATCCGACCATGGCTCAGGTCATGACCTCATGATTAGTGAGTTCAAAACCCTCCTCAGGCTCTGTGCTGACAGCTCAGAGCCTGGAGCCTGCTTCGGATTCTGTATCTCCCTCCCTTCTACCCCCCTCCCGCTCTCTTCCTCTCTCTCTCTCTCTCAAAAATAAATACACATATAAAACTTTTTTAAACAAGGAATTGAGGGAAATAAGCCATTAGGGAGAGGGTTTATCTGGTTAAGGGTTGGGCTATGTTTCCTGTTTGTTGTAGCTGTAGGTGTTAGAAGCTAAACTTTCCTCTAGTGTTCCTGTTTTTGTCTTTTCTGCAGCTTTGGATTTCCCCAGAGATTTCTGAGATGCTTAGCCCTCTCTGCTGTCCCGGGTGTTATCCAGGAGCCCTCTGAGACACAAGGCCGTGGTGGAGGGGAGCCGGGGAGGGGAAGCGTTCCATCGTCCTACTGTGAGGTCTCAGCCTTCAGCGAGCCTATGCCCCTGGCCCTTGACCTTCAGGAGAGCTTCTCAGTTTCCGTTTGTTTCCACTCAGGTGAGGCTCAGAGGCTGGAGGAGGCTGAATTGGGGATTTCCCTTCCCCCAGGTTCCTTAGGCTCTGGGAAAACAATTGCTCCGGAGGGCAGGCCTTGTTAAGAAGAATGGAATTCTCTGGGCGTATTTAAGAAAGGCTGTTTCCCCCCACCCCCTTGCAGAAGCTGGAAGGGATTTTTCTCCCGTCTTCCCTGTGAGAACTTGGCAGGGCTCCTGGCTCCAGTCCCTGTCACCACAGGGTGGGAGCCTCCCTGGGTTTTCCCCAGGCCTCCAGTGACTTGTCAACTACGTGGACAGACAGACATGGATGGACGGAGCCCTGTTGTCGGTGGGGAGTTCTGCTGCAGCACTTCTGCTCAGTAAGTCACCATTCTCTGTATCTGTTTGTTTCGCCAATTTGGGAGGCAGGGGCTTATCCTGCGGCCTCAGTTCTGGAGTGGATTTAAGAAGAGTTGTCGGTGTTTAGTTTGCTCAGCTTTGCTGGTTATTGCATGGGTTGGCGATGACCTGATGTGGATCATGAGCGAATGGTCAAGAAAGAATTCTCGAGATGTTTTCGGAGCAAAAAGATGTTTTTAGGGGCACCTGGGTGGCTCAGTTGGTTACGCATCGACTTGATTTCCTCTCGAATTGCAATCTCACTGTTTGTGACAGCCCTTTCCAGGCTCTGCTTGGGATCCTCTCCCTCTCTCTCTCTCTGCCCCTCCCCTTCTCGTGCTCTCTCTCTCTCTCAAAATAAATTTAAAAAACTAAACAAAAAACTGTTTAAAATTTTAACCAACAGTTTTAATTATACGGAAACAGTATGGTTGTGGAAAAGGGCATGGGCTTTGGAGACCTGGATGGTTACATTAGCTGCCCAGTCCTTCCTGATGAGTTCATTTAAAAACTTGCTACTTGGGGCACCTGGATGGCTCTATCTGTTAAGTGACAGACTTCGGCTCAGGTGAGGATCTCACGGTTTGTGAGTTTGAGCCCCACATTAGGCTCTGTGCTGACCACCCAGAGCCTGGAGCCTGCTTCAGATTGTGTGTCTCCTTCTCTCTCTATCCCTCCCCTGCTCACACTCTGTCTCTCAAAAGTAAATAAACCTTAAAACACACACACACACACACACACACACTCACACAAAACCTTGCTACTCAAAGTGTGTTCTGCCAACTAGTGTCATCTTCCATACTCAGGAGCTTGTTAGAAAAAGTGCTTCTCAGACCCCACCCCAGATAGTGGTGGAGCCCCTCTTTAAGGAATGTGGTGAAAACTTCAGGGCAAGGGAAGGCAACCTTGCTATGTGTGTGTGAGCGACATCGCTTATGACTCTGTAACATAGACCTTCCATTCAGACTGTATGTTACCATACATGGGAGACAAAGGAGCAAAAACTGTACGAAAGACACCCCCCCCCCCGTGCTCAGGTTCAGTTTTTGTGTGCGAACCTACTGAGCCCATGCCAGCACGATGAATAAAGTTGCTCCCTGGACAGAAAAGCCTCAGTGTCCCCTCTCTGTGCAAGAATCCTGCCTCAAGACACACTGAATCAAAATCCACATTAAGACAAGTTCCGCCAGCCATTCCTGTGCATGTTAAAATCTGAGATCTGACTTGAAGTTCCTTCAAATTTTGATCATTAGTTTATTATCTCAGTTCCCAAACTGTGCCCTGAAGCACCCTAAGGGCATCACCGTGAACTCTCAGGAGCTCTCAGGATATTTTAAATATTTCAGGGAAGCACAGCAACATCTGTCCACCACCGTGTGAACCCCCGGCTTGAGATTGTTCCATTCCAACATTAAATCACTACATTCCTTTTGATGATGATCACATCACAGCTATTGAATCTAGGCACTCAGCTGTGAATAAAATACTAACACTGTGTGAAAGTCCATGTGGAACTACAAATGAGGTGTTGTGATTCCAAAGTCTGAGGACTGTGCAGGGCCCCACAGGTGCTTTGTTGTTTGGATAGAAATGCACATTAAATTGTCTGCACCTATCTGTGGAATAAATAATGTTGTGCCCAATTCGCGAGTCCCCAGAGACCACCAAGGAGCCGACACCGATGCAAGTACATAAGGGTCTTTATTACAAGCTCGAGCAGGGGCTCACCTGTCAACCGGTGCAGCGGCAGCAGGGTGAAGCCCCGAACAATAGCGAGCAGGGTTTTTATGGGGTAAGGGACGGGGGTGTTACAGTGCACGCGTTGTACATATTGCATCATCACATAAGCACCAATCATAATTGTACAGCACCCATGGTAACAGTTTTGACCATTCAGTATCTGTGTGGTGTTTGTTACTTTTGATGGGACCCAATTATGACCTCTGAGAATCCTTTGAAAATGACCAATTATGAGGTGAGTTCAAAGGGCACATGTGGGGTTCAGGCAAGCGGTGAGTGATTTGCTAGTTTGTACAAAGTAACTATCTGTAGTCCCCAGTCCCTGACTCAGACCATAGGAATGTTACTCCTATATTTCTTAGCTTCTTTTGATTGGCTGACCTGAGGGTGGTCCGAGGGTGGCTTCAGCCTTGAGCAATCTGAGGCTTTTCCTGGAACTGGGGCTACATGCAGCCCGAGGTTGCTCTTAATGGAGGCCTTAATCTCAAAATGATGTTACTTAGGCTTCTCAGTAGATCTGTGAACTGCTAGGTATTTCTTTTCCTAGGGATACTAACGTACTAAGAGCACCATGAACTGAGAACGTTTGAGAACCTCAGGTTTAACATTTGGTTAATTATTTATCTCTCCCTTGAATTTTGGGTGGGTTAAATGACGTAAGATGCAATAAATGTCTGCCCATTGAGTATTAGTTCACTTCACTTTGCCTTTATTCTGTCCACTACTTTTCCTGTTGACCTTTGACTGTATTCTTTAAAGACTTCTGCAAGGTCGATGAACCCTGGCCTTACAGGCAAGATACTTTTACAAGGCCATAATCAATTGCTCTACTATACAGTGTTTACATCTGTATCTTTATTGTTTGCAACAACTTCACGTACATAATCTTGTTTTCACAACTTCATGAGGAAAGTCATTTTAAAGAAGAAAAACTAAAGCCCCAGAATTCAGAGAATTGGCCCAATTGCCCAAGCTCACACAGCACTCTTTTCTCCCCTAAAACCAGTGCCACTGATTTCTCTTGCTGCCTGGAAGGAAAGGAGGATATTCAAGAACAGGGTGGAATGTAGATAGGGAGTTTTAATTTACATTTTGCAGCTGGCTGGAGGACTAGCTTTCTATTGGAGCAGAGGTGTCTTGGTATAACTACTGAGGTCAGCTAATAGCTGGCCTGAGGGGATGCCGTGGTAGGATTGGAGCCCGATCAGTTGCCCCAGCTTGCCAGGAAATTGCACAGTCCTAAGACAGCAGTAGATGTCAGTGCTGGCTGCTGGGATGATGGCATTCAGCACCAAGCAGTTGCCATCTGCTCAGACAATGACTCTTCTCAGATGATCTCTGCCTCCTCAATGACTTGCAAGAAGTGGTGTAGTCTTTAAACAGGAAAAGCATCTCAGATTGCATAACTCCCTGCTCCCTGATCAACCTGGCTTGCCAGCCACCGTGGGATAGACTCTTGTATGATGACCTTCAAATGGCCAGTGCCAGAGGCGCCTGGGTGGCTTAAGCGTCCGACTTTCACTTAGGTCATGATCTCACGGTTCGTGAGTTTGAGCCCCGCGTCAGGCTCTGTGCTGACTGCCAGCTCAGAGCCTGGAGCCTGTTTCAGTCTGTGACTCCCTCTCTCTCTGACCCTCCCCTGCTCCCGCTGTCTCTCTCTCTCTCTCCTAGAAATAAATAAAACATTAAAAAAAAACAAAAACAAAAAAAAAACAAATGGCCAGTGCCAGGCACTGGGTATGGGGTGGGGAGGGCCTGGCAGGAAGGAAGTGGATGCAAGAATGCTTAGGTAACAGCCACACACTCCACTCCTTCTTTCTCTTCTTTCAAATAGAAGTCAAAGAAGTTCCTGCTCACAGAGGCTGGGCTCCCAATTCAGGGTGGCATTATCTTTTTTTTTTTTTTAATGTTTTATTTATTTCTAGGAGAGAGAGAGAGAGAGAGACAGCGTGAACAGGGGAGGGTCAGAGAGAGAGGGAGTCACAGACTGAAACAGGCTCCAGGCTCTGAGCTGGCAGTCAGCACAGAGCCCGATGCAGGGCCGAACCCACGAACAGCGAGATCATGACCTAAGCGAAAGTCGGACGCTTAACCGACTAAGCCACCCAGGCGCCCCCAGGGTGGCATTATCTACCAAGAAGCCAGGTAGCTATGCTGTGACTGTTGAGGAAAGAGATCTGTTCTGCTTCATTTATTACCATTTCAGGTGATTTCATGAGCCTTACACACACACACACACACACACACACACACACAGAGGCAGTTTTGGAGGGTCTGAATATATTAAGGGATGGGTAATGGACTATGGTTCCCATATCAGGGATGGTCTGACCTGAAAGGTCTGGGGCAATTCATGGAAGGAACTGGAAGCCTCCACAGAGAGAGCTTTCGAGATGAGGAAGGCTACATCAGAGCTGAACACGCCATTGCCTCTGGGTCCCTCATTTGGTTCTTGTCCAGACCAGGGGTGACCAGAAATGATGACCATCTGTCCACTGTTTCTTAGCCTCTGGCCAGGGCCAAGTAGACCTGGCACGTACCACCCCTCCCTCCCACCCCAGCCTCAGCCTACTGGGTGGAATGTCCTGCTTTGTTCTTTTTCCTGTTCCTTGGATTTATTCCTACTTAAAAAGGCAGTGTGCAGAATCCCGTTCCTTTTTAACGTTACAAAATTGAACATTTGTTGAGAAGTCACTAGTAGTGACATTGTGCTCTATTCCTCCTCCCAAAGATCCCCATATTCGCTTGCTGGGGCAGGTGTGCCACGGACCACAGACTGAGCGGCTTCCAGCAGAAATGTATTGTCTCCCAGTTCTGGCGATCTAAATTCCAAAACGAAGTGTGGGCAGAGCCATGGTTCCTTGGAAGGTGCCAGGGAAAAAACACACTATTCCAGGTCCCTTAGTTTCTGGTCCTTCCTTGGCGTGTGGCAGCTTAGCACTGTTCTTCACACGACTTGTCGCTGTGTGGCTGTCTACATCCAGGTTTCCCTGTGTTCTAAGGACACCAGCCATCCTGGAGTAGGGACCCACTCTACTCCCATATGACCCGCTTCTTAACTAATTACATGTGGCCCGATCCTACTTACACACAAGGCCACATTTTGAGGTAGTGGCGGTGAAGATTCAACATGTACATTTGCAAGGGGCGGACACAATTCCAACAATCACACCTCTCCTCCCCCAACTAACAGATTAAGAAACTGAAGCAGAAGAGAAGATAAATAACCTTCCCAGAGCCACGCTCCCAGGAAGTGACCAAGCTGGGATTAGAATCTGAGGCCCATTCCCCAAGGCAGGGGTTTTCCAGTTTGGGCAAGAACGTACATCAGGGTGGGGTGTATTAGACCCTGACTGGTGGACCCCACCCCACCTGACAGGTGCAGGTCTGGGTTGGCACCAACATTTGCATTTCTAACAAGTTCTGGCTGCTGCTGCTATTACTGCTAGTGCAGACTGCACTTTAAAAACTGGTGACCTCAGGGTGCCTGGGTGGCTCAGTCAGTTGAGCATCCAACTCTTGGTTTCCGCTCAGGTCATGATCCCAGGGTTGTGGGATTGAGCCCTGTGTTGGGCTCCCCACTGAATGTGAAGCTTGCTTAAGATTCTCTCTCCCTCTCTGCCCTGCTGCCCCCCCACCTCGTGCCCTCTCTCTAAAAACAAAAACAAACAAGACCACTGCACAACTGGTTCCTGGGCTTCTGTGTGCATAAAAATGAAGAGGAAGTTTTGTTTATGCTTTTGAATAGATCCTGTGGGTCACTCCAAGAGATTTTAATTTGATAAATCTGGAGGGGACCTGGAAATGCGTATTGTTGACAAGCAAATCCAGTGATTGAGTCACATGATCAGTGGCCACCCTCTGAGAATAAGGTTCTTGCTTCCCTGCAGACACCTCCTTCCCCAACCCCCATCCCCGCCCCCAGGGCCTCAGCTTTGACTGTGCATTGGAATCACCTGGAAAACATTCAGAAGCACTGAATTGATGTTTGGGATTTACCCCTGAAGCTCTTTTTTTTTTTTTAAATTTATTTATTTCTTTTGGAAGAGAGAACATGCACAGAAGGGGCAGAGAGAGGAGAGAGAAACTTTCAAGCACACTCCACATTGTCAGCGCAGAGCCCTAGGTGGGGCTCAATCCCACCAATCGTGAGATCATGACCTGAGCTGAAATTGAGTCAGTTGCCTAAGCAACTGTGCCACCCACGTACCCCTCACTCTTGAAGCTTCTGACTGAGTTTAGTGTGGAGTTTAGTGCCTTGCTGGGAGCCTCACCAGCCTCGCTGGATGACAGTCACAGCAAGGAAAAGGCAGCGTTTGCACAGCTCCTGCCATGAGAAATGAAAACCTGGTATCTCCTTCTGCTACTACTGGCTCATGTTGGAAATGAGCCTGCGGGTATTGACCAGGCCTCACAATATTCCAAATCAGACCGATATTCCCCACACAGATACCTATAAGGAAAAGCATATTCCTGCCTCTTCAAATGAAATTTTAGATAAAGCACTGTGGATGATTGTCAAAAGGCTCTTCCTATGGGCCTTGTAGATCCAAGACTTAGGTAATAAAGGGGGTTAAGAACACAAGAGTTACAACTGAGCCTGGCCCTGAGACAAAGAGCCTAATTTAGAGGTAAGGACAGACAAGGGCAGAACTTAAGTTAATACTTAGGCCTTTTCTAACTGGTGATGTAGGGCAGTCCCTTCCCTAAGGCCTACTTTCCGCAAACACCCTCCCTTACATTGGCAGCTAGGATGAGGATAGATAAGAGTAGCTAAAACATAACCCAAAAACAAAGGCCGACACATTTAGGGTCTCCATGGTGTTTACACATTCAGCGTCAAGTCAAAAAGGTTTCCACAAACAACTTATTAACCAGCTCAAAAACATTCATCCTCTTTGAGAGCCAGACAGAAGGACTCCTAGCTTGTCTATATACAACTTAACCTATGTCCTAATCCTAGCGTTATTAATTTAGAATAAATATGTACGTCATCCTGTTTTTCACTATGAACATCCTGTTATTTCCTTAGTTGTAAGATTTATTCAACCTCACAATGATTGGGGTAATTCTGCAAGAATACTTCCGAAAAACCTGTTCTTGTACACTTTTCGAAGCATCTTATCTCAAAGAGTTTTCCATTGTAAAAATTCCTTTTTCTGATCTCATGTTGTCATTGGGCCTTTAAATAAAGACATCAAAACCGACAGGACAGAGATGCCTGCCTGGTGATCAGAAAGAACCTCGGGGCTCTCTCACTCTGTCTCGCTGACACTGTCCATCCTTCAGGGACCCTGGACTGGCTGGAACGGGTCTCCAGCAGTGCCTGGCTTCCCTTATCTGAAAACCTTGTCTCCTGGGGGTGCTTGTGAGGAATAAATGAGTTTACTGCAGGAAAATATCTTATAACAGCACCTAGCACAGAGTCAGCCCCAAATTAGTGTGTCTCAGAATTGTCCATTGAACAGATATGTATTAAACAGCTACTATGTGCCAGGCACTGGGGGACAACAGGAAATAAAACACAAACAGGGAATACAAACCCGTTAGGAGGTACCTTACCCCACAGAGCTGACGACGGAGGGAGCGGAAGGCGATCATACACATAAGGCAAAGGGTACTAGCCGTATACTATTTCTATCTCAGGATCCCCAAGATGTCCTGAGCCCTTTCACAGACTGCATGTTTCTGTTACCCCTTACTCCCCATTCAGATATTGAAGCCTCAATTCCTAACTTGATGGTATTTGGAGGGGGGCGGGGCTTGAAGTCGTAATGAGGTCATCAGTGAGCGTGGATCCCTCAGATACCAGAATAGTGCCCTTCTGAGAAGACACAGCTTAATCGCCCTCTGCTTTCTGCCACGTGAGGCCCTAGCCAGAGGACTTGAGTCTGCAAACCAAGAAGAGGGCTCTCACCAGAACCCCACCCTGATCCCTGACTTTCCAGGCTCCAGAACCATGAGGAATAAATTTTAAAAAATATTTTTATTAATTTTTGAGAGAGACAGCCCTAGTGGGGGAAGGGCAGAGAGAGAGAGAGAGAGAGATTGACGCAGACTCTGAAGCAGGCTCCAGGCTCTAAGCTGTCAGCACAGAGCCTGATGCCCGGCTCAGACTCACCAACAGCCAGATCATGACCTGAGCGGAAGTTGGGCACTTAAGCACGGAGCCACCCAGAGGCCCTGAGAAACAAATTTCTATTAAGCCACACCATCTGTGGTATTTGTTATAACATAATGACCACTGCATCCCCTAGGTGAGAGGGGTCTCAAAATCAAGTCCTGTGTGTCTGGGCAGGGTGCTGGGGGACGGGTGGGGGCGGGGACAGCATGGTGTGGAAGGGCAGGGAAGGAAGTGTGTGGTGCGGGGGCTTCTCCTTCAGCAGCAGCCTGCTGTCTCCCCCTCCCGCTGTCCTCCTCTTCTCGGATTAAACTTTCCAAGAAAGCACTCTGGATCTCTCTCCTCCCTCTCTGTCCCGTTTCCCTGCGTCCCCAGGAGTTGAGCGGGGAAATGTCCCCCTCTGACTAGTGTTTTCTGTCCTGCCGCGGAATTCCCGCCCCAGGACGGGAATGTGGGTGGGATGGACCAGAGCAGGGCACAGAGAACCCAGCAAGAGGGCGGGTGCGAGCACTCCCGGGCCTGGCTTGCTGGGAGCACCGGAGGACTGAGCTGATTTGTTCCTTTGGACCTGAAGGCTGGTTGCTTCCTTCCCTTTCTGCGAAGCTCCTTCTTAGATAAACGCTATATGCCTGGTGGGCGCTGGAGGGCGCTGCTCCTTTGGTTTCCGAAAAGAGCAGTCTACCTGCCAGATCTCGCCGCCAGATGGGCTCTACTCTGAAATTCCGCGAGGGCCCCCCCTTGGGCGGCAGCCTCGCGTGTGCATCATCCGGGGAGACCTGCCTGCACCCCTTGCCCTGTGCAGACCCCTTGCCCCGCGCGGCTGCGGGGATGCTTGGCCAAGGAGCCAGGTTCCAGGTCGCACATACCGTCAGCAGGTGTCACTGTGGTTGGGAAAGTGAGCGCCTGGAGGCTGTGCGCCGCATGGGGGTGGGGGAAGGGGACACTAAAGGAACTGAAATCCTCTCCCAAATGAAGAATTGCTCCCATCAGCACTTGATGTAGCCACCACATGGAGGTAGAGGGGCATTGTTTTGTTTTGTTTTGTTCTGTTTTGCTTCCGCAAAACAGGGATGAGCCTTGGATCAAACTCTCCAGTCCAGTGAAGTCTTGGGGGTCCCTTCTCCCTGGACTTCCCAGAAGCCTGGAAAGGGCTGGTTTTCGACAGACACCACCACCCTGTGAAGAGCTTTAAATGCAGATCCCTGCCCCTCACCTGAGAATTTCTATTTGGAACTAGTGGGAATCTGCATTTTTAAAAACATTACAGTGTTGTATTAGTTTCAGGTATGCAATTTAGTGATTCAACAGTTCTGTACATTACTCAGTGCTCATCGTGTGTACCCTTAATCCCCTTCACCTATTTCACTCATCTCCCGCTCACCGCCCCTTTGGTAACCATCAGTCTGTTCTCTAGAGTTAAGAGTCTGTTTCTTGGGTTGTCTCTTTTTTCCTTTGTTCATTTGTTTTGTTTCTTAAATTCCACATAGGACTGAGATCACATGGTATTTGTCTTTCTCTGACTTACTTCACTGACTTACTCTAACCCCATCCATGTTGTAGCAAATGGAAAGCTTTTACTCTTTTTTTATGGCTGAATAATATTCCATTGTATAGATACCACTTATTTATCCTCTATCCTCTATGGATACATACTTGGGCTGTTTCCATAATTTAACCATTAGTAAATAATACTTCAGTAAACATACTGGTGCATATGTCTTTTTGAATTGGTGCTTTTGAATTTTTTTTGGGGGGGGGGGAATACCCAATAGTGCAATTACCAGATCATATGGTAATTTTACTCTTAAGTTTTTGAGGATCTCCATTCTGTTTTCCACAGTGGCCGCCCAACTTTGTATTCCCACCAACTGTGCACAAGGGTTCCTTTTCCTCCACATCCTCCCAACTCTGTTCTTTCGTGTGTGTGTGTGTGTGTGTGTGTGTGTGTGTGTGTGTGTGTGTGTTTTAATTGTAGCCATTCTGACAGGTGTGAAGTGATAGCTCCTTGTGGTTGTGATTTGCATTTCCCTGTTGGGGAATCTGCATTTTTACCAAGCCCCCCTGACGTCACAATTGGTACCTTCCTTATACTGAAAAACACTAAGAGATTCAGTCAGATTAAATCAATTTCCTGGAGATTGGCCAGGAATCTGGGTACTGTTTCAAAGGATGTTTCCCTGGGTAATTAGAAAATTACAGAAGTAATTTTACCTCCAGAGGGCAGAAAGTGGCCATTTTCACCACTGATGTGGCTACATTTTGGATTCAATTACTACCAAATGCCTGCTACTCTGCTAAACCCTTACTTACATAATTGTCTCATTTGTTTCTCTTACAACTTGACGGCATCAGCCTCTCCATTTCCACACTGGGTAACTGAGACTTTCCGAGGTTAAGAAATCTGCCCACAGTCTCTGTTTATCTGGTGTTGACTCCACCCCAGCTCTGTGTGGCCCCAAAAGCTTTGCCGTCCTCTGTGCAGTTTGTATAAATGGATAAGGGAAGCACGGGTTCTTGGTCTGTCAGTCTGACCCCTAATGGGATGATATGCGAGCTCTGCAGATTTAAGATTAGAGCTAGACTCAAAAAATACTGGAGATTTAGCTCGGAGGCCACTGCAAACCTCAGCAGGGGTTTTGGGTCCAGATTTGACCAAACACTAGTCATTTCTGTATACGTTAGTTCTCAGTTCTTTGTACTGTTGCACAAAGGTAGATGCACAGCAACCACCCTAGACCAAGCCACTTCAGCTCCCTTGGCATTTATTCCAGGAGCATCCAGTCAGAGCTCTCTGGCTCTGTGCGCCCCCTACAGTCCATTCTCAGCACAGCGGCCATAGTGGGATTTCTAAAATGTCCATCAGATCATGTCACTCCAAATTTGTAATGGATTAGAATAACATCTAAAGCCCTAATGGTGGTCCTCAAAACTCTAGTGGCTGTAACCCAGGTTATCTCTCCCTTCTCATCTTCTACCATCTCCCAGGGGAGCTCTTCTCTCATTCCCAGCTTAGGGCCTCACCTACTAGCATATAATGGCCACAAGGACAAGAACTTAGCCCTGTGCACTGCTAAATCTTCTATGCTGGCATTTGAGAAATATTTGTGAATGAATATTTATGGATGAGTTGGCGAATTGTGTTTTGTTAGGGAAATTTGAGTGGGAAGTAGTTGCAGGGGAGAAAGCTCGGCAATGTCCTATTTCACTTCTACCTGCTTGTTAGTAGGTGTTTGGGGTTCTCCCTTTTACTCTCTGGAGTCAGAAAACACAAAGAGCACAGTTTCCACTGAGCAAAGGAACACCTATCCCTGTTCACCATTCCCCATGTTCACATTGTGGGCCACCTGTGAGGACCCCTCTCGGAGCAGACTATGTTCTCTAACCTGCTGGGGAAGAGTTTGTACTGGTTTCTCAGTGCGACACCTGGCAGACGACATCAGAACCCATTCTAGAGGGACATGTATAATAAAAAAAAGTTGACATGCTTGCCCACCCAGCCAACAACAACGACAAAATAGAACTCTGCTTTCTTCAGTCAGCTGGGTTAATGGATTTGGCAAAGAAAGGATGAGGTTCTTGGGTGACATGAAAGAGGGAGGTTGCTGGCTTCACTGCTGTTTGGTTTGTTGGTTTGGTTTGGTTTGGTTTGTTTTGTTCTGAAGGGAGTTGCTTGCCAAAGATCAGGTGGCGGTTATCTCCACATTTTGGTCAATGTCAGAGACCCAAAGCAAGGCTGGAATTGCCTGGGGTCTGAACTGAAGTGATTCCCACGTGCTCAGTCCTGCCTCACCAGTGCCTTGGTCCGGGAAGCCACCCTCCCTCTCCCTGTGACTGTGTGCCTCTCATTGTCGGTGGGCACGAAATGCTATTCAGTAGCCGCATCTGTACAGACAGCCAGTGTATAAACATTATTGTTTTTATCTACATAATATGTAAAAGCAACTGAATGTAGTTCTTGCTACAGAATAAGGTTTCTGTCATCCCTTAAGCTTTTTTTCTGTTTAGAAAACAATAACCCAGGTTAAACTTTTCTATAGCAGAAGCAGATGTATGGTGGAGCTGATAAAGCTGAAGGCTCAGAGTTACTCAACTGTAGGAAAGCAAATAAAATGGAAAGTTTAGAGGTGCACGTTTGCATGGCTACTTCCAAGGTCCTGGGAATGTATCCACATGTGATATGCCTTTGTAAAATTTGAAAAATGTTTTAACTGTAAGCAGAACCTTTCTCTTGTTTCACTTCAACTTTCATTCCCATGAATGCATCTGGTGGCATTGGAGGTGGTAACCGTCAGTTTGGTGATCCAACTAAAGGAAAGTTAATTGCATATGAAGTTGGTTTGGATTTCATAGGATATATTTATTTGGTTCTCAAGTATTTCGTGTAGAGGGGCGCCTGGGTGGCTTAGTCTTTTAAGCGTCCGACTTTCGCTTAGGTCATGATCTCGCGGTTCGTGGGTTTGAGCCCCGCGTCGGGCTCTGTGCTGACTGCCAGCTCAGAGCCCGGAGCCTGTTTCAGAGTCTATCACTCCCTCTCTCTATGACCCTCCCCTGCTCACGCTGTCTCTCTCTCTCCTAGAAATAAATAAAACATTAAAAAAAATTAAAAAAAACAGTATTTCGTGTAGAAATAAGTTATACAAAGTTTTGCTGATTGTCCTCGTGTTGGAAGGGCCTCTAATACCTATGGTCTACTATGCTTCCCCAGCTGACGTTATAAAACAGAGGTGCCCAAGACCGAAGTGTGTACATAGTGAAAGGGAAATACATTTGCAACATACAAAGCCAGAAGCTAATCTGTGTAAAATGCGTGCAGTCATCAGAACTTTAATATTGTAGGTAGAAAACTGAGCTCTCATTGGTGCCGGATCAGAGCAGAAGTTGTGTCCTATCTGAGATAAAAAATTAAAAAGAAATAAAAAGACAAATGCCATATGGTTTCGCTAACATATGGAGTCTAAAGCACAAACCAAGTGATCAGCAAACAAAAAGCAGAATCAGATTTGTAAATTCAGAGAACAAACTGATGGCTGCCAGAGTGAAGGGAAGTGGGATGGGTGAAGGGGAGCGGGAGATACAGGCTTCTAGGTAGGGAATGAATAAGGCACAGGAATAAAAGCTACAGCATAGGGAATATGGTCAATGTTATTGTAATAGTCTTGTGTAGTGACAGACCATAGTAACACTGCCATGAGCAGAGCATAACGCATAGAGAAGTTGAATCACTATGTTGCATGCCTGAAACTAACGTAACATTGTGTGTCAATTAGACTCAAATTAAAAAATGGGGGAAAATGAACAAAAAACCCCAATTCATAATGGGCTACCCTATCAACGTCCATCAAATACCAATTAATAAGTAGCTTCAATTTAAAGTATTTAAAATTATTACTACTAAAATTCTTAAGGCTTACACTTAAAAAAAGATAATAGAGTTTCCCTAAATTTGACAACAATCCTAAAAATTCACATGACATTAAGAATGAGTTTTTCCTGGGGCACCTGAGTGGCTTAGTCGGTTAAGCGTCTGACTTTCGCTTAGGTCATGATCTCGCGGTTCGTGGGTTCGAGCCCCGCGTCGGGCTCTGTGCTGACTGCCAGCTCAGAGCCTGGAGCCTGTTTCAGTCTGTGACTCCCTCTCTCTTTGACCCTCCCCTGCTCACGCTGTCTCTCTCTCTCTCCTAGAAATAAATAAAACATTAAAAAAAAAAAGGATGAGTTTTTCCTATTTGATATAACAAAAATCATTATTATTTAAAAGGTATACAGCTGAATATATAGGAAAAAATAATGGTGGGCTAGTCAACTAATCTATATTATATATGTTTAATTATTATATATAAATTATGTATATATAATGCTATGTCTCTTGATTTTGTGATGTTTGTGATATTTGCCAGCTTTTAACTTTTTATTGAGATATAATTGATGTATAACATTATATTAGTTCCAGGTGTGCAACATAATGATTTGATATGGATATATATTGCAAAATGATCACCACAGTAAGTCGAGTTAATATCCACAATGACACATAGCTACAATTTTTTTCTTGTAATGAGAACTTTTAAGATCTACTTTCTTAGCAACTTCCAAATACACAATGCAGTATTATTAGCTATAATCACCATGCTTGACTCATTTATTTTATAACAGGGAGTCTATACCTTTTAATCCCCTTCACCCATTTCACTCACATTCCATCCCCCACTTCTGGCAGCTATCAATCTGTTCTCTGTATCAAGGAGTTCAGGGTTTTGGGTTTTTTTCTTTTTTAAATTCTACATATAAGTGAAATTACACAGTATTTGTCTTTGTCTTTCTCCATCTACTTATTTCATTTAGCATAATCCTCTCAAGGTCCAACCATTTTCTAATATGACAAGATTTCCTTTATTTAATAGCTGGTTGATATTTCATTATATATATATAATATACACATGTATATACCACATTTTTAATCCATTCATCCATCAGTGTACATTTAGGTAGTTTCCATGTCTTGGCTATTGTAAATAAGGCTTTAATAAACATGCTGTACATGCATCTTTTCAAGTTAGCATTTTCATTTCCTTCAGATAAATACCCAGAAATGGAATTGCTGAATCACGTGGTAATTTTATTTTATTTTTTGAGGAATCTTAATGCTGTTTTTTATAGTGGCTGCACCAATTTACATCCCACACCGGTGGAGAGTAGAGAGTTCCCTTTCTCTACTTCCTTCTGGCCATCACTTGTTAATTCTTCTCTTTTTGATGACAGCCATCCCGACAGGTGTGAGGTGATAGCTCATTGTGGTTTTGGTCTGCATTTCCCTGATGATGAGTGATGTTGAGTACCTTTTCATGTGTCTGTTGGCCATCTGTATGTCCTCTTTGGAAAATATCTATTCAGATCCTCAGCCCATTTTTAGAATGGATTGTTTGGTGTTTTGGTTTTGAGTTGTCAGAGTTTTTAATATCTTTTGGATATTAAACCTTAACAGATAACACGGTTTGCAAATATTTTCTCTCCTTCAGGAGACTTTTTATACTGTGGATGGTTTCCTTTGCTGCACAGAAGCCACTTGTTTATTTTCGCTTTCCTTACTTTGCTTCTAGCATCTCCCAGCTTTTTAAAATTTGTAATTGGTTGTGATTTCACTTCTCATTCTAAGTTAATACTTTCATACCTCCCCTCCCTACTTATTAAGATTCTGCTGCCCGGGGTGGACAAGAATAGGTAAGCAACACTTCCTGTGGGAACCTTCCTTACCAAGCCAATGGTGCTGTGCTGCATGCTCCACTACTAGCTCATCAAAAAGGGAAGGAAGAAATAGATGAAAAGAGGGAGAAACTAGAGAGGAAAGGGAAAAGCACAGAAATTCAAGCTGAACAGGTGAAAGTGGGCAAGGAGAGCGATGAAGACTCCGTAATAGCTGCTAACCAGAAAGAGACACATAAAGCAAAATATTAGGAAAATGCAGAGTAAAACAGACTAAACATTTTAGAGGGTTTTTCTAACTCTCTGCCAGGCCTTTCCCAGATGGCAACCGAACCATTTGTTTAAATTAAGTCTTGCTTAAATTATAAGGAGCTGAGCTAATTGTCAATGTCAAGAATTCTTGGAAGCCAGCCACGGGAGGTGGGAGAGCGTACAGTGCAATAGGGTGGGGAAAGCGGCTCACCATTTGCCAGCTGAGGATTTCTGGGATCCTTCTGGTATTCACTCGTGTTCAAAACAATAGTCACCCTCCAAACGCCAGCCACTTTATCATGAGTGGAGTGCTGAGGCCCAGTGCCATGAAATATTCAGCATCGTTAATGGAAAACTTCTTTTTTTAAAAATTCCCTGAAATGAAAGTAATGGAGGAAAAGCAAAAAGCTGCGGCGGGTAGCATAGCGGATGGGCCTGTGCTTCTACTTTCTTTTTCTTCTCATTTTTTATTATAGTTCCTATAGAGTTCTTTAAATCAAAAATAATTTTAAAACCAAATAAGCAGCCTCCAGGATTAAAAATTAAGATAAAATTGACCTTTGGGGTGTCTGGGTGGCTCAGTCGGTTAAACATCAGACTTGATTTCGGCTCAGGTCACGACAGCACAGTTTGTGAGATTGAGCCCCGCATTCAGGCCTTGTGATGGCAGGCTCAGCCTGCTTGGGATTCTTTCTCACTCTCCCTCTCTCTCTCTGCCCCTCCTCTGCTCGTACACACTGTCTCTCTCTCTCAAATAAAGAAACATTAAAAAAAAAACAAAGATAACGTTGACCTTTTAGTATAGAGACCTGAACAATCACACACAGAAATAAAAGTCTCCTGATGGTACAAAATAAGAGTCCTACAGTCTGACGTTGATGGCCCAGGATTTAAGACGCACTATCAAAGGAGAGTGAAGAAAACATGCCCGAACCAGGCAGAGATCACAGGGTCAAGTCCGAACATCCGTAAAAGAGAAGCACTTTCTGGATGAGCACAGATTGTCCACTTGAACCTTTTAAAACTCATAGCTCCTTTGCCCCCTGCAAACAGCTTGTGGGCTGTCCTCCCTGAGCATCGCCTGCTAATCTAAGTTCTCAGTCTGATGGCTTTCTTCACACTCACCTGCCCCAGCTGTGTCTTTCAAAAAACACTTAGAGGCCGCAGTCAAGCTAGTTTCCTTTTTAACTTTCCATTTTTATTGAGGTAAATTAGGAGCTGGGAACCATCCCAACTTAACTTTCCTAATACTGTCGCTAAGTGGCCACGGGTAATTGCTTGAGAGCTGGCCGCCAGATGACAGTCTGAACGGAACAGCAAACCTCCGAAGGGTCAGCCATTCAGCGCCACTCCACAGCCGATTGTCTGTATGCCTTACTGAACCTTAGATGGAAAAAACAAGCCTCCTGGATCTGTGAAATTTGGATCAGAACTACCTGAACAGCTTCTCCATCGGCTTTTCTAGGCTAAAGGGACAAGCATTGTAATTGTTGAAAGCTAATGATGATGGTGTCTAACAGAAAATCACTTGCCCATGTTCATATCAAGCTGGATCAGTTACTGGAGACTGTTCACCTAGTGCCAATGATGTTTGAGAATATCTCTGTGCCATGGGCGTGAGCATTTTGGCTTCGTAAATTCCTGCAGGGAATATAAAGGCAGTGTGCCGTTTGTAAGGAAACTGAGCCCCGTTACAGGTTTCCTTGGTTGCCTCCGGCAAACAGTGTGAAGGATGGTAAGTCACCCCATTTCTGGCATCCTCAACGTACCTGTCCATAAAATGGGGATGAGACACTCTGCCATATGTACTGGAGAGGGTAGTTACAGAGGTCAAAGTAATCAATGCTATGAATGGATTTTAGAAATTTCTGTAAAAATGTAAATAGAGCTTGTTACACAAATGGAAGATTCTCTTTCCCTAGCACTCGCATGATGGTCCTGATCTCCAGAGCCTGCTGAAGTTGTCACGTATGCTCTCCTCAAGGGCATTTCCGTTGCTGAGGAGCTCTGTTTATTGATGGCAAGATTTTGGGATTGCTGAGATTCTTTCACTTTAAGGAAAAGTAGGCATGTTGGCAAAATCTTTTGAGACTGGAAGGACTTGAGAAGTCTTTTATTTGCCACAAATTTGGCCTGAATCTCAACCAGCCTCATACAAGAGCGCCATAATTGATGAGCATGTGATGAAAGTGCATGAGTGATGGAATGAATGAATACAGATTAATGCACGTGAACCTTAGCCAGCCTGTAAAGCATTCACCAGCCCTTCCAGTTGAGGCTAATAAGGAAGTAAATGAGGGTGCCTGGGTGGTTCAGTCTATTGAGGATCTGACTCTTATCTCAGGTTTTGATCTTAATGTAATAAGTTTAAGTACCACATTGGACTCTGCACCAGGCATGTTGCCTGCTTAAAAATAAGGAAGAGGCGCCTGGGTGGCTCAGTCAGCTGGACAGCTCAGGTCATGATCTCCTGGTTCCTGAGTTCAAGCCCTGCGCCCAGGCTCTGTGCTGACAGCTCAGAGCCTGCTTCCAGGTTGTCTCCCTCTCTCTCTGCCACT
Source organism: Crocuta crocuta (assembly GCF_008692635.1). NCBI lineage: Eukaryota > Metazoa > Chordata > Mammalia > Carnivora > Hyaenidae > Crocuta > Crocuta crocuta. The sequence continues at coordinate 701,363 of NW_027529173.1, forward strand.
CCCCCACTCAATCTCTGTGTCTGTCTGTCTCTGTCTCTCTATCAAAAATATATAAACATTAAAAAATTAAAAACAAAAACAAAAACAAGTAAATGGTAGAGAAGCTCACTAATCTAGTGATGTCTGGTCATTTCCTCCTGTGGACAGATTTTCCTGGTTTACTTATTTGTTCCTATTAGGTTACTATTAAGCCCAGTTGAAGTTTTCTGTTAAGTTTGATCTTAACTTGCTTAGTTGACCTTAAGCTTTCCAAGCAAAAGGGCATTTCTCCTCCTTAAGCTGTATTTTCCATATTGGAAAAAGTATTTCTTCATGGGCTAAAATATGAAAATAATTTTCAACAATAGGAAAACAGACCTCAAAGCTTTCAGATGGGAAAAACTGAGAAATGAGAAACAAAAAGGTCTTATTTGTTTTTATACTTATTTGCTCTTTGAAATTATAAAAGTAATAAGTGTTTCTTATAGAAAACTTACACGAAGACTACAGAAAAGTAAGAAGAGACAGAAAAATGCACAGGTACCTTCCTCCAGTATTGTTTTCCCAATGCATTTTCCACAGCTCAAATTGTTTAATTCATTTAGTAGATAATTGTTGTGGCCCCTGGATACCAGGCACCATGCTGGGCCGGCACTTTTTTGGAAGACACTGGTCAACAGGATAGTTTTACTTAAATTTATATCTACTTTGTTTATTTATAACAAGGCTTCTCTAGGAAATGCTGTTTTCTTTACCCTTTTGTGAGAGTATCAGGGGCCATTTCTTCAAAATTGTGTGGACCTGTCTTCTATGTGGATTGTTAACTAACAGTCATGTCATTCTCTAAGTCACACACAAATCTCTGTCCCTTTAGTACTTATAATAGAACCATAATCATCCTAATGTAGCTGGTCACTGATGGATGAGACCCATGAATCTGACAGTGAGCATTGCTTAAGACTATTGAAATTTTAGAAGCAGCAAGTATCCCATGAGTCTGGCCTCATATTAGGCATATGCTTTGGGGGCTTGTCCTTGAAAGCTGCAGGGCTCTGAAAAATGTTAGTGGGCCCAGCCGGTTCATCTTTTTTTTACGACTGAGAGACAAAGAGAGATAAAGAATGAATGTCACTATTTTTACCCTTGCTCAAGGAGCATAGAATTGTTTTCTAGGGCATTCTTTCAGCCTCCCAAACCTCTGAGGTTTGAAGACTCGACTTTCCTGTTAGAATAATCCCTGCAGATGGTGAGTCAAAAGAGAGAATGAAAGAGAAAAATTTTTTCTCCAAATTATTCAAATTTAAGATTATAGGTACAGATCAGAGTGAAGTATCAGTAAAAATGTCTCTCTCTAGGATGTAGCCAACACCCCTATCCCCAAAACCAGTTAGTTTCCCATTGACTTAAGTGGCCTCCCCTGACACAGAGGGGTTCTCCTTTGTTTTCCTTTGTACCCAGGACTCCCCTCCAGTCCTTTAATGAAATGGTCTAAACATTTGTATACAGTCAAGCTCGCACACAGCTGACTTTGCAATTCATTCTGGGGAATTTCAAAAACTTTTTCACTTTTTCAGTATTTTCTAAGTCTGTTTATCTGTCTCTGTGTCTGTCTCTCTTCCAGCACTAAGGCAAGTTTTAGATCAGTTTTTCAAAAATTAGTTGCATCTGATATTTTTCATCCTACAGAAGTCAATGAACACGTTGAAGTACTGAGATTACAAGTTCTTATGTCTAGAGGACTTCCTGATAAATTTTTTGAGAGGTTTATTGGCTTTGGTCACTCATTTTCATTCAGGATGGTAATTTAAAAATGCTTATAAGGCAAGGGTGCCTGGGTGGCTCAGTTGGTTGAGCGTCCGACGTCAGCCCAGGTCATGATCTCACCATTCATGGGGTTGAGCCCTGCCTGGGGCTCTGTGCTGACAGCTCAGAGCCTGGAGTCTGCTTCAGATGCTGTGTCTCCCTCTCTCCCTCTCTGCCCCTCACCCACTCAAGCTCCGTCTGTCTCTCAAAAATGAATAAATGTTAAAAAATTTTATTTTAAATGGTTATAAGGCAGAAGTCTTTTTCCCTAAGAAGCAGTCATTGAAAATTAGAAATGTGGCTGTGAATGTGCCTACATACCTATGTATGTGTCAAAGCAAAACCAGAGCTGAGCAATAGTTAAAGAAGTAAAAATAGTTTATTCAGGACTATTACAGTAGGGTATAAGAGACCACGGTATAGAATTAAGCTCAGTTCCAAATACATCATGGACAGTGGAGATTTATAGCCAAGAGTGGGAGGGAGGTTAGTGGATAGAAAATCACTAAGAGGAATTCTCAGTAATAATGGGATTCTTGGCTTAAACCAATCTAACAGGGTTCTTGCTAAAGACAGGCCATGGTGATCAGACCTCACCAGGGGGATGGCAAAGAATGAAGGACCCGCTCAGATACAGGGAGTAATCAGATCGGGAGGATGGAAGGCTCTCACTAGACTGACGTAGTTCTTATATGGAACCAAGTTTTACAGGGAGGTGCGTAATTGGACTTAGGAGAAGATTCAGGAGACTGACTAAGGTTTGGTCAAGCAAGGAATTTCTGACATAGATATAGACATAGACATAGATATAGATATTATATATGATTATATGTAATTTTTTCCTGATAAAATATAATTCTTAAAATTATATTTCAAGTTCTCAATGAAAACATTCCTAGGACAATGGTTCCCTTGTGAGAGTCCATGGACCATCTGCACCAGAATAAGCTAGGGAGATTTTTTTTTTTAATGTAGATTGAAGAGTTTTATATCTCCTGATAATCCAACTTAGAGCTGGAAATCTATATTTTAAACCCGTTTGTCTGATCATTTTCATGCTCCATTACATTTGAGGACTATGTTGTAGTGGTGTGCTTGCCCAGTTTTGAAAAAAACAAAGCCAAGCCTTATGATTTATTTTCTAAAATAATAGTGACAGTGGTTACCACTTAGTTACTTCTGTGTTCTAGATTCTGTGCAATTCTGTGCTAGGTATTTTACCTATACTATTTTAATAATATAACACATAGTTATTGAGAGCCTGTTAGGGCATTGGATTTGAGGCCATCTAACCCAGATCAAGAGGATTTCTTTAACTTTAGGAGAAGGATGTGTTTTTAACTTAGACACCATATAGTCTTTATTAAAGCATGCTTCACTTTGCCTTGGTTTTCTTTCTTTTAGTGAGGTGCACAAAGTAGACTTATTGTAAACTAAGCAAGCATCAGATAGAAATAACTTTGGGGGCGCCTGGGTGGCTCAGTTGGTTGAGTGTCTGACTTCAGCTCAGGTCATGATCTAACAGTTCGCAAGTTAGAGCCCCGCATCAGGCTCTGTGCTGACAGCTCGGAGCCTGGAATCTGCTTCAGATTCTGTGTCTCCCTCTCTCTCTGTTCCTCCCCTGCTTATGCTCTGTCTCTCTCTCAAAACCAAAAATAAACATTAAAAAAAATAAACAAAATGTTGAAATTGACTGCAAGTTCATGGTTTGACACAAACAATGGAGTGGAGCACTGTTTGATAGGTGAAGAGCTAATAGTCTGTGTTTTCAGATAGACCATCATAGATGTGCTTTGGGGGTGCTTATAATATGCATAGTAAATAACTCCACATATGTGTATATTTTTCTTGTTCATTTTATTAATGTAACAGTGTGATTGTGCTGATTTGTGTTGTTGGAACTCAGTATTTTTACATCTAAGGTAGAGTAATTTGCAAATTGATTCATTCGTAAATATCAAAGTATATTTCAGAGACCAATTTCAGGGTGTGGTTGTTTTTTATGGAAGATAACCCAGTTTGCTCAAGGTCACACTCATTGGCAGTAGAAGTAGAATTAGAATCCTTAAGTTCATCATTTTGCTACCAGCCACACTGATAGAAACACTGATTTTTAGATCTAGGACATAGTTGACCGCCACCATTCTTACTGTTATGTCAAAGCGTTTGAGAATGGACAGAAAGAATTGCTATCCTCCAGTTTGCCCTTTGAACTCCAGTAATCCCAATGTAGAAATTATTTTTAAAAGATTTAGCAAGTTGGGGCACCTGGGTTGCTCAGTCGATTAAGTGTCCAACTTTGGCTCAGGTCATGATCCTAAGGTTCTGAATTTGAGCTCCACGCCAGGCTCTTTGATGACAGCGTGCAGTCTGGAGCCTGCTTCAGATTCTGTGTCTTCCTCTCTCGCTGCCCTTCCCCCTGCCTCAAAAATAAATAAACATAAAAATATTTTTAAAGATTTAGCAAGTTTAGGGCACAGGACTGGCTCAGTAGGTTAAGCATCCAATTGCTGATGTCGGTTCAGGTCATGATCTCATAGTCTGTGGAACTGAGCCTCACCTAGGGATTTGTACTGACCTCTTGGACCCCAATTCTCTCTCTTCCTCTCTCTCTGCCCCTCCCCCCACTCACACGCACACGTGTCTCTCTCGAAATAAATAAACTCTTTTAAAAATGATTTAGAAAGTTTGGTTTTAAGAATATTTGATCTCAGCTCCTTTTGCATTATAAAAGCATGGATTTTCTGTCTGTGTGGTGTTAAAGTCTTTACATCTCCCTGCATGGGGTCTGATTGGTTTCGAGTTCATCTGCTATGAATGTAGCTCAAAGGGAGACTGTCAAAATGTGTAAGTCTTGGGTAAGAGTTGTTCCCCCTGATAAAATAGAGAAGGGAGATCTGTTTAATAATCAAAGATTCAAAGGTTCTTAACCAATAAATGTTACAGCAAAATTTTAAGCATGAGGAAAACAGAACAATTTTCCTGTATCTAGACGGTTAAACTCATGGTCACTGAGTTCTTTTCTGACAATAAATATGAAATGTTCAATAAATATTTTTGGAGTGCCTATCACGAGCAGCATTTTAGGTACTTTGGATACATCAGGGAACCAACAGATAAAGATCCCTTGTCTCACAGACCTTTTTTTTCCATTAAACTTTTAAGCATTCTAGGCTATTTAGAAACATCAATGGAATATAGATAACCTGTTGGTCTATGGGTTGCAAACTAGTAAACAGAGGTTCAGTTCAGCCCATAGATGATTTCTTTGGTTAGCCTAGTGGATTTTATTTATTTTATTAAAAAATTTTTTTAGTGTTTATTTTTGAGAGAGACAGACCACAAGTGAGTGAGGGGCAGAGAGAGAGAGAGAGAGAGACGGAATCAGAAGCAGCCTCCAGGCTCTGAGCTGTCAGCACAGAGCCTGATGCCGGGCTAGAACCTGTGAACTGCAGGATCATGACCTGAGACAAAGTCAGATGCTCAGTTGGCTGAGCCACCGAGGCGCCCCTAGCTGAGTGGGTGCTAAATGTTAGTTTGAGGGATGCCTGGGTGGCTTAGTCAATTAAGCGTCTGACTCTTGATCTCACCTTGGGTCTGATCTCAGGGTCGTGAGTTCAAGCCCCGTGTTGGGCTCCATGCTGGGCATGAAGCCTACCTAAAATTCAATCAATCGATACATATATCAGTGTTAGTTTGAATGCTTTAAAAGAGCTACACACTGACCAGAAGACACAAGTACCCTTTCTTACTATTTTTACCTCATCAGCTTCATTCCTACACTTCCCTGCCTGGTCTCTGAAGGCATCCAGGTTTGTAGCCCCTGCATTTAATATGTCCACCTTGGCATTGGTTCCTCCTGTGCATCTGGAACTTTCAGCGTGAACTCTTTCATCACCTCAAATAATTGAGATGCTCTGAATGTGTTCAGAGCTATCCCTAAAATGCTCGGTCATTTATGGGTGTCAATTCCTACGCATACTCACATATAAAGGTTAAAAAGGCCAGTGTTGGGGCACCGGGGTGTTTCAGTTGACTAATTCTCCAACTTCAGCTCAGGTCATGATCTTGCAGTTCACAGGTTCGAGCCCCGTGTTGGGCTCTGTGCGGACAGCTCAGAGCCTGGAGCCTGCTTTGGATTCTGTGTCTCCCTTTCTCTCTGTCCTTCCCCCGCTTGTGTGTGCACTCTCCCTCTCTCTCTGTGTGTGTCTCAAAAATAAAGAAACATTTAAAAAAATTTTTAAAAAGCCAGTGGCTTACATGGCTTGTAATAGCTGTTTCTAGAACTAATCATGCTTCTCCTTTTACATATGCTAGAAAATCAGGTGGAATTTTTTGTTTGCAAAATTGTACATGATGGCTACAGGGGAAACAAGTGCTTGCAACTATATTTTAGGCAGATGATGGACATCTTCTGTCCTTCCTGTCGAGTGTCGGCCTGTTGCCCTGTCTAGACTCCTACACTCAGGCTCTCCTTTTGAAATGGAATGTTTCTCCCCACACCCCATCCCCACAAATCCTCCTTGTCTGTTCAAACCAATGCATCGTTGTCTTAGAGTTCCCATTTTCTTCACTAAAACAGTTTATCCTAGTCTAACTCTTACGGATTTCCCCTTCTCTGAACTCAAGGCCCATATAGGAAAGTTGATATCGTCCCTTCATTTATTTGTTCAACATTAATTGATTGGCTACCTTACCCAGCCCCCAGCACTCCAAATTTTGCGCTTAATTGTCTATTGTCCTGTAGGGTTTAGCCATAGTCATGGTATGTTCATCCCATCACCTTAAAAGAGTGTGCATTTTTCATCATGATGGACCACGCCTGAGCCCATCATTCTCTGCACTGTACTCTTGTAGGAGTAATAAAAGGAGGGTCCCCTGGATGCAATACTTGCCCCCACTTGCCTCCTCACCTGGGTACCCTCCCCGTGCCTGGAACACCTGCACAGCCATATGGGAGAGTCCACAGAGTGTCACTGAATGACCCAGCAAAGAGCAGACACCTCAGAAAGGCCGGACAAATCATTCATCTCGTTTGAAACAGAGGAAGCCCTCAATTATTGTTAATCATGGAAAGGGTCTTCCTAACTTCAAGTTAAGCAGGCTCCCAAAGCTCACAGCCAGCTTCAAGTCCTATATTATAAGCATCAAATCCTTGTTCAACTCAGTTTTTTTTCCTTAATTTTTCTTTTTGAGAGAGAGAGTGAGAGAGAGAGGTCCGAAGTAAGAGGAGGCGGGGCAAGGGAAGAGGATCCACAGTGGGCTCTGTGCTGACAGCAGAGAGCCTGATGTGGGGCTTGAACTTATGAACAGCAAGATCATGTTCTGGGCTGAATTCGGATCCTTAACTGACTGAACCACCCAGGCGTCCCCAGCTCAGTTTTCACAGGGGTGTCAAACCTGGGCTCTTGTGAGGGGGAGAGGAGGTTCTGTTAACCCCCATCAGGACAACAGGGGCTTGCTGGGACTTTGCAGGGCAATGGGGATGTGTGTACCTTGGCATCCTTAGTAAAATAAAGTAAAATAAGAAGCACCTTTTAGGGACGCCTGAGTGGCTCAGTTGGCTAAGTAAGCATCTGACTTTGGCTCAGGTCAGGATCTCATGGTTTGTGAGTTCGAGCCCCACATCAGGCTCTGTGCTGACAGCTCAGAGCCTGGAGCCTGCTTCGGATTCTGTGTCTCTCTCTCCGCCCTTCCCCTGCTTATGCTCGATCTCTCTCAAAAAAATGAATAAACATTTAAAACAATTTTTTTTTAAAAAGCAGCTTTTACCAACTTTTACCACCACCATCTAAGAAAGTGTTGGTCTCTTCATGCTGCTGTCTCGAAAGTGCCTAAACTGGGTGGCTTATAAATGAAAGGAATTTATTTCTCACAGGGCTAGAGGCTAGAGAGTCTAAAATCAAGGTACCAGCAGATTTGGAGGCAGGCTGGTTAGGACCCACTTCCTGGTTCAGATACAGGACCTTCTGTGACCTCACCTGGTGGAAGGAGTGAGCTATCATTCTGGGCCCTCTTTTTTATAAGAACGCTAATTTCAATCATGAGGGCTTCACCCTCATGACCAAATCACCTCCCAAAGGCTCCACGTCCTAATACTATCACCTTAAGGGGTAGGATTTCAACATATGAATTTCAGCCGGGTGGAGGGGAATGCACACAGAATGCCAATCAGACATAGCAGAAGGCATCTTGTCTAGTCTCTGACAGTCACTGGGCAAAGGGGACCATCTGTAACCCAGATTCAGGTCAAGGACTGGAGGAGAGAGCTCACACCATTAAATTAAAGAGGCTCCCAAGAAATAGGTTAACATTTAACATCATTAAATCTAGAGAGTTGAGTGGGCTTTGGTCTGATGCGTCGTCGCTGTGTTCTCCACTGGTCCTAACACTAATCCCTCTAGCATTAGTACTAGGACTTTCCAAAACATGTCACACCCCCATGAAAGACAGGTGCAAATCCTTTTCTGTGGCAGCATTTTCAGCGTTGATTATCACCACCCCCAATCTTCACCTTTCGGCACCTCAGCCCTCACGGTGGGATGGTTTTCCAGCTCTCTGGAAAATAAACCTCCGTGAGGTCGAAAATCCCCTTTGATCAACGAGGCTAGATGCTCAGCCCTTGGTAGCCCTGGAATCAATCCGAATTGGATGTCTGACCATACATTAAAAAAAAAAAAATGTTTTCATCCCACACTGGAGGTATCTGAGATTTTTGTCCCCAAGGCAAAGAGAAGTTCCATCTTAGAATGTCATTAAAGAAGAAGTTAGAATGGAGTTATCGGTTAACCTATGTCTCGAGGGCTTCTTTAATCTCAAGCTCAAGAAAGTTTCACTTGACTCCAGCTTCTTTCTTAGAAAGTTTCACTCTATTCCCTTTGTCTTTCAAAAGTGGAGGACAGATGTTTAGTCTTTCAGGAGTTTCCAATCCTATTTGAGGACACACTGAAATATTCCTGACCCTGAACCTTTTTAAATAGACTACGAAACTCACATGCAATACACATGCACAAAGCCCCCTATACTTATGCCTATACATGGAGCTCATTTCTATACAAATAGATGCACACAAACACCTTTTCTCTCAATAAAGAAAACATGTTCTATTCATAGGAAAATAGTCGGGTCAGGCTTTCTGGGCTTTTTGTCTGTGCGCCACAGGGTGCCTAATAGCACTGCAGGGGCAGGCGTCTGATGTCACGCCAGCCACCTACAGCATGCACGGTGCCAGAAGCAGAGATGAGAGCACTAATTAGGGGGTGTCAAGAGACAAGGCGAGAAGGAAGGGGGCAAAAAAAAAAAGCACATAAAACTTTCCATGAAGATGGAAAGTAAAGGAGGGTGGGTTTATCCTTTTTATTTTTGGTGGGATTTCTACACTTTTCAACTATGCTTACTTCAAAGATAGGACTCTGTCCCTCATTCTGTAATTTACACACATCATCTGGATTCATGGAAACAGCTGGATTATCTTTTCCATGTTGCTTACATGCTTGTCATAAACGCATATTGATCTGCTTTTATCCACGCTCACATTGTGACAACCCTCACTAGTCATTGACGATAGAGTTCCTGCTCAAGAGCCTTCAGGAAGTTTCCCCAGTTTTGTGAAATTGATCTTAAATAATCCAGCACTCCCTATCTTCTTGGGTATCATTTGCAGCTTTGTGTTTTTCAGGAACACAACTTTTATTTAAGTGGTCCAAGGCCCCTTTATTTACTTATATAAAGTAATAAGTACTTTATAAGGACATTATAATATTGTTACTAATAAATAGCCATGCTTTCAGCAACTAACATTTGGATGGTTCCAATCACGTACTTTGTATTTCTCTGACGCTTATGTTGCTTTTTATTCCCTGCACAGAGTTGTCATCTTTTCTAGGTTAAACTTTCACAGTCTCTCTGATTATTAAAATCATCTGGGAAAGTTATAAATTACCTAGTATCAGAGTCTCAGTTCAGGCCAGTGAAATCAGAATCTTCAGAGGGGTCATCTAGACATTGCTGTCTTTATTCTATTTTTATTAGCTTTTTAAATGTTTATTTTTGAGAGAGAGACTGAGCAAGAATGGGGGGGCAGAGAGAGAGAGAGATGTGAACACAGAATCTGAGGGAGGCTCTAGACTCTGAGCTGTCAACACAGAGCCCAGAGTAAGACTCAAACTCATCAACCAAGAGATCATGACCTAAGCTGAAGTCGCACACTCAATGCACTGAGCCACTCATGTGCCCCCAGGCATTGCTCTCTGTAAAAGTTCTCCACATGTTTCCAGTGTTGAGGCAGATGAAGAATCGCTGGCTATGTCCTCATGGGATGACACATGGGCTTCAGAAATGCCTGTGAGCTGTTGGACTTGGCTCCATTCTCTTCCTTCTTGAACTCCCTCTTTGTACCTACAGCTTAATCGATCCTTTTTTTGATTCTTTTTTTAAATTATTTTTAATGTTTTTTTCTTTATTTCTGAGAGAGAGCGGGAGAGAGAGTGTGAGCCGTGGAGGGTCAAAGAGAGAGGGAGACACAGAATCCGAAGCAGGCTCCAGGCTCTGACCTAGCTGTCAGCACAGAGCCCAACGCGGGGCTCGAACCCACGAACTGTGAGATCATGACCTGAGCCGAATTGGACACCTAACCGACTGAGCCACCCAGGTGCCCCCTTTTTTTGATTCTTAATCACATCACCAGGGCAGGGGAGGTATGAGTAAAGCATCCAGGGCATAAAGTTTAAGGAGGCACTCACTCTCCTTTCTCACCCTAGTGCTGGGCCTGCAAATCATTTGACCTTCGCATAACTTTGCACTTGATTGCTCTTGAAATAAAACCATTTACTTCCTTATTTATCTCTCCTCATCCCCACCTAAACCTACCCATCCTCTACTTCATTGGGCAATCTTGTTCAGCAAATATCATTTTAAGGAAACAAGAGACGTCTTTAACTTATCTTGAGAGCCAGCACCAAACCATAATTTCAAAAGTTGTTTTCTTCCCTTTAGAGGTACAATTGTTTTTTTTTTAAAGCAAAATATTTTATCTGGAGTGATTTGCTTCACCTTTTTCCAAATGTAAATTCCTCCTCAAGAGACCAAATTCTAAAGTTCTTTGTTCCTTTTCTGAAACAGTGCCATCGTGGAGTTCCACAGCCTTTTGTACCATATATTACTATATGTTGACACTCTAAAACCACCTTCTTGGTGTGGAATTATTTAGCTTTCACAGTGATAAAATAATATGATATATTCCAAGTGGCTATTATAGACCTCGGCCATCACAACAGATGTCCATCTTCTTGCCTTTCATCCCTTCTTTCCAATGGCCCACCATATACATCTCTACCAGAAGGTCCCATACTGACCTCAAATGGATGTGTCTAAAACATACCTCATTAGCCTTCCCTCAAGCTCTCCTTCTTCTAATCATCTCTTGTCTCCCATTTCTGGTGACGCGCCCTACTTGCTACCTCATGACTTTAGACCAGAATCCTGCCACCCTCCCATTCACTTACCCCTCCAACCAATTCAATGCTAAGACCATCTCATTCCACCCCCAGGCCGTTCCTCAGTCCATAACCAGCTCAGCCATTTCCTGACCTATCATGTTCCCTCACACTTCTGCATCTTTACAGATGTTGCCTTCCTGCTCGGTGACTTCTTCCGACTTACGTCAGGCCAGTGCACTGTCCTCCTGACCTCGTTAGTGGCCACGTCCCGTGGGATGTCCCTCCAGAGAGTGAACTCCCAGGTTCTGAGTTCCCAAAGCCCCAGGGGGATGCCCATCCTTGTGAGAAGGACTCTCTCTTCTCCATGAAATCTGGATTCCTTGGAGACCAGAGCCACTTCCCATCTATCTTGGTGGCCCCAGTGTTTGAACCAGTTAAGAACTAACACTGTTTTCCAGAGGGGCTGCACCAGTTTGCATTCCCACCAACAGTGTAGGAGGGTGCCCGTTTCTCCACATCCTCGCCAGCATCTAGAGTTCTCTGATTTGCTCATTTTAGCCACATGGATGGACTTTGAGGGTGTTATGCTGAGCAAAATAAGTCAGATTTCCCTGATGAGGAGGGATGCTNACAAAAAAACAAAAAAAAAGATTTACAAGAGACATTTGTTAAGTGAGAGAATAGTGTAATGGTAGTAAGCAGTAAGGACTCTGCATTAAACTATCTGAAATCAAATACTTCAGTACTGATAGTTACTAGTTGTATGAATCCAGAGAAGTTACTTGAACTGTCTTTTACAGTTGCCTGCCTACAAATTGATAAAATAATAACTTATTTCATGGTATTATTGTGAAGAGTCAATAAACTAATAATGTCAAGCATCTTCTAAAATTCTATGAATTTTAGAATATATGAATTCAGGGACAATGTATGACCTTGAAATCACCTGTGGCACCTAACCCAGTGTAGTGGTTAAGATCAGCTATTTCATAGAATGATTCTGAGAATGGAAGACTTAACACATGTAAAGGACTTAAAACAATGTCTGGTGCACAGTAAATGGCCGATCAAGGTTAGCTATTCATTTTAATTATAATTTTTATTATTGTGTCATTACCTTCCCCAATTCCTTCAGTGGCATTCCGATTTTAACCTAATTAAGTCCAAACTCTGTAGCCCAAGCATATGCCTGCTGTACCTGCATCTCCTTTATAACCAACACTTGCTAGCTTTGCAAATGCTGTTCCCCTGACCCAGGACTCTTTGCCCATCCCAGTCTTTTCCACTTACTAGAATACACTCATCCTTAAAGCCTCAGTTCAAATGTTAGTTTCTTAATAAAACATTTTTTGAGTTTCTAATTATATAGAAGCTCTCTTCTGAATGCTCTGTGAACTATCTTTGTACTTATTATAATTTTTTTATGCAAAACACGTGTCATGCCACTTAACTGTGAGAAGGAAGAGGTTTAAGTGGAACAGTATTCACACAGGATCATCCAGGGGTTGACGTGGGTGAGTAGGATGTGGCTATGGTCACATACTTGTGGGTTTGGCTTTGGCCATTTTTAGGGAAAGTAACCCAGATATTACTTTTCTAGTTGGCAGAAGAGGACCATTTATTTTGGTCCTGGAGGGCAGGAATTGTGCTGTAGCCCCTCTCATGCGAGATGGTGTATTTTGTAGCCGGTCAAATTTTTTTTTTCAAATTTAATAATGCCTTCTAGTTAACACATACAAATTTTGCTAAATCTTAACATTAGAGAAAAGGTAATACACTTTTTATGTGACCATCCAGACATCTCTGCCAATAGAAAGACCCACTGTCAGTGCTCTACAAAACACAGAAGTACGAAGCAAGGTCTCTTCTTTATGGCACAGATCAGCTATTATTATATCCATTTGCATTGGTTCTTATTTTATTATGCTCCTGGTCAGTGCAAAATGTGCTGCCTCTTCCTCTGATCAATCATCTATGTACGTTCAAAGTATAGCCCATTCATTACTAAACCCCTACGAGTGGAACGGTTTGGGGATCAAGAGCTTCTCCAAATGATACTAAAATTGTCTGAGGAATTGACTCCTCCAACTCCCCACATGGGGAATATATCATCCTTGGAATAATTCCTAAGGTGCATTAGCCTATGTCAAGTATGCTGACATCTAAGAGCATTTAGAGAACTTTTTTGGATAGGCCAGTGTGGTCATATCCACTCTCCTTATTGGTTCTACTCTGTGCTGGGGAAGGCTGACCTGAAATCAAGAGTTTCCTGACCTTCAGGTTCCAGTTGGTTTGTCCAAGAGGGAGCATTCAGTAAGAGATGGAGGGAGGGTGTGATTTTTCTTTCCTGGCCCCTCCCTGCGGCTGGCCACACCTCTGTCAGAGCACCTACCTGTTATGCACACCTCTCTCTGTAGGTGGCCACCTCCTCCCTCTTGCGGGTTGAAGCCCTTGGGTGGCAACAGCCTGAGGGACACTAACCTTGTGCTCTCCTTTACCCTGATGACATCTTTGTAAATGGTCCCTGTATCAAACGTCCCTCGAATTCCCAAACTTGGGTATGCCGCCTGTTTTCTAGATGCCAATAACTCGTAACAATGAGTTGTTGCATTGATCTCTTAAAGCAGTTCAGCCTCACAGGTCAGGTAGGCAACAAAAAGACATCCAGGTGCAGCAGAGAAGCCTTTCCAGATCAATAAAAGGTCTAACTTGAGGTGTTAGAGAAGCTCTCAAGGAAGAGTCCTGAATGGGGGAGGGATTTTTCATATAGTCTCCACTGTTTGTTCCTCAAAGTGGATCCTGAACAAAAATGCTAGTGAGTTTGTCAACTCCAATCCATGTTTACTTGAGAGGCTGCAGATTCACTGCAGCAGGTTTCGAGCAGAAAATATTTGTCTAAAGTGAAAACCCGGAAGTCAAGAATGTATGATTAGAACACCAAAAATGTCATATTTTAAAATGGGGAAAGATGGTTATAAAAGTGAACATTACATTCTGTCCTTAATTATGTGGCTGGTCTTCCTGGACTCTTTATCTAATCTGCATAGATGCAAAAATTACACAGCAATCTGGAAGCTTAAAAAAAAAAAAAGGAAAGAGAAGAAAAGAAAAAATGGCAGTAATTAAACGACAAAAAAACTATATTCAAATAAAATTAAGGGTTTGACTTAAAGCCATGGGGGGGCATCTCCTTTTGTTTCTTCCTATGTAGCATTTAAAGGAGAATGAGACAAAAAAGAGCTTTCTGGAAGTGTCTGAGCACTGACTCGTAACCCAGCCTGAGGAGAAGTTGGTGGTCGAAGGCACTCTAAGTGCCCAGCCCGTATCCTTGACAACTTTTGGTTCCATCTCTGGGCTTCATGTAAAAACCCAGAAGAAGAGACCCAAGAACCAGAAAGAAAGAAGAAACTTAGAGTTGAGTTGTTAGGTTTATCTGTCCTATCAAGAGGTTGAAAGATCCATTCTTGACCAAAATGGAAGTTATTGTGATAATTATGAGAAAAGAGAAAGAACTGTCTCAGATATACAGAAACACACTTACATCCATGCCTACCCATATTTGATATATATGAACATTTTGTTTTATTTTTTAAATAAAACCTTTTGGAAATGATTGGAGCCGCCATTCCCTCCCCTTGTCTCCAGGGGTTAATGCAGTATTGATGGTGATGTTTACCTTTTCTATGTTTTTTTTAAAGATTTTATTTGTAAGTGATCTCTACATCCAACATGGGGCTCAAACTCACAACCCCTAGATGAAGAGTCACATGCTCTATCCACTGAGCCAGCCAGGCACCCCCTGTCTCTGTTGTAATATTTTGAATACACAGGTATATATTTAAAAATAGTGAACATTGTAGTAGTAGTTTTTCTGTTTTTAAAACTCTAGGTGAATTGTATTATATTCCGTTGTGTTTTCAAGAATTATCCATGTTGATAAATGTACCTCTAGATCATGCATTTGAAATGCTGTAGTCTATTCCATTATACAAGTATATACATGGGTTTGTCCATTTCCTACTGACTAATATTTAGAGTGTTTCCACTTCTTTCTGTCACTACAAGCAATGTTTTGATGAGCATCCTTGTAAACAACTTCATGTGTATATCTGTGAGAGATTCTCTAGGATCTGTACTGTGGGGAAAACTACTGGGCTCTGTATCAAGTACACCATCAACTTTCCTGCCATTGCTATATCTTCTCTACGGTGACTAGCCACTTTGCGTTCTCACCAGCCAGACCTGAAAATACTCATTCCCATCCCTATCCTTATCAATAGTTTATATGACCCAGCTTCTAAAACTTTTTTGAAAATTTAAAAATGCTGCTAATCTCATGGTGGTTTTGTTTACAGTTCCCTGATTACGAGTGGGATTGCATTTCCTCTCAAATGTTTATTGATACTTTAGGTTTTCTTTTTTTCAATGACCCTTTCATTTCCTCTTGACCCCTTTTCTTTTGGATTGTTTGTCTTTTCCTAACTGATTTGTGT
This sequence comes from Crocuta crocuta, assembly GCF_008692635.1. NCBI lineage: Eukaryota > Metazoa > Chordata > Mammalia > Carnivora > Hyaenidae > Crocuta > Crocuta crocuta. Next base: position 717,075 of record NW_027529173.1, read on the forward strand.
GGCTTCCTTATGCTCCATTCTTGTCCTTTGGCAGTTATGTGTATCAGACAGTTGTCTCGGGGGAAGTTCTAGGTTCTGTAGGCTAAGCAGCGAACATCCCAAATGCCTATTTCAATTTTTTTTAAACATTTTATTTATTTCTGAGAGAGAGAGACAGTGTGAGAAGGGGGGAGGGAGAGAGAGAGAGAGAGAATCCAAAACAGGCTTCAGGCTCTGGGCTGGCTGTCAGCACAGAGCCCAACATGGGGCTCAAACCCACAAACCATGAGATCATGACCTGAGCTGAAGTAGGCTGCCCAACCGACTGAGCCACCCAGGCGCCCCCAAATGCCTGTTTCAAATGACACATTATTCTATGGTTGACTCTAGGCTTTGTCAAAAGGAAGAAGCAAACCTGTTATGATATGTATTCCTAAACATGATAGAAGGGAGAGCAAGTCACAGTCCTTTGTGGATTAGGGTCCGAATTATTGGAGACAAAGCTCCTGGGAATTAGGGAAAAGCAGGGGATTAGGAACCTGTTGGAGAATGAGTCAAAACTCACACAAGCCAGAGGAAACCTAGACATTCACACTGGGGTTGAAGCAGAGTGGTTTCTATGACGATGTGCTAAGTGGTGGGGAGTGGTGTGGGCCCCATGATGGGCAGCAGACTCTGTAGTAAGATGGCCTCTACTGGCTTTCAGGGCCTAGAAAGGGAGGCATCCTAGTTCCTGACTGTCAGCCCAGCGTCACAGCATGCCAAGGTAGGCGGGCAGTGAGGAGAGAAACCAAAAGGGATTCCAGAAAGAAAACCTCCCAGTAAAGCTGCCGGGCCCCACCATCAGAGACACTAAGGACTGCAGCGATCAGCCAGAGGGGATGTCAGAGAACTCCCGCCAGTCTACTCCCCTGCTGGGAGAGTGATAACCGAGAATGGGGTAGGGGACAGAGCTCTGATCTGTCACCAAATTGGAATCTGACTTCAGACAGTCAAGCTTTGTTTTAAGCTGCCTCCAACCTACAGGTAGCAAAGAGTGAAACTGAATGGTTTGCATTTTACCTTTACTTTCCCTTCCTGTCTACCGAGTAGAGGTTGTATGAGTGGCAAAATGACCCTCAAATAGGTGGCGGAAGTTCAAAGGAAATCCTCAGTATACATGCCTGGCCACTGAGTGAAGGGCTGGTGGACTATTAGCAATGTTGACGGTATCTTCTACTCTGCAGTGCGGTGACCTGTGTTTTCATCCAAGAAGGTAGGTAAAGGCTGAAAAGCAGTTAAACACTAGAATCCCCCTCTCTTAGGTTTCTAGCTATTTCCGTTTCAAATAAAGAAATCTACTTGATAAGCCTACTTTCACTGGGATGGTGAAACACTGTCTCATAAATCAACCAAGTAGGGGAATTGACTCAACCCCAGTGTCTTGAGCCCAATTAGCTGCATTAGAGAAGGAATTAAGCAGCAAGCCTGCCCTTGCTACTTAAGCTAAATACATCCTTTCCTTGAAAAGCCAGACCTCGATCTTTGCTATTGTTGGTTCGTCTTGTTAACGGGAGTGTTCTCACCTGAGTGAAGACTGCATCGCAGTAAAATATAATGTATGGCAAGTGTGGTAAGGCTTGATACGAGCACAAATAAAGAGGCTAATAAATGAAATAAAGTAGTCCTGCGGTACTGATGAATTCTGAAAATGCATTTCCTTTTGTTCTGTTCCATTCGGCAAAATCTATATTTTCTAACTTCTACCTTTATTATCCATCAGAACCAATTCTACGTGTCCTCAAACCAGATTTGGAAAACAAACAAAGGCAGATCAGAAAATTCCCAGATTTCTTGTTGGCAGTATTGAGTGGTTATTATCCCAAAGCCAAGCAGTGTTGCCAGAGACTATTAAAAAAAAAAAAAAAAGAATCAAAGAATCAACAAATAAGGGAGAATCAAATCAGTCTCGTGTCATAGTCTGCCAGGGAGTGAATTAGCACGTTAGAGGATGTCTCTCGCCTTTTCCAACATTTATGGATAACAAACAAAAATCTTGAGTTAACTTGAGATTTTAAACAAAGCAAATGCCTAGCTCACCCTTGGTGTTGATCTTTACAATCTTATTAAAAAATCTTTAAGAGTAGATTATTGGGTTTCCAGAAATGAACTGACAATCATCACTATGTACCTATCTTTTCTAAGGGTATCATTTGCACAGTCTCTGGAATTTCTCCTGCACTGTGACTTTAAGCAAAATTTACTTTTGCCCAGGGTTAGGCCCCAAATTATAGTGGGCTTTCAAGCAATAGCCCATTGTAAACTCTCTACATCCCTTTTACAAGAAGCCCTACTTTCTCTAATGTGTCTAATTTCGCTTCTAAGACCAGAGGGGGAGAAAGTATGTGCTTTAAATTAGATTTTATGGAAAATGCCAAAATCTTGTTCCCAACCATATCCTGATCACCTAGTTATTTGTGTACTTTGAAAACAGGTCTCCTCAAATAAAGCATCATTACTGTCCTCTCCAGAACCCAATAAAGAATATTCGCCTCTTAGATACGAAGTACTGGGGCACCTCAGTGGCTCTGTTGGTTAAGCATCCTACTCTTGATTTCAGCTCAGCTCATAATCTCAGGGTCATGAGTTCAAGCCCTGTCTTGGCCTCTGCACTGAGCCTGGAGCCTGCTTGAGATATTCTCTCTCTCTCTCTCTCTCTTTCTCTCCCCCTCTCCGTCTCCCCTTCCCTCAAGCTCCCACCCTCTCTCTGATTAAAAAAATATAGCCTACCAAAAAAAAAGGCACTGAAGATGAGGAGATGGAGGGCTATCTCCCTGTTGTGTATGGAAGAAAGATGTGGGCTATCTTAATCAGGTATGTGTAGGAAACGTCTGCCTTGCTCAGTTGCTCACCTCCCAGCTGTGCATTTGAATCACCTGGGGAATTCCAAAAAATAAATACTCAAGTCCCACCATATACTAATTAAATCAGGATCTCAAAATGATAGCTTTGGACCAGCAGCGTCTAGGAACTTGTTAGAAATGCATGTTCTTAGGCCCCAGCCCCGACCTGCTGAATCAGAAACTTTAAGGGTAGGGCTCAGCACTCTGTGAACTAGTGCTCCAAGGTGATTCTGATCACATTCAAGTTTGAGCGGAAGTGCACCTGTAGTTGACATTTTTTAAATGGTGACTTAATGAGCAACCAAGATTGAGAACCTTTAGATCTTTCCTTCCCTTCCTATTTATTGACTTCTATTTGGTTTCAGCTAAGAGAAGGCCAACTGCCCGTTTTGTTTCTGGCCCTATGGATCAAACAGCCATAGCTGAGAGGGTTCTGGCTTTCTATGCTATGGTTCTAAAAAGCCATTAAGGGGGCTCCTGGGTGGCTTAGTCAGTTAGGCATCTGACTTCAGCTCAGGTCATGATCTCATGATCCGTGGGTTCGAGCTCCGCGTCAGGCTCTGTGCTGACAGCCAGCTCAGAGCCTTGAGCCTGTTTCAGATTCTGTGTCTCCCTCTATCTCTGCTCCTCCCCTGCTCACGCTGTCTCTCTCTCTCTCTCTCTCTCTCTCTCAGAAATAAATAAAACATTAAAAATTTTTTTAAAGCCATTAAGATTCCTAAAAAAGGGGAGGTACTATTTTCAGAATACTAGAGTGGAGAAGACTTCTGAAACATAATGAAGACCCCAAAGTCACCCTAAAATTTGTCTGGGAGAATCTATGTCCAGGACCTGCCCTTTGACCGAAATGAAATCTCCTCCCATAGTACCAAGAAGTTTTGCAAGATCATTGAAGGAATAGAAAAGTGCAACATGATTTTATTAGAATGATAGTAATCATGACTTTTTTTTTTTACTGATAATGTTAAAAATCTCAGTGTCTTTTTGGTTTCTTTTGTTTTGCAAGGGATCTGAGTAGTTTCCTTATAGCTATTCACTTAATAAAACCTGAGACCAATATCAGTGAGCTTGAAGTCTGACTGATACGCATTCTTGTAGCTTTAAAGAGGAAGAGTCATCTGTGAAACCATTTCCTCTGCTCCAGATTTTCCCAATTTTTATCCTTTCCCTTCCGTGCTCCCTCCATCCCATTAACCCACACCTTTTCTATTTCATTCCCCTTATTGGCAAGTTTTTGCTTCCTTGTAAGACGAATGACTCTTACTGGAGCCATAATCCCCTTTCCAGAATCCTTACTACCAGTTATGTTTTTGAAATTCATACTCTTTTCAGTTTTGAAAGAATAATATACAGTGTGCATACTTGTGTATCGAGGTCCACAGTGAAAGGTATAGATATTCAGAGTAAGTAGAATAGAGACTATAAATAACTTTCTGATGGGTAAGTTTAGCATTTGCCATGAAGTGAATTACAACAAAAAACTTGTGGGCTTTCTGAGCTTTTTGCATTTCAGGGTGCTGAATACAAGATTGTAGACACTATTCTATCTTAAAAAAAATTTTTAATGTTTATATTTTTAGAGAGAGCATACAAGTAGGGAAGGTGCAGAGAGACACCTGTCTCCCTAGACAGAGAATTCAAAGCAGGCTCTAAGCTGTCAGCATAAAGCCTGATGAGGGCTCAAACCCATGAGCTGTGAGATCATGACCTGAGTTAAAGTTGGACACTAAACTGACTGAGCCACCCAGGTGCCCTGGCAGCGTTCTCTTCTTGAACCAAGAGACAATTTGGCACCACTAGAATTGCAAAATCCCAGAATCTTGAAACAAGCTTAAAACATCTTGATTATATGAAATAGAGATTTGTGACATTTAAGGATGTGGCTTATGAATATGTGGCCTCTAGTACTCATGGCTAGACCCATGAAAAAGCAGCAGGCTTAAAACATGTCTAGCAGATGACAGTCTGGGGTGGTCACACTGCCCTTTAAGACAGACTACGAAACAAACAGTGTCAGGATAATGGCCAACCATGTGGAAACAAAGTGAAACTGGATGTCTCACTCCTTCCTCAACTGCAATTCATCCCAAGTAGATAAAGCCATAAGCACTCTTAAAATAAATAAAGAAGTGTTTTTGTAATACTAAAGTGGAAAAGCCTTTTCAAACATAATGAAAACTCTAAAAGTCACAAGAGGTAAGTATGGTTATATTTGCATAAACCACCAAACACTTCTTTAGGGTAAAAACCATTATGAAAGAGTCAAATGTGCTTCAAAAAAGTACTCATAACAGAATCTGGAAAAACATGTATTGAAAAGGTGGTTTTATAAATCAACAAGACCATCAACCTCACTGAAAATGGGCAAATAAGCCACGAAGAAAGAGAATTGCAAATGAAGCACGAAGCACTCCTCAGCCTCCCATTTAGTTAAATCAGTAAGACTGAAGTGAACATCAATCCGTTGTCAGATTAGCCAGGATTGTACTGTTTGGTAACTCTGTTTTTAGGAATTTACCTTACAATTATACTTACATATGCCTGAAGATATATGTAAGGATTTTCACTAGAAAATGTTCTTGTTATGCTGAGAACAAACTGAGGACTCATGGGTGGGGGGGGNGTTATATGGAAACCAACTTGACAATAAACTATTTGAAAAAAAAAAAAAAAAGAATATATTTCAAAAAATATTTAAAAAAAAGAAAATTCATGTTTTCAGTAGAGTAAGAACTGGAAATCCTTTAGTGGGACAGTGGTTGAATTAGAATGCAGAGCGATGGCTGGCTCAGTCAGTAAAGCATCCGATTCTTGATCTCAGGGCCTTGATTTCAAGCCCTATACTGGGTATGGCGACTACTGAAAACAAATTAAAATGCACCCAGAGGGCAAAGAATTTTGTAGATGTTAGAGCAAATGAGGGAAATCTACATGTGTTGACATGGGAAGGTGCCCATTGTGTCTGGATCAGTTGCAGGATGAGATGGGGAGTATGATTACATCCCTGCTTGTGTGGGTGTATGCATAGAGAATGCCTGGGATAATAGACAATGTACCTCAGAACAGTGAAGGCAAGCACAGAGGGAGTGGTGGTTTTTACAGTTTTTCTAGACTGTTTATCTACAAGAAGGGTGCATTAATTCAATATTATGGGAAACTTTTAATATCTGTACACCATTCTTGCAAGTCAAAGACAGCTTTGTGTTAGTCTTATTTTTTTCATGTTTATTTATTTTTGCGAGCAGGGGAAAGGCAGTGAGGGGGAGGGGCAGAGGATCCAAAGCAGGCTCCTCACTGATAGCCCCAAGCCCGATGTGGAGCTCGAACTCCCCAATCATGAGATCATGAGCTAAGTCAAAGTCAGAAGTTTAACTGACGAAGCCACCCAGGTGTCCTTGCATGAGCCCTATTTTGATAAACTCATCACTGGACCCGGAGGGGCAGTGGGGTTGCAGATATAGCATACGGTCCTTTTGCAAGGATGCCTTCTTTGCAATGGACCCCATATTATCTATTAGCAAGAATGCCTTATTATATTATCTTTTTGTAAGAACCTTAGTTTGATTCTGTCCACAAAGGGGTTCCAGACAGAGAACATGACCTATTCCAGAAGGAACTCCATGGTGTTCAAATTTTCCAGATTGAGGAACCTTCTTCCTTTCACTCCCTGTGACCCATTCTATGTTATCCAGTGTGTCAGGGAACAGTGGACCCTATATTTTATCTGTAAGGTCCAGGAAGGCCCAAATGCAAGCCTAGTCCTGGGGGATGCCAGAGCTGGTGGCCGTGGACAGCCTTTCTTACCCTCTTACATAGCTTCTCAGTGTGCACACATCGCATGGATTCCAGTCAAGCCAGATTGCCGAGGCCCTTCCTGGGAGCCTTTGCCAGCTGCCTAAGAGGACATGATGATTAAGTTTGAAGCCAAATGGGGATTGCCAGAGCAAGGAAAAATAGGTGCCAGCTAGGAGACCCTGTTCAGTTTATTCCTGATGGTGCATGGAAAGATTGCTGATGTGGCACTCCTTCTGGGCTATCGTCCCGCAGCCCAACAGTCTGCCTGCAAAACACTCAGAACACACCTTAAGCCAAAAGGCAATTGGTTCCCCTACCTGCCAGGGCCTCGGGCAGAAGGGAGCCAGTGTGGATGGCAGCGTGAGCGCAGTCCCATGAAGAAAGCAGCCCTCTGTCCCTGTCCCAGAATGCAGTAGCTAGAGGCCTGCCTGAAGTGTCCAAGTTTGGGACCTTGGAGATTTCCCTGTCATCCTCTCTCATTTTAGATCTTTTTTCCCCCCGGGGCTACTCTAACTCCTTTTCAGCTTCAGCGTGCAAGTCAGATTTCTATTAGCAGCCAGTTGCGCTGTTTGCAAAAGAACTGATGAATCAAAAGGTGATCTACTGTGAAAATAAAAGCCATGACGCTCTTGATCACTGCGATTTGCATCACTAGCTTCCTAGCAGTCCGTCTGATTTACAGTGACGTCTTCATGACTCCAAATTGAGAATTATTTATTTGGGAACTTCGCTTCAGTCTCTTTAACAGCTACCTCCCGACAAGGCACCCAGAGAAGCTCATGCTGTATGTTTTGGGTTCGCTAATCCGACAGTCATCTCTGAGATCCATACAAACGGGAAACATACCAATAAGACACGAAACCCTTAATTATTCTAACGTATGTACAGACTCTCCTCTCCGCGCCTCCCTCTCTCTTCCTCCACCCCAACCTTTAACTCCTCCAGGCCACAAGCCGGGGCTGAAGCCTCCAGCCCTGCGCCTTCGCTTAAAACGGCTGCAGGAAATTTGTTTTACAAGGGCTGGTTTTAACTGAACTACCTGCTGTGCGGCACATTGCTACTGTTTGTGAAATGAATGATGGGAAAGGCAAGTCTGTGATTTCATTTGTTCAGACCGATTACTCACACGTTGCACACGGTATCATTTGCTTGTCACTTAATGACTGACCAGCCTGCCTGAATCATTAGTGCCGCAGCGCAGTGAAAGGAAGACCTCGCCATAATGAGGAGCTGAAGGAAGCGGAGTGCTGTTTTACCTAAAAGAAATGGTGCGCAGAAATCTGGCACAGCTGCAGGTGTTCCGATGACAATGTGGGAAGCAGTTAGCTTCCAATTTAGCAGAAAATTAAGAGCGAAAAAACTGTTATTTGTGAGAGAAGATACTCATGGCAGGCAATCATCCTCGCTCTGCACCCACAAGATGAGCATTCAGCTGTCTTTGTCGTGACTTAAAACAATTGGTATCTTGGGCTGCATTCAACACCAGATTGGTGCTTATTATCTGCAGTTTATTCTTTCTTGGGATATTTTGTTTCCCCCCCCTCCCTATTTTATGGTTAATTTGCTTGCTTGAATGTAAAGCCATTTAAGCTGAAAAATCTGGATTGTGGCTGAGCATTGTGCCAGGGCTCTGAGCTGTATGATACAAGATAATTGGCAATTTACAAATTCATAATCCATTTTGTTTCCCTCGTCTCCCCCCCCCTCCTTCTTTGTCCCTTCTGCTAGCTTCTCTACCCTGTTCTTTGGCATAATCTTTGAAACCGGTCACAGAGGGAAGCTGAGGGAATGCAGATTCCTCCAGTCAAGACTTCAGACTCCCGAGACTGCCCTTTGGGGAAATTAAAGAGCAAGACTCCCCGATGCAAACCTGCACACCTCCGGGCAAGTGGTCTCGGAAGCAAACCAGTACGCACCCCTGGGAAGATTGGATTCCATTTGAAACCAGAGCTCCAAGTCCTGTTCTAGGATAATGAAAAGATTTTTGCTTTACCTGAGGGTTTGTCGTTGGAGGCAGGCAGCAAAACCCTGATATCCTAGAAGCCAACGACTGGTTTCCCATTTGGTGGTGGTCCAGTGGACCAGGCTAACTTAGCCCATGGCAGTCCTCTCACCCTTTGCTCAGTCAGGGTGATGATAAAGATACCTAAGTCGGTATCCACTTGCACCTTATTTTATTTTATTTATTTTTAAATGTTTATTCTTGACAGAGAGCACATGCAACAGAGAGCAGGGGAGAGGCAGAGAGAGAGGGAGACAGAGGATCCAAAGCAGGCTCTGAGCTGTCAGCACAGAGCCCGATGAGGGGCTCGAACTCGCGAACTGTGAGATCATGACCTGAGCCAAATTCAGATGCTTAACCGACTGAGCCACCCAGGTGCCCCCTGCCCCCGTTTCCGTTTTAAACAAGTCTCGCCCATGGAATTGACTCCTAAGAGTGTGATCTCTTCCTGTTTCATTCGTTTCTACTTTCCTGATGGAACGGTGTCGTCGGGGTTCATTTACCTTGGTCAAGGTATTCCTGAGCAGCAGTTTCCTGCAGGACATTTCTTCAGGAATGAGGCAGCATGCTCCTAACCTGAACTCAGGGCACCGGTAGTACTCCACGCATGACCTCTCCATGCAGTGGCGTGGCTGATAACAGCAAGGTGTTGAACCCACCCAGGAGCTACCCACAGCGGTCCCACTGCCTGAGCTAAACAGAATAGACAGGGATTCTCTCTCATGAAGAGAAAATCTCTCCTCACTTTTCAGTGATATTTTTAATCTTTCAAACATCCAGATCGTATTCTTGGAATGCAGGAGAGTAGCTTCCTTACCACTTTGATGCTCCTTGTTAATTACAATGCATTTATTTGCCCATTCTGTCACTCTGATATTTCTCTGGATATACCTGATAGTAATGCCAGTGAAAACTGTAAGACATTATGTTTCCCCGTTTTGCAATAATTTTCCACTTGAATTGTAATGTTATTTTTCACATGCGTTTGTGCAGATCCACAGAAGGAAAATGCAAAAGAAAAAGAATAGAAAGCTCAGTGGCCAATCAAAGACCAAACAAGCCACAAATTGGCAGACTGCTGAGAACACAGCCAAGGAGAAGGGAGGGAAGATTTTTGCCCTCAGGTTCTATTTGGTGTTTACCTTTCATTACTCTGCCTTTCCACTTTCACCTTCCTCCCCAGCTCAGAGGCTCCCATTCCCTCTCGCCATAACTGTGTTTATTTTTCAAAATGCTGGCAGGCCTCAATTTCCAATTTATGCCCTGCTTTCTGGGGTCTAACGTGGATTTCCAAGCCCTCCCCATCCCATGTGTGGATTTTCATTTTACTACTTCCCTGCTACAGTCACCAGCTGGCTTGAGAACACTCAGCCACGCTCTATTTTTGTGTCCACTAATAGTCGCTCGGTCTTCTGTGCTGCCAATTTGGTGCATAATATTTTCATTTTCTCTATATTCATTTCCAATACTCCTGTCAACCTTCAGCATCTACTTCATTAAGCTTCTCCTCTGGTCTAACGGCAATCAGTAATGAAGGATCCTTTGTGGGGCCGGGGGAGAATTGATCTTGCTTTCTCACCACACTTGCGGCCCTGCCAACGCAGGAGGATTTACTGCGTGTCACACAGATTGCCTGGAGGACGCTCTGTGTCCCCATTTGTCACGAGGCTTCCATTGCTCACCAGGCACACGGGCTTGTAAACTTATTTCTGAAAATGTGAAAGGATTATCCTCGCTCATAAAATGCAAAATTTGCTTAACTGCCTTAGAAGATTTAAGGCTGCTCCACTTGTTTTTCCACGAGAGGCTTATTTGAATTACAAAGTAAGATTGCCCTGGTGGTGGGAGAGAGGGAGGTGGTGGTTACCAACCGGTCAACCTCTCCTTAGGGAAAGGCAGGCAAGAAACCCTATCGATGGCGCATAAAGGAGGCTGTAATGTTGCCTATGTGTGATTCTCTACTGGGAAACAAAGTCGTGGATCAAGTCTATTTCTTTTTAATTTAAGGACTCTTGGTCCAATCTGCCTAATTTTTCTAAAGGGCAAAGAAATTTCAGTGCCAAGGAGCATCTGAAAAGAATTAAACCACTTTTGGGGTGCTTGGGTGGCTCAGTTGGTTACACGTCAAACTTTGGCTCAGGTCATGATCTCACGGTTTGTGGGTTCGAGCCCCGTGTCGGGTTCTGTGCTGACAGCTAGCTCAGAGCCCGGAGCCTGTTTCTGATTCTCTGTCTCCCCCTCTCTCTGACCCTCCCCTGCTCACTCTGTCTCTCACTCTCTCTCAGAAATAAATAAAACATTAAAAAAAATTTTTTTTAAAGAATTAAACCACTTTTGCTATATCGCTTTATTGATAAGGCTCCCTAGGAATTCAAGATTCTAAATAGAAGAAGCAAAACGACAATAGAACCTCCATATTCAGTAAGTCCAGTAACGATTTCCTAAATCTGCACGTGAAAACTTTCTTGTTTTTTTATTGTTTATTGAAGTCCACAGTCAATTTGTTTTTATACCCAACCCGGACAGAAACCAACTCCTTCAGACTAAGTTGGATGTGATGTTCATAACTCACTCCAAATGTGACCATATTTTTGTAACACTGTCATCTAACCAAAACCAAAACCAAGGAACCCATGGTTCCCTTATTAAATCTAGATCCTCCCAAGAGCATACCTTGTTGCACTAGCAATAAAATAAAAATCCTTGTAAGAGGAGGCCATCCTCTCTCTTGACGGTCCTTTTTCCAGGGCCAGCCTGGAAAAACTGGCTCACTCATCTGCCTCTCCCTTCAGACTCCTCAGCAGCTGTGACATGGTCTTACTGGAATTTATATCCCAGGCACCTATATTGGCGATTGGTACATCGTAGGTACCCAGTAAATGGCGGCTGAATAAGTGGCTGAAGAGTGTGGTTCTGTGGACAGTGTCGGCTCAGATCTGTTCAATCAGAGCATTCCGTGAATTCATAAATTTCTAAAAGGACAGGATAGATCATTCTGGTGGGGAGTAGACTTTTCTTGAGACAGTGTGAAACTGTAGAGTTATGGAAGATTTATAAAAAAAGGAACTTTCAGGTGTAGCCTTATGTGATGAGTAGAATAAATGGTAGCTCTAGAGGTAGAAGAAGGAAACAAGGACCCTCTGAGCTGAATGTTCATCCTCATCAGAGCTGAAGAGAAGAAAATGGCAGCATGTGGAAGTGGGGCATTTCAGGACCAGGCTGCATCAAACTTGTGAGTCAGAGGGAGTTTGCTACTCTTTCTCTGACTTTCTTTCAATTTCTCATCCTCCCTTACTGGGTAAATGGTGGCCTGAGGCTGCCACATTCCTCTGCCACCGAGGGAACCAGAGGGCGATTCCCCAAGTCTTACCAAGGCAGGACACCAGAAAGTTCTGTCATGTCGGTGTGGAAAGTAAACAGTATAAATCAGGAAAAGGAGCTGGTGATACAGACACACACAGAGAGCTGTTCTATGTGGCACAGCCAGGAGCCTCCTCTAAGCCCCGTATGGGCTGTATTGGACAAGGAATATTCTTTTTCTTTGGTTTCCCTGTTAAGGAACTTAAGTTTTGTCCCATCCCCTTTGCTGATTTCATTTTGTTCTTCAGTCTCCTTTAGGTGGCTGTCTCCTGACTGTCCGTGTGGAGATGTGGGGTTCTGTGTCCTGTCCTCTCTGTGTAGCTACCTTTGAGTGTCACCTGCATGTGACACTCCTCTGTGCTTGCCCATCTTGTCATCTGTGCCACCCTCCTTGGACCCCATGCTTGAATTGTGAAATGACCTTGACCCCTCTTTTTCCCTTATCACCTAATCCTAATCCGTTCTGGCCAAGTGACTGGACAGTTCACTGTTAATGTCTTTTCCACCCTTCTTCACTTCCTCTGTCCCACCCCAGTCTCAACCTTCATAGCTTTACACCTAACTTACTGTTCTAGCCTGGATTCTGCTCCTCTCGTCACAAACACCGCTCCCCTGCGTGTTCATACACACACTGTCACCTTCTCACACATCTGACATGCAGTTGCCAAGTTATTACTGCAAAAACACCATTTCTGTTAAGCTTATTGTCCTCCTGAAGAGTTAAAAGTGGTTTCCTCATTGGGAGAACAGCATCAATTTTATGTAATTTTTAAAAATACTATCTTTCCATTCAAATCTACATGTGATAATTTTTTTGTACCTTAATACCAGGAATATTCCTCTCTACAGTTTGAAGCAAAATTAAAGTGCCCCAAGATGTCTACCTAGAGGGTGAAGAATTACTCCTCTTTTTAGAATGAAAGGATTTCCAAACTCTATTTACCTGGAAGATACTTTTGTCCAAATTTGACTCTTTCTGAATCCCCTTAAGGACAAAACTTTTATGCAAATAGATGGTTTTATTTCTCTATTTATTTATTTTTGCAATGTTTGTTTATTTTTGAGAGAGAGAGTGAGCACGCGCGAGCACACACAGGCAGGGAAAAGGCAGAGAAAAGGGGGCAGAGGATCTGAAGCAGGCTCTGGGCTCACAGCACTGAGCCCAATGTGGGGCTCAAACTCCTGAACCACAAGATCATGACCAAAGTCAAAGTCAGACACTCAACCAACTGAGCCACCCAGGCACTGCATCAATGTAGATGGTTTTAAGTAGAAAGAAGAGGAATATAGATCTACTCAGAGGATATAATTATAATATAAAAATTAGTATGTGTTCTTTTTCACTTAGGAGAAGCTTACCTGGATACCCAGATGACACCCAAGTGGTTCTTTATTTCCAAATAAATTCTGCCACGTTTTAGAGAGCCATGTACTCGATAGAAACTTTATTTATTGAAAATTTGTTTTGCATAGACTGCTTGAGATTGTATTAATGAATGTATCTTCACTTTCCTCACCAATAGGTTGAGCTATTCAATGTCATTGGATATCTTTTTGTAAAAGGCTTATGGATATTTTTCTTTCAGATTGTTTTAAAGCACATTGGAACAGAGCAGTGTTTGAAGTAGGATTTTTTTTCCATAGTTTTACACAGGATGAGCGGTACTAGAGAAGTAGAGGATGCATTATACAGTTACTTTAAACCATACTAAAGTCAGATGTTTAAAATCATAGAGGAAGCTGAGTATGTTTGGGGTATTTGGGAACTTTCCACTTTCTTCACAATTTTTCTATAAATCTGAAACTGCTGAGAAATAAAATTTACTCAAAAAATATATTATGGGGGCACCTGGGTGACTCAGTCAGTTAAGTGTCCGATTTCAGCTCAGGTCATGATCTTACGGTTCATGGGTTCAAGCCCCACGTCGGGCTCTGAGCTGACGGCTAGCTCAGAGCCTGGAGCCTGCATAGTTTGTAACTATGCTAAGTCAGTCTGGGCAAAGACACAAGAGAGCTAAATAGCGGCAGATAATGAGGAGAAAAGACTTGGGAGCTCCAGAAGCCCAATCTGAGAGGAAAGGGAGGAGGGAGTAAGTGTAAGAGAGAGAGAGAAGTCGGGCAAGTAGACTAGGATGCAGAGTGGCGTGTGGATGGGCTAGCCCGTGAGAAATCCCTCGGGCATGGGCAGATGAAAGGGGACTAGGGGCTTCCAACAGAAATTGACCACCCTCAGAGTCGATCAAAGAAATCAGTGGATTTGGGTGTATTCATACACAGGAAAGCTCTGTAGCAGAAAAATTAAATGCATCTGAATGGTGTAATCCAACATGAAACTTACAAACTTAATATTGGGTGAATGAATGTTTGCCAAAAGCATATGTCATATAATGCAATCAATACAAAATTTTAAAACATGCAAAACAGAGTATCATAAAGGTATCAGTAAGTGCATGGATGGAAATAATAAATACCAAATAAAAAATAGCAGTTACCTCTGTGAGAAGGGAGATGGTAGTATAAATGAGGAGAGGTACACAGGGGACTTCAACTCTTTTGGTAAGTATCCTTTCTTGAGCTGGGAAGTGCTGTTCATTTTTCTAAACGTTTGCTATTTTATAAGTACTTCATAATATATATATATTTTTAATGTTTTGTTTATTTCTGAGAGAGAAAGAGAGAGGCAGCATCAGTAGGGGAGGATCAGAGAGAGAGGGAGACACAGAATCCGAAGCAGGCTCCAGGCTCTGAGCTAGCTGTCAGCACAGAGCCTGATGTGGGGCTTGAACCCACCAACCATGAGATCATGACCTGAGCCGAAGTCGGACACTTAACTGACTGAGTCACCCAGGTGCTCCCATAATATATTTTTTTGAGTAAATTTTATTTCTCAACAGTTTCAGATTTACAGAAAACTTGTGAAGAAAGTGGAAAGTTCCCATATACCCCAAACATACTCAGCTTCCTCTGTGATTTAAACATCTGACTTTAGTATGGCACATTTGTTGCAGTTGATGAACTAATAGTGATACAGTGTTTGGGACTGACGTCCATATTTTATTCACATTTTCTTGGTGTTTACCTAGTGTCCTTTTTCAGTTCTAGGATTCTATCCAGGATACTATATTACAATTAGTCATTATATCTTCTTACGCTCCTCTTGACTGTGACTGTTTCTCAGACTTTCCTTGTTTGTTGATGACCTTGAGTGTTTTCAGAGTACTGGTCAGGTGTTTTGTAGAGTATTCCTCTATTGGGCTTTGTCTGATACTTGTCTCATGATTAGACCAGACCATGTGTTTTGGGAAGAAAGAGATAAAGTGCCACTTCCAACACATTATATAAAGGCTACTTATCACTGTTGATGTTGGCCTCGATCACCTGATTGAGATAGTGTCTATCACATTTCTCTACTGTAAAGTTACTCTGTGTTTCTCCCTTTTATACTCAACTCTGGAGGGGTGTCACCCTGTGCAGCCCACACTTAATAATAAGTAGTAGTGTGTTATGTTCTACCTCCTTGAGGGCAGGGTATCTACATAAGTTACTTGGAATTCAGAATGGGGTATTTATCTCTTCTCCCCATTCATGTATTTGTCTAAATTTTATATCCGTACGGACTCACAGATGTTTCTTCACTGGGTTATAATCCAGTACTAGTTTTATTTGTTACTGAAATGTTTACAGCGTTGGCATTGGAAATATTCTTACTTGGCTCCTATGTCCCTTTGACATACACCCATGGTTGTGGTGTGTGTGTGTGTGTGTGTGTGTGTTTGTGTGTAAATCGTTTCCTTATTTCTGGTACTACAATATTCTCCAAACTCACCTTCAGTATTCCCTGCATGGGTCCTAAAATAAGCCATTTCTCCAAGGAGCCGTGATTACTTTTATTCATGAATGATATTAGAAACCAAGATCTGGGTTCTAGATGTGCTTGGTGCTACTGGGTTTTTTTTTTTTTTGCTTCAAGGCAGACACAACAAGGAAATATATGTCTAACAACCCATGCAGTGACACATATTTATACACATTTACTATATATAATTATCTGTATATATCTTGAGCTAAATATGAGTTGATACTCATGTTTCCAGTTCTAACCCATTACCTTATGGGTCATTTCAATCTCTTTTCCTTGCTTATCTGTAAATTCTCACTCCAACGGTGAGAAAATGGGTTCCCACCATAATTCGTTTTTAAGCCAGCCTAAAAATTGGGAGAAGAGAAAAAGCTGATGTGGGGAGTGCATATTAATCATTTTTCCACTGCAGAAAGCTAATTCTGCCTATCCTAAGCCTACACGGGGAAGTGAAAAACACAGTAACGAAATTATCATAATACTGTAAATTGCTTAGAAGTGTAGTATGTGTACATTCTGCTTTAATATACAAACTACACACACAATTTTAATACAGGATAAGAAAACGGAACCATGTGTGTGTACTTATATGTGTCTCCTACTTACAGAAGGAGAAATTTATAAAAGTAGCAAGCCTAAACATTTCCACATCAATTTTACAAACTTTCAATTAAAATTAGGGGGCGCCTGTGTGGCTCAGTTGATAAAGCCTCCTGTTAAGCATCTGACTCATGGTTTCAGCTCAGGTCATGATGGCATCATTTGTGTCTTCGAATCCCACATCTGGCTCTGTACTGACAGTGTGAAGCCTGCTTGGGATTCTCCTTCTCTCCCTCTCTATTTGCCCTTTCCCCACTTGCTCACTCTCAAAGTAAGTAAGTAAACTTTAAAAAAACAAATTAAAACAACAGCTTGATACTATTTTTACTCTAAATAATTAAGAGTTCTTATATGTTAAGAAGGAAAAAGTGGCACTAGTGGAGAGTAGGAGGGAAGCCAGGCGTTCTCTTACGGAGCTGAGCACGATGTGGGGTAGGACTCCTTTCCCAGAAAGAAAGCTGCCAGTGAGAATGTTTTTGTCCTTTGGCTCAATGATTTCTCTTCTGAAAGTCTTGTCTGGAAGTTAACACTCCAAAACATAGGCAAACAGTTTTGCTCAAAGATAATTATCACAGGATGATCTCAAACAGCAAAAGATGAAAACAGTCTCACTGGTGACTGAAAAGACAGTTAAGTAACTTACGGCAGCCTCATAGAAACACTCTTTTGCAACCACTGAAAATAATGTGTGTAGAGTTTTGAATAATATGGGGAAAGGAAAATACTCAAACAGTTAAGTGAAAAATGATCAAGGATCAATATTGTTTTATAGTATGATCTCCTCTCTATGAAAAAGTAAATAGCACGATTTCATAATATCTAGCAAGAAATTCTGAATGTGCGTGTCCTCCAGGAATTCATCGTACACTTATACAGGTTTAAGTATCCCACCTGTGTGCACAGGGAGAAGTATTCCAGCATCATTTGTAGTAGCAGAAGATAAGCAGCAACTTAAATATATATCAAAAGGGGACTGATTAAATAAATTCTGATATACCCAGACAGTGCCTATCATGCACTGAGGCGGTTTTGTATGATTATGTGTGATCTCAAAAATTCAGTATTTAATGAAAAAAGCAAGTTGTGGTATAATCTTTTTTTTTTTTTAATTTTTTAAGGTTTTTATTTATTTCTAGGAGAGAGAGAGAGAGAGAGAGAGAGCGTGAGCAGGGGAGGGTCAGAGAGAGAGGGAGTCACAGACTGAAACAGGCTCCAGGCTCTGAGCTGGCAGTCAGCACAGAGCCCGACGCGGGGCTCGAACCCACAAACCGCGAGATCATGACCTAAGCGAAAGTCGGACGCTTAACCGACTAAGCCACCCAGGCGCCCCATGCTTTTTTTTTTTAAGATAAGAATACATTGACATAGTTTTTACACTGATAGGATAGCTCTTAAGGATATGCAAAAAAACTGTTAAGTGTAGTTGCCTCTGGGGAGGGAAACTGGTAGCCAGAACTGGTAGGTCAGGGGTGGAAGGAAAAATTTTTACTCTTTTGAGTTTTGCATATTTTGAATATATTGCTAAAGGCACACATGGCCTTTAAGGTAAAACAATGTTTGGGGCGCCTGGGTGATTCAGTCAGTTAAGCGTCTGACTTCGGCCCAGGTCACGATCTCACGGTTCATGAGTTCAAGCCCCGCGTCAGGCTCTGTGCTGACAGCTCAGAGCCTGGAGTCGGCTTCAGGTTCTCTGTCTCCCTCTTTCTCTGCCCCTTCCCTGTTCATGCTCTCTCTCTCTCTCTCAAAAATAAACATTAAAAAAATTAAAATAATGTTTTAGGGGCACCTGGGTGGCTCAGTCAGTTACCGACCAACTCTTGGTTTCGGCTCAGACCATGATCTTGTGGCTCATCGGATCGAGCCCTGTGTGGGGCCCTGTGCTGACAGCATGGAGCCTGCTTGGGATTCTATCTCTCCCTCTCTGTCTGCCCCTCCCTCATTTGCTCTCTCTTCCTCAAATAAATAAACCTAAAAAATTAATTGTTTTAATCTTAAATAAATGAATAAGCATGTCTAGTGAGTAATTTTTAGGTTGTTTGCTATGTTCAGTCTTGTAAAAACCTCTCAATCCCCCTGAGACATCCACATCAAGGGTTCCCTCAAGGGCGTCTGGGAATAGGCATTTTATCTGCCTGTTTGGCAGTCTGGGAAAGTGGTTGAATTTCACATCGAGGCTGAAGCAATTAAGAAAGGGAGGGATAGCAGCTTCAAGAGAGTAAAGACCTTCTCAAAATGAGCTAAAGCCACAGAAGAAGGAGCTCAAGGGGCCAGGGATAACCATAAAGATGCAAGGCTTCATTCAGAATGACAGGTACCTTGGGGAGGGTTTCAGAATTCGCACAAGACATAGAAATGGTTGGAGAGCCGCCGAGTCCCTTTTATCTAGAAGGGTGGGTGCCTCCATCTGGTATAAGGGTTTCCATTTCTGTGTAAAAACTGCTGACACCCTCACTGACAGTTCCTCAAGGAAAACAGACCATGAAAAATAACCAGAAGAAATATCATCCAGTTTAAAGACAGTGGGACAGCAGATTAAGCTGGGTGCGAAAGTTTTCCTTAAAATTCCAGGCGATGCTTGAGACTCATTCATTGAAATTCTTCAATGCTTTTTCAGCAGATGGGAAAATTCCTTGCATAGATGGGTGTCCGGGTCATATTAATGCACAAAGCTGACAGCAGTTTCACAAAATCTTTTAAACTCATTAGGCTCCTAACTAAAATATTCACAGCTATAGTCATAATTTAAAAAAAAAAAAAACAAAATGAAAAAAACCCAAAACTTTGGTTGTAGATCCAAACCAAAGATTAGCATGAATAGGCTCTTGGGAGATAATGGGAGAAATTTAATACACTACCTGAATTTTTGCTAATTTTTGATAGATCATTAATTGTTCATAATAAATACTAATAATAGAGGCTAGAAAAAAATAATCAGTTGCTTATGGGATCACTGACTTTTAAAATATGTGATTTAAAGAAAACTTCTTCCAAATAAGTAACACATTGCAATTGTACCATGCCATGCAGCTATTAGTCTATTAGCAGCCAGTGTCAGATTGCTGCTACTCTCAGTAATAAGCCATGCTCTATCGAGTACAAGATTTTGAAACTGTCACACGCTCTCATATTGGTTACCGCTGCAGAGACAAACGAAGCCTTGTGGTTTCCATTATAAGAAATCATAATGTGTTGGAGGACATGGGGCTTAGCTTGAGGCAGTAAAAAAATGAAAGTAAGTTCATTTGCAGTTCATTTATGTCTGAACTGATTAACAGTAAGTATAATTTGTGAACTATTACTATTTCCTACCCCAGGCAGGTTTTATGATTTTCCACAATTATCTGAAACGTATTTTACAAACTTTTGACAGCAATAAAAATATAAAGGTCTACAATTTAGGTGGGTAGAGACAAGCTCTGCTGTAAAACAATTTGACAAGTTTCCCTGCCAACATAGAGAAAGGATTTACAACACAGTAGCTGAAAACAACAAAGTGATTTTAGATCCATGGAGATTGCTTCATAGTTTCCTTTTAATTAGTGGTTGAATTCCTTCTTAAATGGAGATTCATATTTCTGATATTATATTATCTTTTCCAAAAGAGGGGATTTATATTATTTTTAATACACTATCAAATTTACTATAAAAAATGTAGACACTGAAAATTTTTTTAACCATTGGCTGCAAATCTCAGATTATAAAATCAATGATAACAACTCAGAATTTGTAGCAATGCATTCAGTTAATGGCCTTCTTTGCTATTGCTGGTTATGAAAATATGTGATTTTGGAAATCACTAAGCGTAAATGTGTCTCCTTAAATCTCTAATTTGGTCACAGGCTTTTATACAGAATTACTTTATTGAATCAAAACACCTTATTACATTGAACAATTCTCCAAATATTATTAGTTAGAAAGATAGTTATATTGCCTTAAATTTTTTTTTTTATTTTTTAAATCATGTGTCACATATGTATTGCGGCCAACCAACCCCAAAACTTAGTAACTGAAAAGAGTGGTTTATTAATTCCCACAATTCCATAGTTTGACTGAGAAATTATTCTGTAGGGCTATTTGAGTGCATTCATCCTGCTGCGTTGGACCAGCTTGGGGCTAAGCTTAGCTAGCTATGATAGGATGGAGGGCCTTTCTCTCCATGTCTGACAGTTACCTGGAGCTGTCAGCTGGGACACTTCAGTTCTCCTTTCCATGGCCTCCCATTCTCCAGTAGGTTGGACTGGACTTCTTTATAGAATGGTGGAAGTGTTCCAAAAGGGCAACGGCAAAGGTTGCAAGGTCTCTTGAAACCTACACGTCTGAACTTGGACATCACTTCTCCCACATTCTGTTGGTCAAACCATGTCACTTGCTCCCCAAATTCAAGGCATGAATAGACTTCATCCCTTGACTGGAGTAGCTGCAAAGTATATTGGCCATGGTTTTCAGCCCAGAGCCATATATTTGGTGATGGCAAAATTCAGTTCCCATTGTTAGTCCTGCAGATTATGAAAAGGATGTATTGAGATCTTTATTCCAATCTTTTAGAAAATTACAATAACTACACTGATCTACCAAGACTATTAATGAGAATGATGTCCTTTGGAGTCATAGAAAGTAAACAAATGTAACTGAAAATGGTTGTCCTGCCCAATTTCGTATTAATGGGCACTACAGTTAAAGTATTAAGTGCTGGATATCAGTAGACACTTGGTCATGATAGAAAATAAAGAGGGTTAGAGACCAGAAACAACAGTCTCAAGTATTAATAATGACAACACATGTACTGGCCAAGAGCTCAGACTGTAGAGTCAAACTGTCTGAAATGAAATCCTGGCTCCATTTTTCATAAACTGTGTGATCTTTTTTTTGTTGTTATTAATTTATTTTTAAATTTCCATCCAAGTTAGTTAGTGTAACAATGATTTCAGGAGTAGATTCCTTAATGTCCCTTACCCATTTAGCCCATCCCCCTTCCCACAACACCTCCAGCAACACTCTGTTTGTTCTCTAGATTTAAGAGTCTCTTATGTTTGTTCCCCTCCCTGTTTTTATTATTATTTTTGCTTCTATTCCCTTATGTCATCTGTTTTGTATCTTAAAGTCCTCATATGAGTGAAGCCATATTATATTGTCTTTCTCTTGACTAATTTCGCTTAGCTTAATACCCTCTAGTTCCATCCACGTAGTTGCATATGGCAAGATTTCATTCTTTTTGATTGCCAAGTAATACTCCATTGTATATATATATATATATATATACACACATATACCATATATCTTCTTTATCCATTCATATCTTCTTTATCCATTCATCCGTCGATGGACATTTGGGCTCTTTCCATACTATGGCTAATGTCAATAGTACTGCTATAAACATTGGGGTGCATGTGCCCCTTGGAAACAGCACACCTGTATCCCTTGGCTAAATAAATACCTAATAGTGCAATTGCTGAGTTGTAGGGTAGTTATATTTTTAATTTTTTGAGGTACCTCCATACTGTTTTCTAGAGTGGCTGCACCTGTTTTCATTCTCCCCAGCAGTGCAAAAGAGATCCTCCTTCTCCACATCCTTGCCAACATCTGTTGTTGACTGAGTTGTTCATGTTAGCCATTCTGATGGGTGTGAGGTGGTATCTCGTTGTGGTTTTGATTTGTATTTCTCTGATGATGAGTGATGTTGAGCATTTTTTCATGTGTCAGTTGGCCATCTGGATGTCTTCTTTGGAGAAGTGTCTATTCATGTCTTTTGCCCATTACTTCACTGGATTATTTGTTTTTTGGGTGTTGAGTTTGATAAGTTCTTTACAGATTTTGGATACTAATCCTTTATCTGATATGTCATTTGCGAATATTTTCTCCCTTTCTGTCAGTTGCTTTTAGTTTTGCCGATTGTTTCCTTTGCTGTGCAGAAGCTTTTTATTTTGATGAGGTCCTAAAAGTTCATTTTTGCTTTTGTTTCCCTTGCTTCTGGAGACATGTTGAGTAAGCAGTTATTGTGGCCGAGGTTAAAGAGGTTTATGCTTGCTTCCTCCTCAAGGATTTTGATGGCTTCCTGTCTTATAGTTAGGTCTTTCATCCATTTTGAGCTTATTTTTGTGTATGGTGTAAGAAAGTGGTCCAGGTTCATTTTACCGCATGTCATTGTCCAATTTTCCCAGCATGAAAAGACTGTCTTTATTCCATTGGAAATTCTTTCTTGATTTGTCAAAGATCAGTTGGCCATATGTTGTGGGTCCATTTCTAGGTTCTCTATTCTGTTCCATTGATCTGAGTGTCTGTTTTTGTGCCAGTACCATACTGTCTTGATGATGACAGCTTTGTAACACAGCTTGAAGTCCGAACAAGCTCTGTGATCTTAAGCATAGTACTACTGTGTCTCAGTTTTCTCATCTGTAAGAAGGGGATAATCCACCCCACATCAACTTGTACTAGGAAAGTGGCTGACATGGAAGAAGTGCTGCATAAGTATTTGCTGCTTTGGTTACCATTGTTGTCGTCATTGCCAGCAATAAAAGGGGACATTTATCTGGTTTGGTACACTGTTGAAAAGGGAGGAAAATATTTCTTTTGTAACCAAAATAATCATAGTACATCAGATATCCTCTTCATATCCAAGTTAAATGTTTGGGACAGATGGAGGAAAATTTAAAAAGACACCTTTGAATATTTCTGAGAATTGTAACCAAGAATTTACTAGAAATCTTCAAATTTGTAATACTAGTTCATTTCATCACAAAATGAGGCATGGCACAGTGCTGACAAGGTGAGAACCAAAAGATGAAAAGCAGGAATTGTCCAAGGACTTTGGTTTGTATGTTTTTTCCAAAATATCTGAAGTTTGTAAGAAGCTGATCTTACTGAGTGATCACCTAGAAACTGGGGGATTTATAGTGATATCAGTGAGTTTCTACAGAAAATATTACATATTAGTAACTTACCCTGTCCCTTCCCCTCACAGTTTTGTTGGATGAGCCCAGGTGTGTGTGTGTGTGTTTACACTTGATGAGAGTCCAGGAATCCATTGGGGTTCTTTGTGGTTTTGTTTTATTTTTTTATTTTATTTTATTTTTTAGGAATCCATGTTTTTTAATAATCATCCCAAGGGACCTGTACAGTGTACCCTGATTGGGGTGTACTGCTGCCGCTCAAGCGTGGTCTGTGGGCCAGGAGCTCATTTGAATGCAGAATCTCAGGCTCCACCCGAGACCTCCTGAATCGGAATCTGCATTTTAATAGGATCTTCACTTGATCCTATATACATTACAGTTTGAAAATAACTAGGTAACAACTTTTGTTCACAGTTCCATTTTCCACATTACTCTCAAACACTGCAATTGGCCTTGAAATTATTAGCTAGGTGATTACTTGTAATGTTCTCTTGCAAACATTTCATCATCTCAACAAACTGTCCGCAAAATGATAAACCAAATGTTCATTTTTGTCAGACCTGGTGTTTATGTCTCTAGGTTATTAAGTCTTATAATGGTGGCTTTAAAACAGCAATTTTATAATAAATAATATATAGTATATAATTCCTCTGCATAAATGTGTATAATTATAGTTAAGTGTCAAGTTGGTTTCTATATAACACCAGTGCTCATGCCAACAAGTGCCCTCCCCCATGCCCATCACCCCTTTCCCCTCTCCCCTGCCCCCATCAGCCCTCAGTTTGTTCTCAGCATTCAAGAGGCTCTTATGGTTTGCCTCCCTCCCTCTCCTTAACTATTTTTTCCCCTTCCCCTCCCCTACAGTCCTCTGTTAAGTTTCTCCTGATCCACATATGACTGCAAACATATGGTGTCTGTCCTTCTTTGCCCAGCTTATTTCACTTAGCATACACGGGTTCCATCCACGTTGCTACAAATGGCCAGATTTCATTCTTTCTCATTGTCATGTAGTATTCCATTGTATAGATAAACCATATCTTCTTGATCCATTTGTCAGTTGATGGACATTCAGGCTCTTTCCATGTTTTGACTATTGTTGAGAGTGCTGCTATGAACATTGGGGCACATGTGCCCCTATGCATCAGCACTCCTGTATCCCTTGGGTAAATTACTAGCAGTACTATTGCTGGGTCATAAGGAAGTTCTATTGTTAATTTTTTGAGGAACCTCCACACTGTTTTCCAGAGGGCTTGCACCAGTTTACATTCCCACCAACTCATCTAACAAATTATTATTGAGCTCAGCATGTTTCAGTCTTTATATTCATGCAGGAGACATACAGGATAACAGAATATGTATGATCCACATCTTTGAGGAGCATCATCTAATAGAAAAGACAGACAAGAAAGATAGTAATCATAACTAGATTCAATAAGTAGTTTAATACGTGTTTTAAGTAGTGCAGAGGAGAGGCTTATAACCCGGGAGGGCTCAGGGAACACTTCGACAGAATGAAGTGACCCAGGAGCTGAGTCCTACTGCTTGAGCAAAGTTGGCCAGGGGGTGTGGTGAGGAAAGGTACTACAGACAGAGGAACAAAACGCGGGAAGGTGTGAAGCAGCCTGATGTGTTTGGGGAAGTAGCTCAGTATGGTTGGAGTAAAGACTGTGTGTGTATTTAGACATGCTGAAAATGTTGACAGGGGTTGAACTGTGAAAGCCAGGCTAAAGGGTCTGAATGCTATCCTGACAGCAATGGCGAGCCATTGAGGGATTTATCCAGGGGAGTGAGGTCATCAGAAGTGCAGTCTGGAAAGCTTACCTTGGCAGATATGTGGAAGATGGAACTGAGATGGTGGGGCAGCATGAATAATAAGTCCGTGAGCCACAGCAGTGGGCAGAGAGAGGAAAAGACAAATTAGAGGTCTAAAAGGCAAAATGGACATGGCTTACTTACTGTCCAGTGGACAGTTGCAGAAGAAAGCCGACTTTCTGGCATAGGTCCTGGGTGGATGATGGGGCCAGCCACCTAAGTGGGGAACCTCACAGGAGGAGCAGATTTAGGGGAGAAAAATAAGACATGCAGGTTGGAGCAGGTTGAGTTTGAGGAACGTGTGCATTACCTCCTGGAATCGTGAAGTGCTAAGCTAGTCTAGGACCCAGGGGAGGGGCCTCCATTTATTTATGGAGTGTCTACTATGGGTGACCACAAATCATTATTCTCATGTGTAATCCTGTTAGCTACCACACGTGGAAAGGGATCTCATTCCCAGTGCTCTACAGGAGAAGTTCCCCTGGCTCACCTCCATTTAAGCAACACACAGAAGTAAGCAAAATTCTCCATTCTCCCTTGTAAATCATGAACACTGACCTCGGTGAACACTGCCACGTAGTCGGTTCCTCTGAAATAGGACATCCCACATCCTCTCCCACCAACTAAATTGAATGCTTGCCAAGAGTTAGCTGTATTTGTTCCCAAAACTGTAGATCCCAGTTGTAGAGCTTCCAATTATATAATTTGATTAAATATTCTTTTTTTTAAATACTTTTATTTATTTCTAGGAGAGAGAGACAGCATGAGCAGGGAGGGTCAGAGAGAGAGAGGGAGATACAGACTCTGAAATAGGCTCCAGGCTCTGAGCTGGCAGTCAGCACAGAGCCCGACGCGGGGCTCAAACCCACGAACCGTGAGATCATGACCTAAGCGAAAGTCGGACACCCAACCGACTAAGCCACCCAGGCGCCCCTAATTTGATTAAATATTCTATAGAGCAATGAAATATGAATGTGTAAATAAAATTGGGGTTTCTATGAAAACAAAAGCTGAAACTTTGAAAAGATTTAATAAAAATCCCTTCCCTTAAAAATTGCTGTCAAACTTGTGAGGGGACAAGTATGACAGATTAGGGGAAATAATCATAGTCTGGAAGTACTCAAGTATCCAGAGTGCTTTACCCGTGTATTAATTCTTCATTCCACTCTGAGGAGCTCAAGCTGGAAACTGCATGCAGGACTGGGTGTGTAGGAGGGTTAGAAAGACATTGAGGAATTCTAACCAGGGGACCCATTTTCCACGACAAGATCCTGGCCCTCCATCAAAAACTAAATTGGCTAGTTAATGTGCATTTATAGTTTTACATTAAAATAAAATGTTAAAGCTATGTATGAATCTTTGTTTTTTTTTTTAAAAAAAAATGTGTCTTCACTTTAACTGGCTTTCTGATTAACTAGTAGTGTTCCTGATCCCCTCGATAAGAGGCTTCACACTATATGAAATCTGTGTCAGATACCATCTATAGATTGAGCTTTAAAGAAACAAAGTGACTTCAAAGAACCTAATCTCAGGTCCCCACAAATCATAGTATCCTCAGGTTATAGCTCTGAGTTTTGGGCTCATCTTTTCCAGCTCTTTATGCCAGTTATTTCTCTCGAAAATGCTCATTTTAAAGCAACTAACTACATTTAAAAAAGAGCTTGATGTGTCAGAAACAATGAAAATTTTGCTTTAAACAAGCGAGGCAACACATTTTACCATCTCTTGCTCCATCCAGACCGCAAGAGATGTCATTATTCAGTATCATTCAGGATTTTCTGCAGGCATATTGAGGTTGGAGCTAAAGATTTCCTAGAACATGATCTTGCTGCCTTATTTGCTTTCACTTATAAAAAAAAAAAAGTGTGTATCTATGTAAACAAATATATACTATTTGTTCAAGTGAAAGCAATCAAGTGCATTTAAAACCCATCAGTCAATGTTCCCTGAACTTCCTACATCATAACACATTACACCTGCTGAAATTCAGGACTAATGGGGCTTAAGTGATACCCCAGTGGTTAATCCTTTGGCTAAATTTGGAAATGCAGGAAAAATACTGTGAAATTGAACCTATCTGCAACTCAAGTGTCTCTAGCAAGAATGCCTTCCTCAGTGATTATTTAAGGAAATCAGCAAAGGAAATATTTGATTTATTTTCCTTTTTTTAAAAACCTTTTATGTAATTTATTTTAGCACAGAAACATTACAAACTAGTGGCTCACGAGTCAGAGATTTTACTCACATTGCTTTACAGAGTTGTTGGGCTTTTAATTTTTTTTAATATTTTATTTTTAAGTAATCTCTACACCCGGTGTGGGGCTTGAACCCACAACCCAAGATCAAGAGTCACAAGTCCCACAGATGGAGCCAGCCAGGCACCCCAGGACTTTATTTTATATATATATACGTATATATGTGTGTGTGTGTGTGTGTGTGTGTGTGTATATAAATTTTTTAAGTTTATTTATTTAGTTTGAGAGAGAGAGAAAATGTATGCATGAGCAGGGGTGGGGCAGAGAGAGGCAGTGACAGAATCTCAAGCAGCCTCCATGCCATCGATCATGACCTGAGCTGAAATCAAGAGTTGGACACCTAACCAACTGAGCCATCCAGGTGCCCCAGGACTGTTTTTATCATTTAAATAATAGAGAGATTTCAAATAAGAATTTAGACTTTGGGGCTTTTTTCATGAAATCAGAAGAACTGGCAAGAATTCACCAGAGCTGAGCTGTATCTGACAATGTTGGCAGAGTATATGCCCTGCCTGGTCAGGGTCCCACACACTGTTAGTTGAAGGCTTTGGATTTGATTACCCTCCTTGGTCTTCGAGAGTTACCATTTTAAATTACCCATTGATATAAAATTCTGCTCTAAAATTCCCCCATTTTCAGTTATGTTCCTTCATTTCTTTCAATCCACCTCTTTGAATAATTGGTCTTTGTCTCTATTTAGCCATGTGTCAACTTCTCTGTTTTCTAATCTGTATCTTTGTGTTAATTGCTGTGTAAATTCACCTAACTGCTACGTGACTCCCTGCTTCTACTAGGTCTCGAGGGCTTTGCCCTTCTTCATGTATATAATAGCTTTAGTTTCTAAATATGGTTTGGGAAGGGAGCAGTCAGGGTCAGCACACCTTTCCTATAAAGGACCCAGCGGTAAATACTTTTGGCTTTGCATGTCAGGAAGTTTCTATCCAACCACCCAAGTCCACCATAACCCAAAAGCAGCCATAGAGGATGTATGAGACTGCTCAGGCTGCTATAACCAAACACCAAAACACAGACTGGGTGGCTTAAATAACAGATCTTTATTTTTCTCATAGATCTGGAAGCTGGTCATCTGAGATCACGGTCAGATTCTGGTGAGACTTCTCTTCCTGGCTTGCAGATGGCTATCTCCATCCTGTGTACTCACATGGACTTTCCTACATGTGTTCCTGGGGAGGGAGAGAGAAATCCCTTTTCTTCTTCTTCTTCTAAGGCCACCAGTCCTCTCAGATCTGGACCCCACCCTTAGGACCTCATTTAATCTTAATTATCTCCTAAAGCTTTATCTCCAATACAGTCATTCCAGGGCTTAGGGCTTCAATCTGTTCTTCTGGAGGGTAGGGGTAAAGAGACCATTCATTTCACAGCATACAATATGTAAATGAATGAGCATAATAGCATTTCAGTAAAACTTTATTGATAAGAACAGGCAGTATAGGATAGATTTGGCCCATGTGCTGTATTCTGGTGACCACTGTTCTGGATCATTTCTTGATTTACCTTAAAATTGTAATTTTAGGTTTATTTCTTTATTTCCATCCCTTCTTGCTATTAAAATTGATCTTTCCCAGGGCACCTGGATGGCTCAGTTGGTTAGATTTCTGACTTCAGCTCAGGTCATGATCTCCCAGTTTGTGAGTTCGAGCCCCATGTCAGGCTCTGTGCTGACAGCTCAGAGCCTGGAGCCTGCTTCAGATTCTGTGTCTCCCTCTCTCTCTGCCCTTCCCCCACTCACAGTCTCTTTCCATCTCTCAAAAATGAATAAACATTTTAAAAATTTTTTAATAAAAAATAAATAAATAAAATTGGTCTTTCCCTAGCAGGCTAAATGGAACTCCAGCTACGAAAAAATGAAATGTGGTTTTCCAGTTGCAAAGATAGCTTTGTATGTGCAATGTGTATTGCTTTGCCTTGGAGAAGAGTGGAGAAGACCAGGAAATGGCCATGTTCGTTGACCTGACTGGCCTAATTACCCACTTCCAAAACAAGATCTTTTAATCTGGGGTCAGAGGACTGGGGGAAGGTCTCATTTTATTTCCAAGAAATCTACAGGGCATCATAAATTTCCAGAGATGCTTAGAAGACATATTGAGAGTATTTTTCAACACTGGGCAGTAGCATTGCACCCCTACAAGGAGGGGAGGGAAGGGGACACGTGGTGATGAACGCCCCATGCCTGACACTGTGTGAGGCGCTGCATTGAACAGGAGACCCCGCCGCTGCCTCTCACTCCCTGTTTACATTCTACCCACACAACCTTCCACGATCAGCATAAACAGTGTCAGGAACATTCGCTGTTGTTTTCATGGGAAGGATGTGTTGACACGAACTACCTAGCTGTGAATGTAAACACGATGCTGACAGCAGCGAGTGCAGACGGGTTAGCAGGTACCATCGCTTACCACGGGCAGATGTTTAACCTCGACATGAATAGTAATTAAGCAGAACCTCGGAAACCGGTGCCTCCCTGGGAGCCAATTAATAATTTGGTGGAGGAGATGTTCTATGCAAATTTCCCCCACAAACCACTGCAGAGTGACA
The DNA here is from genome assembly GCF_008692635.1 of Crocuta crocuta. NCBI lineage: Eukaryota > Metazoa > Chordata > Mammalia > Carnivora > Hyaenidae > Crocuta > Crocuta crocuta. Next base: position 747,062 of record NW_027529173.1, read on the forward strand.
CTCCACCCTCCACCCAGTGGACTGGGCTGGGGAATCATTTGTAACAAAGCCCTGTGGTGCGGGTGTGAACAAATTGTAATTAGGCAAATTAAATGAGTGTTGCATGTACATCAATTAATTTCTGGTCACAAGATATACAGCAATTGGTATTCCTTTGGTTGTACATCAGAGGCTTCATCTTGGCAACAGCTTACCCACTGTCTCCCCTCCCCTTTACACCCCCAAGCCTTTGCCCCCCTAATTCTCCTTGAGCTACTTCATCCCAGTTTATTTACTTCCTTTTAACACCAATGGAGCATTACACACATTTCCAAGTGGCCTTCTGACTTTTAAAAGAAAAAAAAAATCCTTGAGCCTGCTTAAAATGATGTTTATAAAATACGTATCTAGCATATATTGGTCTTCTGGGTACAAGAGTGATAACATCCATTTCCTCTCCCACTGAGGCAAAGAAAATAAAATAAGGCTTGTATGAAAGAATGGCAGGCGCAAGTTGGGGACTTCCCCACAGAGTAAATTGTCTGGGGAAGGCCCGTGATTCAATGTAATTGTCCCAAGTTCGGTCCCCCTACTGCGGATTTCTGTGGGACTGAGTCATCCCACTAAGAAAAAAAGCCTCACAGGAAATGGAGTTAAATAATCAGCCTCTTGGTTCTTGCTGCTTAGATAGATTGTGTGGCGTTAACCCTCCCAACACTGTAGCCGTGCCCCTGTAGAGCTGTCTAAGTTTGCATGCTAAAATTTTACAGAAGAAAACCACAATAATTTGTTTTACTATATAGGGCTCGGCAGGCAAAGGATAAATAAAAGCGAAGCTTAGGCCTCCACTATAATTTAGCCCTAATGGTTCCTTCATCGTTGACTGAACTTCCTGGATGCTAAGCATCGATTCATGTACCATTATTTCATTTTTTACAGAAATTATTAGCCATTTTTCATTCTGGTAAAACTGACCACTCAAGAGTTGAAGAGTTGCTCTTCTGTCTTAAGTGGGTTGAAGAAGAGGGTTGTCAAGACCATGAGCAAAAGACATAAGGACATCCTATTCAGTGTCATGGCAGAACCAAAGCTCCTCCCCAAATCAAGCCCCCCAAACTGGCAAAGTGTCCATGTTCAATTGGGTGATGCTTTTTATAGCTAAGCACTTTTCATTTATATTTATTATATAAATGTATATGTAAATAGACGAGAGTATATGGATGAATGGATGAGGACTTACCTGTATCGAAGCCCTCTGCACCCCATCCTGCTCCCCATTTGTGGCTGGAGCTCGCTTGGTCCCCTCAGCCTACATCACACATTGTTGTCTGCGTGCACCCCAAGCTCTTCCAACATAGATGTCAAGCCTTTTCTTGCTTTTGCAATAGCTTCCTAGCTCCACAGCCCCACAGCATCAAGTGCACACGGAGCATATTATAACATAGGTGCTCAAAAACCACTCCTCAAGTTGAATAGAGCAAAGGGAAGCCAAACCCTGAGCAATTTTAGGAGTCAGGGAACTGGAGTCATGTTCATAGGTTCTTGGGATCAAGCCCCTGCTGCCGGGTGTGTCTCACCCGGCTTCCGCCAGGAGGACCAGCGTCCGCCAACTGCTCTTGCCCTCTGCTCTCTCTGTTCTAGTCGTTCTGAGCTCTCTTAGTCTTTCAGAAAAACAACCATGTTCTTTCCCGACACCCTTTATCCTTGTCACACCAACTGAGGAACAACATCTCATTTTTCTTTATGCCTCGGCTGAAAGCTCATCTCCTTTTAAGCCCGCACTGCCTTCTCAGGGAGAGGCTAAACTCTCCTTCTATATACTCCCAGGGCGACTGCTTTCCTCCTTTGTAATCCTCATGCCATATGTACTGTTCAATAACTGTCCTTACTGACGTACTTCAGATTTGCTGAGAGGAAAGGGACTGTGACTGTCATGCCCACCATTTTATTCCCAAATATCTAACATAGTACATATATTTGTTGGATGCCTGGGCACTTGCATGGGAGATGAATGGAAGGATGAATGGATGCATGGATGGTGGGATGGATGAATGGGTGGGTAGGGGGATTTGTCTGTCCAGGCCGCCCTTTTGGAGCTGGAGGTCCAGGGCTCTGCTCTGAACTGGCCTCTCTGGAGCTGAGCCCAGGAGGGACTTGGGCTGTGGAGGCCACTTGCTGCAGGGGATAGGTCAACGGGCAGAGCCAAAGATGTGGAGGCAAAATGAAAAACCAAAAACTGAAGAGAAGACCAAGGAAGAGGGAGAGGTATGCTCTAAGGTTGTGGGACCACAGCCAGTAAGAAGAAGAAGAGGAGTCTGAAAATTGTCTTGTGGGACGCTATAGATAGTGTTAGGCCCCATTAACTGGAGGCTTTCTGGTTTCTTCGGATGAGAAATGCATTGTTGATCACACCGCGCTATTTTAGACAAACATACACGCTTGGGGAAAGAGTCGCCATTTAATGTATTTTCTCCCAGGGGTGCCTGGGTCACTCAGCAGGTTAAGCATCTGACTCTCGATTGCAACTCAGGTCCTGATCTCATGGTTCATGAGTTCAAGCCCCACGTTGGGTTCTGCACTGACAGCATGGAACCTGCTTTGAATTCTCTCTCTCCCTCTCACTCTGTCCCTCCCCCACTGGCATTCACATTCTCTCTCTCTCTCTTTCTCTCTCTTTAAGATAAGCAAATAAAACGTAAGAAAAATAAAATAAAATATTTTCTCCCAGGAGTTAAACACAGGATATCCTTGGTTGTTCCAGATTTCTGATTTTATCAAGTTAGTAGTCTAATGATGAAATATAAATCTCCAATTAATCACACTCTAGCTCAAATCTGGCTGGAGACTGGGATCGCTGGAGAGCTCTTAAAAAACTTCCCCATGCCTGGGTCCCACCCATTGATATTCTAGTAGATGACATTGCAAAATTTTTCCCACAAACTAAGTAACCCAGAAATTTATGAGTTCACAGTTCTGGAGGCTGACATCTGAAATCAAGGTATTGGCAGAGTTGATTCTTTGTGAGGCCTGTGAGGGAAGGGTGTCTTCCAGGTATCTCTCCTTGGCTTGACAGTGGCCATATTCATGTTCATATGGTGTTCTCCCTGTTTGAGTCTCTGTGTCCAAATCCCCCTTTTTGTAAGGGTACCAGTCATATTGAATCAGGGGCCCATCCTACTCTAGTATTCCTCATACTACCTTAAATAATTACATCTGCAATAACCCTATTTCCCAATAAGGTCACAGTCTGGGGTACTGGGGACTTCTACATAGGAATTTTTGCATGACACAATCCAACTCATAGCAGTTCCCAAAGCCAGGTCAAGAATTGGGCATCCCTTCAAATATTCTTCTATATTTTTCATAATCTAAAGTCTAATCTAGGGGCGCCTGAATGGCTCATTTGGTTAAACATCTGACTTTGGCTCAGGTCATGATCTCATGGTCGTGAGTTTGAGCCCCATATGGGCTCAGCGCAGAGCCCACTTCAAATCCTTTGTTTCCCTCTTTCTCTGGCCCTCCCAACTTGCTCTCTCTCTCTCTCTCAAACTAAAATAAACAAACTTTAAAAAATAAAGTCTAATGTAAAGCAATTTTTCTAAGTCATGAAAAATTATAACAAAGGACAAAATGAGAAGTTTATAGTTCTCCTCTCAGGATAAAGTGTACACACCCTCCCTTTCCTCCTTCTCTTACTGATCTCTTTATTCGCTTCCACCCCCAGCACAAAAACTAAAGAATGATTTCATTAACCAGGGAAAGGTTAATTTACAACAAGATATGGTAACAGGAGCTTGCTAGTCTGACATAGCAAAGCACCACAGACTGGGTGACTTAAACAACAGAAGTTTTTTGTTTAAACAGGTCTAAAGTCTAGAAGTCCAAAGCCAAGATGTAGACAGGTTGTTTCTTCTGAGGCCTCTCTCTTTGGCTTGTAGATGCCCATCTTATCCATCTTCCTATAGCTTTTCCTCTGTGCATGTCTGTGTCCTAACTTCCTCCTATAAGGACACCAGTCATACTGGAATGGGGCCCACTTGTATGACCTCATTCACCCTAACTACCTCTTTCAAGGCCAGATCTCTAAAAACAGTCCTATTCTGAAACACTGGGGGTTAAGACTTCAACATGAATTTTGAAAGGGGACACAATTTGGCACAATTTGGCCCGTGGCAAGCAGTCAAAGTTGTTGTTTTTTTTTTTTGAAGTTTACTTATTTATTTTGAGAGAGAGAGAGAGAGAGTGTGTGTGTGTGTGTGTGAGCGAGCACAAGCAGGGGAGGCACAGAGAGAGGAGAGAGAATCCCTAGTGGGCTTTGCACTGTCAGCACAGAGCCCGATGTAGGGCTCCAATCTACGAACCATGAGATCATGACCTGAGTTGAAATCAAGAGTCGGATGTTTACCTGACTGAGCCACCCAGGTGCCCCCAAAGTTGGTCTTAACTACTCACAAAAAAAACCCAAAAAACAAAAAACAAACAAAAAAACACCTTAACTAGCATAGAGAATCAACATGTTGTTAACTCTCTAATCTTTTTGCTTCAATGGTGGCACCTTTAAATTCATCGCCCAGTTTGCTAATAGTCATTGACTGCTGGGAGGGGACCAGGGCATGTATAGTAGCAACAGCTCCGTCAGGACAACCCCTGCATCGTGATCAAGTGTGCCAGACTCAGTATTCAGTAGACTAGGACCTTCAGGTGAGGGGTGGGGTATGGCCTTCCTCGTTTATTGTCACCAGGATCTCCAGTCCCACTAAGAAAGCTATGGTCACAGAGCGGATATGGATACAAAGCCCTGTTCCGTGAGGCAGAACAAAACCGGCCGCCACACCATGTGGGTGGGGGTGGGGGGGTGTCTCTGCTTATGCCTTTCCCTTCTTCAGTCCTTTGCACCAAGATTTCACAGGAAATGGTACCTTGCTTTTTTGATTAGTTTCTCTGTTCTCAATACTCGAGCAGCAAGAGAGGAAAATATGAAATAGGACAGACCAGAAAAAGGAGAAAATCTGAGATGAGTTGTTAAGTAGATAGATTTTTTTTTTCATTTTTACAGGTGGTCTTAATAGCCATTAAAACATTTTGTTCCAGGCAAAAGGCTGGGAGGTTTGGGGGTTCCCCCCACAGGTCTCCATTAATAATTTGCTTGAGTAGTATAGAATTACATTCAGAATCTGAATTTCAGATGAATTCTTGTTTAATATATATTCTATGATATGTAGAACCTAATTAAAATTCTTAATCTCAGTTAATGTATCTTAACATATATTTCTATAATGTGTAGTACTATTTAATTTAGTGTAATTATCAAGATGAACCACATCTAACATTACAAGAAAATTGCAACCTGTCATAAAATAAGAGGGCCATAGTATAGCAGAGTCCTCACCCTCTGAGATACCCTGTTAGAAAAGCCAAATAATGCAAATAAATCGTTACTCCCCAATTTGATGCTGCTTTGGTGATTTGATTAATTATTGTGAAGTGAAACAGCTAACAAAGAAGGATAAATAAAAATAACTTCTTGCATCCAGAAAAGGGTGTAAATTTTAACTCCAATGTATGACAGCAAATGTAAGCAAGAATTATAAACAATGGGGCTGGCTGAATGAATTAATATGCATCAGCCTTTATTGCTAGAAATAGGCCCGTGTATTGTACTGGTGTGCTGTGGTTTCCACTTAACTCAGTTCTGGCGTTTCTTTTCCACTTTCCCTGTGAATTCAGAAACTGTGTTCTTGTTAACAACAACCAGGAAATGCCAGGGCAGAGAGGAGCCTGGAAATGTGTAGCATCTGGCTGGGTGCTTTGCCCTTTTTCCTAGACCTTGCTAGTTTTATAAAGCGCTTCTGGGTTTTGGTTTTGGTTTTGTTTGCAGTACAAATGGAAGACAACACTTCCCCCCATTTCTTAATCTGGGCTAGTTAACTCTGCAGACGTGAAAGTCCTACTACACTATGAATTCCTCCTGGATGATTTCCACTAGACCCTCACTCATCTACCCTTGGTTCATTATTCATTAAAAGTCAAATCCCAACTCCAAAAGCTATTCTAAATATTTTACTTTTCTTTAATCTTCTAATCCAGGCTGACCTCTAAGCACCTACTGCAGAGAGTTTAAGAGGAGTGCCAAGCATAGACCTGACATCTATTTAAGCACTTACTAGATATTTGTGGAGTGACCGACCAGCCCAGTATATATGTATCTACACACACGCTTCTCTTAGTGCTCTGCCCTCAATTTCACCCCTTCCTGGCTCTGGGTAGACCTTAGACCTCCCACTTTTATCTTCTATAGCTTCTCAACTGCTCTCTCTTTCCTATCTGGTGCCTTTGAAGCTCCAAACATGTTGCCCCCCAGCAAAAAAATTTTGACTTGCAAAACAATCCCAAAACAACAATGACAACAAAGGCCAACCAAGAAAACTTCTAAATAAACAAAACAAAGAAAAAAACCAAACCAAAAAACAAAGACATAAACAAACAAAACAGAAAAACCAAACCATTGTAACCTTGGCATTAAGGCTCTCAATCCCCTGAAAGTAGACTCATTCCATCACAAAATAGGCCACCCTTCCTGGTTGTCAAATTGTATGCATGTGTGTTCACTCTTCCCAGAAGAGGCCCTTGCCCTGGGTATCCAAGAAGCCTTCTCCCCGAGTCTCCCTCCATCATCCCTTTATCGTCCATCTGGCTACCCCAGCCTTCCCTTCCTTCAGCGCTTCGTGGATCTAGGCCAGCAGCTCCCTTTGTCCTAGTGTCTGGTATTCTTCAGCGAGGAGCAACTTCAACACCAACAGCCATCTCTACTGCTAGTACGGCTCACCTCCCAGCACACAGCATGGATGTGTGATATTGCTAGGAGGCCCCCATCCCACGACGTCAGATGCCAAGGAAGGATGATAGTGGAAAGCAACAGTTTCACCTGACCTGACTGCTCCATCCATCTGCCTTTCTATTTCTCTTTAGTTCCTGATAAATTACTCTAAATGATCAACAACTGCAGCTTGCGTTCCCTTGTTCTCCAAGACTGGCTCTGGCCTCAACTACCATTTCCCTCTTCCTCTCTGGGGCCACTCTCTTGCACCCCTCTGAGTGTGCACTTTCCCCAGCTTCCCTTTTTGAATCTGCTCTTGGGCCCTCAGTCTTTCCCTCTTTCTCACCCGTAACCCCATCCAGTGCCATGGCTTCAAGTTTCCTATCTCTTCTGCTCATCAAAATTTCTGTTCCCATTTCCTTGGCACGGGAATTGCTAGGCTGCAAATTCTGACAATTCACATTTAATAGCTCTGCCTGGTCTGCTAGGTTCAGAGGGCTTATGGACTGTGACTTCACCCAGACTCAAACCAGCTTGTCACAAAATCATCAGATTCAGTCACCTCTCCAAAAGAACACCATGCCAACATTTTTCTTTGGCATTCCGTTTAGTGGGCATCTGGTCTCAGTATTGCTAAGTATCCAATTTCACCAAGCCAGTCATGCGTTCTCCACATCATTCGCTAGGGCCAGAAGTAGAGTAGGGATGCATGTGTGTGTACACACGCATGCACGCATAGATGCCGGTGTGTATGTGCACACACACACAGATACTATGGGAAACTACCCTCAGGTAAAAAGTCTTAATGAAATACAGAGGAAATGAGACAGAGTCATACTAAGGTTTCTGAAAACACATATTGTTTTCATTTTTCCTGCTATAACTCCAAAGTACAGAAGCCACATTTCTGTATTTAAATGTACTATCTTGTGTCATTAAATTTCCATTAACATTCTATCCCCAGCATTAATCTTATTCTGGTTAGGGTAATTTTAACCACCTCGTGCTCTGGTGACGGCTGACACCTTTCAGCATCTCCTGCCTGACAACACCTCTCATGCCGATAGAGGCCTTTGTCATCTTGTGGTCATTCATCAACATCACATACACTTGGGAGTGCCATGGTGGGACACCATTGAAGAGCTGGGTACCATGAAGTACGAGGTGATGGTCTTGCCCTAAAGAAGCTATAAATGCCAAAATGATAACTGCAAGTTCAAAGTATTATTAGCAGTGGAGTGGTAACTGGGATGAAAGCCATTAACCAACACATATGGATCAGAGCAGAGAGAAGAGGCAGAAAGGATTCCAGGGCTGAATATGAAGGTATTAAACCTGGTGGATTTACCATATCTAAAGACACAAGCTGTTGGTCAAAAAGAAGGCAGGTCAACAAAGAGGATATAGCCCACCAGAAGCATCTACAGTAAGTTCAGCGAATACTATAATCAAACAAACAAAATGATGAAAATGGAATACCAGAGTACTAAGAGGAAATATGCACAGGAACCAGTTAAAAGGGAAAAATGATTAGCAACCTCCAGTACTGAACGTTTATCACATGTGAAGCACATTAAAGAATCAGAACAGCTCATTTTCCCAACAACCCAATGTGGTCGATATTATTATCTTGACTTTTACAAATAAGTAAACCAAGGTACAGGGAGTTTAGAAATTTCCCCAAGTAGCACAGCTAGAAAGTAGCAAGCCTAGGATTACAATCCAAATCTGTTTGAATCCAGCATGTTACCCTGGCCAAGTTAAGCCCCGTGAAGAGGTCAGATGGGTAAAATAGCCGTTCTCCCACCTTACACATCAGCACCCTGGCTGCAGGGCGGACGAGACAAGGAAGAAGTCAAAATTACATGTTCCAGAAAGATTTTATTCTTACTTATTCAACCCCCAAATACTTATGTACTGCAAGAGGAGGAATTGTTCAGGACAGCAATGCAAAAAAATTCATCTGGTCATTTCTTATAGAACACATAACCGTAACTTCAATTTAGAGCTTCGCGTGGGACGACTCAGGCATCTAGGCAAACTGTGCTTGAAGACTGTTCAGCTGTATCATTAGGTCTCATTGGAACACTGCGTTGATCAGCGCTAATCTTAACAAGTCCTCAGGAAGATATAAATGTCTTTAACCAACTCATTTTAAAATAACCCATATTTGAAGTGTTCTGATTTTTAAGAATAATTTTAGGATGCCAAATTTGTGTTCCTGTTGTTCACCTCTTGCTTCTTACATTAAGTTTTAAAATGTAGGGACGCCTGGGTGGCTCAGTTGGTTAAGCGTCTGACTTCAGGTCATGATCTCATGGTTCATGAGTTCAAGCCCCGTGTCGGGCTTTGTGCTGACAGCTCAGAGCCTAGAGCTGCTTCAGATTCTGTGTCTCCCCCTCTCTCTGTCCCTCCTCCACTCACTCGTAGTCTCTGTCTCAAAAATGAAAAAATCTTAAAAAATTATATAAAAAAAGAATAAATATTAAAATGGGGCTCATCATTCCAGGCATTCTGCTAGCTAGTCTTTGGGGATGGAGGGATGAATAACCCCAGAAGGGCCTGTTGGAGTGGAAAACACTTATCCCTATAATCACAGGAAAATCCAAGAGGCAGAATCCTAGAGGTAAAGAGCAGCCGCAGTATGGAGGTTCTTGGCCCCTCCTCAAAGGACGGAGGTTTTCAAAGATTTTCTCCCTTTGTCCGCAACAGGTCTCTTTCCATCTCCATGAGTCTCTCAGCAGAGAGCATGTGGAGAGAGTGACTGCATGTCAGTTAGATCCTTATCAAACACATTTTAAGTGGTCATATTTGTGCCAAAATGTTTAAAACTGAAACATAGGCAGTCTGATCAGTGTCTCTTTCTTCTGGATTGTTGATCCACCATTGTTATAGGAGAGGTGAAATTACTCAGTTTCCTAAGAAAAACTACAAAACTCAATTAACTTGGTAGTTTTTAGAAAATATAATTTGCTTAATTAATTTTAGGACTAGCTTTGTGTATCATTCTGCTTACCCTTATTAAATATATCTATATACACTTGTGGGGATGAGCACTGAGTGTTATGTGGAAACTAATTTGACAATAAACTATTAAAAAAAAAATAAATAAATATATCTATATGATATTTTGTTAGTCTTTCCTAATCAGGAAAGAGGCAGCAGCAAAATCAACATTAAATGAGGATATATCTTCAAATTTATTTAATTATAACTTTTTAGCTGTAGAAAATTTCCCAAAACAATTAGGTGATTACCAAGCTCCCAAAAATGGTTGAACTTGAATAGTAAAGTCAAGGGAATCCATATTTATTTGGAGAGCTGTAGCATCAATAAAGATTTTTGACATTATCATTATTTATGGACAAAATAAAGTACACTGATTTTTGATGAGTGCTGTCAAAATCGTATTACAATCATAATCCCAAGGGTCATAGAGTGGGGAGGCAGAACCAGTTGCTCAAAACGACCAATAACCCAAAGAATATAAAATATTTTAAAAGAGAACCTCTTCTTTCCAAAATTTGTATTAAACTTTTGTTTTTATTTTTTATGGAAGGTTAACAGCCTCATTTAAGGTATACTTGAATAGTGAACCAATTCTAGTTTGTAACTTCTGTGACATTTTATACTAAACACAATATAATTTCAAGGGCTAATGATAAGTTCCATGCATGTTATTACTTTTTGAAAAATCACAGCAAGTATAATACCTCAATGAAGAGTATCTTTTTTAAACAGATACATGAAAATAGTCATGTACTTAACAGTCGGAAAATGGTTCAAGAAGTAATGGTATATTCAAAGAGTAAAATATTACCTAGCCATAAAAATGTACTTTTTAGGGGCGCCTGGGTGGCTTAGTCGGTTAAGCGTCCGACTTTCGCTTAGGTCATGATCTCACAGTTCGTGGGTTCGAGCCCCGCGTCGGGCTCTGTGCTGACTGCCAGCTCAGAGCCTGGAGACTGTTTCAGTCTGTGACTCCCTCTCTCTCTGACCCCGCCCCCGCTCACGCTGTCTCTCTCTCTCTCCTAGAAATAAATAAAACATTTAAAAAAATGTACTTTTCAATAATCTGAACTGGTGAAAATACTGGCAGTAGAATGTGAATTGAAAAGGCAGGATACCGGGGCACCTGGGTGGCTCGGTTGGTTAAGTGTCCGATTTCAACTCACATGATCTTGCAGTTTGAGCCCCATGTCGGGCTCTGTGCTGACAGCTCAAAGTCTGGACCCTGCTTGGGATTCTGTGTCTTCCCCTCTCTCTGTCCCTCCCATACTCATTCTCTGTCTCTCTCTGTGTCTCAGTAATAAATAAACATTTTAAAAAAATCGTAAAAAGAAAAGGCAGGATACAAAGTGTGAACTTGTTGCCAGACTCAGGTCCTTGGACCCAGAATGTAGAAATGAGGCTGGACCCAAAATTTAAAGGTATAGTCAAGGCTTTACTGGGCCAACAGCTGCAGCAGAAGGGAGACACATTCATGGCCAACGTGTCAAAATAGCCAGGGAAAGTTTTAAAGGACTTGAGGGGGAAAGGAGTGACCTCTAAGCTTATAAGGGCAGGGTTTTATTTGCGACTATGCACTTGCAGGGCATGCTTGTGGCATGTCTAATTCCCGAGTTAAACCACCCCTGGCGAGATTTTTAGCATTATGAAAAGGGAGAGAGTCGGTGAAAGTTCAGCACTGGGGTCCATCTGGGCGCAGACTGGTTCGACCTGCCTGGGCTTGCTCCTTAGCTGGTGCTTTGCCTTGCAAGAAAAGTGATAGCACCCAGCAGGCAGCCGGGAGCTTTCCGGGTGCACCGAGCCTCGTTCTTATTCCTCAGCATCCCTGTCTCAATCTGAGCCTTGGAAACCATGAAGCCAAAGAAGGCAGCATAGAAAATGGCTGGAAGAATAATGACAACAATCGTTGCCAAAGGTTATTCCTCAGTGGGATTTTGAGTAATTCTTATTTTCTTTTTTTGCCTCTTTCTATGTTTTCTAAGTCTCCCTAATGACTACATATTCCTTCCTTCCCTTTTCCCTGCCTCCTCCTCATCTCCCTCCTAGCCCTCTGTCCTGTCTGTCTCTCGTTCCTTCTTTGTATTAATTACCTGCTAAGTGCCAGGCGATGCACTAGACCCAGAGAATAACCAGATACCGACAACAGCCTCCCCGAGGAAGTAGAAGCCCCCTGAGAAGACTTAAAACTTCCAAAATGGCTGTAGACAGATGGAGGATATCGTTGCCATCCTGGGTCTGTCGTCAGAAATAGGGGTGGAGAGTGTTATTCTGAAACATGTAATAACAACAGCAACAATTAAAGAAGAAAAACTCATCTTTGTATTTTTAAGTGAGATGTAGCCGGCGGTTACTCTGTTGTAAATTGCAGGCAGCTCTGGACACATACAGACTACGGATTTTTCTGTACAGAAACGCACCGACTAGAGACTTTGGCACCGACTTCCTGACATGGGTGTGAAGAAGCGCACGTCATTGTGGGTTCTCCCCAGAGGATCCTGGAGAACGTCTGCAGCTGTGAAGGCTTAGTGGTGGGCGACTCCCACGGGGAGTAACTCCGCTTTGGCGTTTCTGCCACATGTCACACACCTGCTTCTGACTTACTGCCTTGTGGGTGGACTTCCCGGATTGTAGAGGGAGGCGTCAAGGCAGCCTGCTAGGTCCTTTTGACCCTTTGCTTCCTGGGAGTCTCTTATGAAAATGGCTGCCTGCCCTCCTGGACTCCCCTCTTAATGTGTGAGGGACAGACCCCCCCCCAGCTCTCTCCCCAGAGGAGCCCTCAGCAAGGACTCTGATGGCCCACTGGTTGGCAAAGACAAAAGCCATGTATATGCCTGGGGACTGAACAGCTGTAGGAGAAAATAAAAGCCTTCTCTTTCTCAGACTTTGCCGTACAGCTTTCTCTTTTTTTTTCTTACGGTTCTTTCTTTTCCCCCCTTCCTTTCTGTCTCTTTTCTTCTTTTTTTGGTCTGAGAGGCTGTTTTGCAAGACCAGCTGAATTGTAGCTCAGGAGAAAAAAAAATTGAAAAGACAAGTAAGCATCTAGAAACCTGGAAAGAAAAAAAGAAAATCTCATGACTATAACTCTGACCTCAGCTGACTCAAATAAGGTGTTCATTACTAAACGATTAGAAACACCTACACAGGAAAAAGTGAATTTCTAATCAACAGGTAGTAATAGCCAAACCCCCTCAACAGCCAAGGAGCATTAGAGTGGATTATCCATGAAGAGAGGATTAGAAAGAGAGAGACCCGGAATCCAGCAAAGGAAACCCCAGCGGGCCAGCTGGCTAATGTTTGGGATAATAATTCCAAACGTATTAAAATAAATTGTAAGAAAGAAAAGGCTGAAGGCAATAAAAGCAAGCTTCACACGATACTGTATATTGTGGATAAAATCATGCACATTTGTAATAATCACATCCCCAGAGGCAAGCAGAAAAGTCACCACCAGCAGAGACTGGTAGAATTTAAAGACACAAAGCCTGATGTATGCTAACAAGAGTTGCTAGAAGGTGGGGCAGGGGACTTATAACAGAGTCTGCCTGATAGACACCCTCTTGGTCCATTTTTCTGTACCTGAGGACTGCTTCACAATGTTGAAATGGGAAGGAAATAGGAGTAGACAACTTCACTCCTCCACAGTCTTAAATTCAAACTTGCTGGAGGACTTCATTCCCATAAGCACGGAGAGGAACGTCTTTTTATTCTCCACACCTAAGAGTTTTGCCAGCAATGTAGATGTAAAGCCTTGAAACCCTTTGCCCTCTCTGCTCCATGTTGGGGAAGCACTGGGATTCAACAACTGACTGGAAAGTAGAGTGACCCCTTTCGGTTTTCATGATATCCAGAGTCTGCCACCATATTTTATCATGAGTGTCTGCCATTTTCTTGCTAGGTTTTCCTTGCCTATCTGCGGTGGTCTTGTTACTTTTAGGAAATCTGTAAATGCTATTTATTTTAATATTCCCTGTAGCTTTTTCCATATTTAGTCTAGGTCAGTAAAATACAACAACAGGCCTAAACTGGGGGGAAATCACTGGGCCAACCCTTTGTTCCTATAATGATAGACTCCTTAAATGTTTTCTTCATGAAGCCTGAAATTCCTTTACTCTTAATTCGTGAGCGATTAATTGGCTCAAGTTAATACCATCCATTCCATTATTAAGTACCTATCCTACAGCAGGCCCTGAGGTGACGTGAGTACAATATGGTTTTACGGTTTATCGAGAAACCAGACATGCAATACGTAATTAGAGCAGTGGTTTAAGAAAAAGAACAAAGGCTTTCAGAGGGCTCTTTGGGCAGCCCAAAAAGAAAGCTCCTGATTCTTTTCATGAGGATATAAAGAGGTCTCTGGAGAGGATCTGAATGTGAATTAACCTGGAAGAAAAAGTAAGAAGCCAGAGGTCAAGGATATGTGAGGGAAGCACGTGTCAAGGGAAAAGTGAAAAACAAATGCATGCACAAGAGCTGAGAGGTAAGAGAGCTCATGACCTGTTGAGGGAGCTGCAGAAAGTTTACGGTGGCTACATGGTAAGCGTGTGCTGGCCTTTTGAGGTTGGCGTGGAGGGAGTGGAATAGAGTGAGGTTGCAGCCAATGACAGAAGGAAGAGAGTCAGGGGTCAGATCATCCCCAGTATTATGCCCCATGAAAGAATTTCATCAAAGCAGAGTTTGCTGCATACTGAATGTTGCACTAACCACACTTTGCTCATATTCTACCTTCTGGCTAATTACATCTTGCTAAATATTCCAGTGTCCTCTTATTTGGATAGCTGCTCATCTGGTTGGTCTTGATTCATGTTGATACACAAGAATGTCATGAGACCCTTAAGTAATTTGCCCTCTTTCATAGACTTCTCAAGGAATCAGACCAAGGTTAAATCTGTTTTCCCATAACCTCCTGTTGCCTTGTACAACCATCTAACCAAAGAGCTCAGTGTGTCAAACAGGGTTTAGAATAGAAACCTGGGGACCTAGATCCAACAGATCAATTCAAGATTGAATGGCCTTTCCCCAAGTCCACCAAGTGATTGCACTGCAGATGTGAAACCATGCAAGAAACGTCTGGTTTTGTGAGAACTAGGAAGAGGCCATTAAGAGGTTCAGCCTATTATCATAATAATTGAGAGTAAGAATTTTTTTTAATAAAAACTATTTATTTATGGAATCATGCTTGTTGAAACAAGTGAAGCAGCAAAAGATAGACACCTATGAAGGCAAAATTATAATTCATAATAATCTACCCTGAACATAACAAAACAATGCACGAAGGGAGGGAGTCTGATACAGTGGTTAATGGACTGGGCATATTGGTCAAACAGATCAGGTTTAAAATCCTGGGACTACCACTTAGTAGCTAGGTGACCTTAGTCAACTTACTAGATTTTCTCAAAGCCTCAGTTTTCTTATCTGCCAAATAGGAATAATAGTACCACCTGCCTAGAAAATTGGAGTGAGGATTAAATGAGAGATAATATGTCTTCGGTGCATATGTGATGCTAAACAGGTAATAGGCATGTGCTAGCTGATGCTATTTTAAGCCTGATGGAATAGTAGGGTCTTAGCTCCTCCATTAATTCCTCCAGGAAAAACTGTTGATGTTTCCTACCGATGATTCATCCCACAAGACTGGGCTGGTGCCCTTCCTAAGAAATATATTCCCATAGCATCTGATTCTACCATTACTTGGGAACACTGTCCATTACGCAGTATGATTGCCCACTGGTGGTTTGACTCCCCCGCTCCCCCCAGCCTGTGAGAACCTTGAACTCAGGGACTGTATCTTGTTCATCATTGGATTTCCAGGTCCTGGCACCACGTCTACCACTGGGTCCACTCAAACTCTCAGAGAACAACTTATATTAAAATAAACTTTGGTTAAGGGGTGCCTGGGTGTCGCAGTTGGTGGAGTGTCTAACTCTTGACTTGGCTCAGGTCATGGTCTCACTGTTCATAAGTTTGAGCCCCACATGGGACTCCGAGTTGGTGGTGTAGAGCCTGTTTGGGATTCTGTCTCTCCTTCTTTCTGTTCCTTCCCCACTTGTGCACACACGCTCTCTCTCAAATAAATAAATAAGCTTTAAAAAATTAAAAAAGTAAGCTTTGATTAAGAAGAAATCTGTGGCATGTCTTGATCAGAAATGCATTTTTTTTTAACTATGAGCCAAACTGTTGTTATTACATCAAATAAACAAAGCACAAGGGTTAATGTCATTTAGGATGTTGTCCTCTGGCTCACAGCTGGAGCGTCAGCAGGCTTTAGCAGTGGAAGAGCCTGGATTTTAAATCAGGTTTTGCCAGTTGATGGCTGTGACCTTAGGAAAAGTTACTTAATTTCTCTGAGAGTCCAAACTGCCATGTTTAAAGCGAGGATAAAACAACAAATGAGAGAAAATAGGTAGCATGCCTGACATTTAAGAGGCTCCCATTAAAAGGAAATTGCTGATTTTATTAATGTCATTTAAATTGTGTCAATACTTTTATGTTAAGTGATGTTTTTGAGTACTTGGAATGCCTATTAGTATAGGATTTTATTAACTATGTACGTAATAGTAACTAATATTTATTGAGGGGTTTTTATTTGCCAGGCACTGTTTCAAATGCTTTATTGATTTGTTAGTCATCATCATAACTCTGAGATAATGTACCATTATTATCATCATCCCATTTTACAGATAGGAATGCGGAATAAGGAGAGATCAGCAATTTTCCTAATGCATAGTTGAGTGATGTGCAGAACCTAGATTCAAACCCAGGCAACCAGGTTCACGCCCTTGGCTGTTACCATCGTCAAGGACAAACCAAGAATATATAACTTGATAAAAGTGCACGGTAGAAGGAAGACAAAGATGCCAGGCTTCACTCAGCTGCTCCTGAGACAAAGTCCCTCAAAGTCTGAGACTTCATTTCCCTCCTGTAGTATATGAGGGACTGTGTTTGTCCTCACAGAACCCCAGAGTCAAGTACAAACCTACAACTTTTTATTCCCACTAGGATCTCCTGGAAACCCAACTGGGAACTAAATCATTGCCAAGCACTGCATAGTCTCCCACAGGAATGATGTTCTCATTGGGGGTTGTATTCCTGAACAAGGCCTCTGACTCCAGAAAATCATTTGTATGAGCCAACGTGTGTCAAAGAAGTAGATATAAAACAACCATAAACCTAGAGCAGGCTTTTAAAAATAATCTTCCAGGTTCTATAAAATAGGCACATAGTACTATACCCAGATCAAGCAAATAGGTAAAGAGGAAAGTACCGCTAACAGAATGAACCCATTTGAATTGAGTATCTTTGCTACTAGTAACCCCTAAATTATAGTAATATTGTTCTGTTTAGAATTCAGAATAATTTGGGGGCACCTTGGTGGCTCAATTGGTTAAGGGTCCAACTCTTGATTTCGACTCAGGTCATGATCTCAGGGTTGTGAGATAGAGCCCTGAGTCAGGCTACGTGCTGGATGTGGAGCCTGCTTAGGATTTTCTCTCTTTCCGTCTACTCCTAGTATGTCTCCCCCCTCTAAAATAATAAAAAACAAAAAAAGATTTTAGAATAATTTCAGAGGAAATCATTCAGGGTTTGTGGCTTCCAAATTTCTCTGGAAAAGCCGAGGCTTTCAAAATAATTCCAATGACCTTCATGTTGCTCTTAAAATCAGAATTAGTCTTATCCAATTTAGTCACTACAGCTTCTAAATATGTAAGGGACCATGGAGGACTCGTGGTTCAGAAGCTTTTTGAAACTGGTCTTTTAATTTATTTTCTGTTTTGTGATTCAACCTCCCTGGCACCTCACTTCCCCTCATCCATGTGAAGGACAGTCTGAAAGCGGGTGAAATCGAGAGAGTTGGGGAATATTTAGCTTCTTGTTCCTTTGTGTTCTTATTAATAGATGGTATTTTAGGGCTTGTTGAACAAGTGAATACCCACAAGATATCTAAGCCGCCACTTAAAGATGTCCTGAGACCCTGTTGTCCAAATGAAACTGGAATAAAATAATTATATGCACTGACGTAAATCATGAGGATTAAATTTTTTCAAACAATGATTATATATATAATAATATTTTCAGAACAATGATGATGATGTATATTAATGGTTATATCGTCATTACTAAATGGCAGAAAGAGTTTATAGGATGATAGGATTTCACAATTGTGAATAATGAAAGCATGAAGAAATCGAAAAGATCGCTATTTTTAGCAGAATTTTGATGATTATATTTCCCTTTGGCCCCTCTGTATTTCCCATCTTTCTTAATAGAACAGTTTCTTTGCAATAATTTTTTTAATTGAAAAGAAAGATCCGGACTCCCAGATACGCATCTGTTTGTGTAATAAGGTATGAAATCCTTGAGTGACCTTTGTAGGCTGTTGTGTGGTTTTAGTGCATAGCCAGGAATTGACCAGTACTTTGACCATGAAACCATATTTATTAATAAGACAGAGCCATTAATAACAGTAACTGAAAATGGAGATCTTATTTTTTAGCTTATTTTAAAAGTGAACCCAAGACTGAAATGTTCTAGGTGTCCTGTAATTCTAAATTATTCCAATAGATGGCACTGTTGTATAAAAACAGCCCATCAATTTGGGTTAAGGGACTAATAAAGATTCTTGCTGTCTTGCTAGAAGAACCCCGGCTCCTCCAATGGACAAATGTCAGGAAAGTGGTGAATAAAGAAGAGAATATTTTTTCCTGTGGTACAATATGCATGCTGCTAATGGGAAAGTCATATTCGAATAAGCATATACTTGGTAATTCCAGGGGCTATCCGCTTTTATCTATAATATTAATGGAGCTCTCAAGGTTAATCCTCTCTATTTCCATGTCCCATCCTCAAGTGTAACAAACATTTGGTTTAAAAGAAGAGACCAAGAAACATGAGCTGTATTTTGCTTATTTCTTTCCCCATCATTACCACTGTGAGATGGTGTGGAGTGAAAGACAGATTGACCCAATTTTTGTTGCGGTGACAGTTCAAGTTTTCCTCAGCTTGTTTATATTTCAAGACTTAGAATTGCACTGTGGAAAGATTGAGCTTTGTACCTAAAAGAGTTCACATCTTGGGGTATTCACTTGCTTAATGCTTCTTAGCCCCATGGTCCTTGTTGAGAAGAAATGAGTCAATAATGAGTTTTAATGGTGGAGCTCTAAAGCATTAGAGGTCTCCAGATACACAGCCAGGCAACATACACTGCACAGAGCAGACCTTCAATAAATGTTGGTTATTGGTATTAAAATTGATATTGCCATAAGATCTGAGTAATTGATTAAATTACTCAATGATTAATTTCTGGACTTACTCAAACTTCAAGCATTGACTTAAGGGTAAGGAAATGGCTAGCCTTTAGGTGGGATTTAGTCACTTCGTAAAGAAATACAGAACCAACCACTACTTCAAAGTAATGTGGGTATACTGCAGTGCCCCTTCCTCAGAAGGGACAAACAAAATACTGTTTTAGTAAATCAAGATGGTCTTCACTGCTCAAGCACATATGTTGCTGGCAGAGGGGTGATGTTTGTCCAGCATGGTGACCGGTGACTCATGATTTCATAGGCAAAACGGATCTTATAAAGCATATGGTGGCAACCACTCATTTTTCAGATGAGAAACCTTAAGTTCAACAAGGATTTCTGTGGGTTTTTTTTCTTTTGAAATAGTTTGAAACTTAGAGGCAAGTTGCAAAATTGTACAGAGAATTCCTGTACACCCTTCACTCAGCCTTCCCTAATGTAAACATCTTACATAACAATGGTAGGTTGTGTAAGGCAATTAAACTTCAGTTCAGTACTATATACTAATTGTTTCCACAGTGGCATTGCTTCTAAGGCTGACCCAGCAGACAAGGAATGTCACATGTGTGTACTAACCTATACATACACATACATTTATTTCTTTGTCTTCCTTACACACACACACACACACACACACACAATTTGACACTGATACCTCTGACTCTAATACCACAGTGTTCATTCTACTTGAGGTTGTCTTCTTTCTTTATTTGCAGCCTCTTTCTCTGATGGTGAGAGACCTACTTTCTTTATATTTGCTTCTTTGTTCAATCCTAAGGTACACATAAAAGGGTTTCAGAAAAGCTAGCCCACATCCCTTTTAGAAACAAATTGACTAAGGCATTTGTATACAGTATCTTTAGCTTTTTTTAGCCTTACCTTACATGTCAAGTCAAAATCAAGTTCCTTTTCTCTCTCACTCCTTTCAGGGTGATTGTGTTATTCATTTGTTATCCAAGTAGGGTTATCTGTTATTGTTCATGTTCCATTTTGGGTTTTTCCCATGTTCCGACTGGTTTTATGTTTTGAGGTATGTGAAATATTACTATTATGCTAAGAGTCAGATACACAAATAAAAGACATATATATACACACACACACACACACACATATAAAAGACACACACACACACACACACTCAGAGAAAGGTGGCTTCCCTCGCTCTCATTCTTGGTACCCTATTCCCACTCATTCTCTGTAGAAATCTACATAGTTTAATTTCTGGTGTTCTCATTACTACATTTTGCTTTCACAAGTAAACAGAAACATGTGTATTTTCTTATATTCTTTATGGCTATATTTGGACTCTGCTGTTTGCATATTACAGTGTATCCTGGAAAATACTCCATTGGTTCACAAAGATCTTCCTCTTTCTTTTGCAGCCACATACTATGTATTTTTCCACTGGGTGGATATATTATGGTTTATCCAAATCCACTCTCCTCCATGTGGGCAGTGAAGTTGTTTTTGATGTTGTCATTTACAAACAACACTGCAAGAAATAGGCATTCATATGTGTTTCTGTATTGTTGGATGTAGGTCTTCCAGGTAGATTTCTAAAAGAAGGATTACTGAATCAAAAGATAATTATAGCTGTGAAAAATGGTTCAGTAGTTTCTCAAAAAGTTGAACATATAATTACCATGGACCTAGAAATTCCACTCTAAAAGAGTTGAAAATAGAAACCAGATACTTGTATACCTATTTTCATAGCAGTATTATTCACAATAGCCAAAATGTGGAAGCAATCCAACTATCCATCAAGAGATGAATGGATAAACAAACGTGGTATAGACATATAATGGAATAGTATTCAGCCATAAAAATGAACGAAATTCTAGGGTGCATGGGTGGCTTGGTGGGTTAAGTGTCTCACTTTGTTTCAGCTCAGGTCGTGATCTCATGGTTCTTGAGTTCGAGCTCTGTATCAGGATCTGCACTGATGGAGCAAGCCTGCTTGGGAATTCTTAGTCTCCCTCCCTCTCTCTCTGCCCCCCCCCTTGCTCAGTCTCCTTCTCTCTCTCAAAATAAATAAGTAAACAAACGTTTTTTAAAAATGAATGAAATTCTGATGCATGCCACAACATGCATCAGAAGCATTATTCTTAGTGAAATAAATGAAAACTATGATTCCACTTACACGAGGTACTTAGAGTGATCAATTCATAGAGGCAGGAAATAGAATAAAGGTTATCAGGAGGTGGGGAGAAAGGGATTGGGGAGTTAATGTTTAAAGAACAGAGTTTTTATTTGGGATAATGAAAAAGTTTCAAAAATGGATAGTAATGATGGTTGCACAATGTAATTGTGCTACTGAATTGTACACTTAAAATTATTAAAGTGGTAGATTGCCATGTTTATTTTAGCACAATAAAAAACAACTTAAAAATATAAGTACATGTACCTTTGTTAGGTAGTGCCAAATTCCCTCCCCNCTCACAGCCTCACCAATAGGAAGGTGTCATCAGCTTTTTAATTCTTGTGAATCTCATAGGTGAGAAATGGCATCTCAGTATTGTTTTAATTTGCATTTCTCTAATTATGTGGGAATTTGAATATATTTTTACACATTCAAGGACTATTTTATGTCCTTTTTTGCGAATTGTATGTTCATATTTTCCTCTCATTTTTCTACTGGATTTCCAGTCTGTTGCTTCTCCATTTTTAAGATCTATATGTATACCTACATATCTGTATGTATACCTATACATACACATTAGGGATATTAACTTTTTATCGATAGTACACGTAGGAAGTATTTCCTTCTGGTTGGCAAGTGGTCTTTTGATTTTGACTATAATGTTTTTGCCATGAGCTTTTAAATTTTTGACCCAGTAAACTTTATTGATTTTTTTCTTATATTGCCTCTTTGTTTCTGAGTCACACTTTAAAAGCTTTCCTCCCACACTGAGGTTGAAGAAGGATTCACAGTATGTTCTTCTTGTATTTGTATGGTTTACTTTTTTATACTTATGGGTATTTTATACTTATGGGTAATTTTATCTTTTTTTCCAAATAGTTTCCCAGTTTTTATGGCACCATTTATTAAAATAGCTATCATTTCAGCAATAATTTGAGATGCTACCTCTATCATATATTTAATTTCCATACATATTTAGGTCTTTTTTCTGGGCTTCCACTCTATTCCTCTGGTCTATATATGCCTGTACTATTATACTATTCATCAATACTTATTAATATTTTTATTGGGATTATATAAAAATTTATACATTAACTTATGGGAGAACTATATATTTATTGTGTTGAGATTTTCTATTAATAACAGGATACATCTTTCCATTTGTTCACAGCTGCTTCTGTATCTTTGAGAAGTGTTTTAAATTTTTTCTCACAGAGATGGGGTACCTGGGTGGCTCAGTTGGTTAAGCGTCTGACTTCAGCTCAGGTCATGATCTCACAGTTCATGGGTTTGAGCCCCATGTCGGGCTCTGTACTGACAGCTAGCTCAGAGCCTGGAGCCTGTTTCAGATTCTGTATCTCCCTCTCTCTGCTCCCCTGCTCACGCTGTCTCACTCTCTCTCTCTCTCAGAAATAAATAAAACATTAAAAATTTTTAAAAATAAATAAAATAAATTTTTTCTCAGATTTGTACATTTCTTATTAAATTAATCCTTAAGTATTTTATCTTTCTATTTGTTTTATAAGTGTGTTTTCTCTACCACAATGTAAATTACAGCTCTTTATTTTACTATTTAACAATGCTTTTTTGTAATACTTAAAACATCTTTTTTCCAATGGAAGCATTTTAGCTACCTGAGCTAAAAAAATATATGTGCATATTCACTTAAAACTTAAGTTAGATATATCTATCTCTATCTGTGGAGCATGACTTTTCTAAAGATTGTTGTTCTAAATCAGGAGTCTACAAACCTTTTCTATAAAAGTCAATAGTCTAGGCTTTGAAGGCCCTATATGGTCTTTGTCACATATTGTCTGGTTTTGACCTTGACCTTCAATAGCATAAAACATAACTCTTAGCTTGCACCTGTGATCTGTAGTTTGCCCACCCCTCTTCTAAAATAATTTCACTTGGAGCACCTGGGTGGCTCAGTCAGTTAAGCGTCCAGCTTCAGCTCAGGTCATGATCTCATGGTTTGTGGGTTCGAGTCCGTGGCGGACTCTGTGCTGACAGCTAGCTCAGAGCCTGGAGCCTGTTTCGGATTCTGTGTCTCCCTCTCTCTCTGACCCTCCCCCACTCACACACTCTCTCTCTCTCTCTCTCTCTCTCAGAAATTAAAAAAGAAAAAAGTTAAAATTTTTTAATAAAATGATTTCACTCATTTTCAATTCCAAGTTTTCTAGTGCTTGTTCAAAAATAAAGCAATAGCTCTTAATGTATTGATTTCATTAGCAGAAGAACTTCACAAATAATTAAATGGTAACATCTTTATATCAGTGTTGTTAAGAAAACAATTAATTCTGGGGCACCTGGGTGGTTCAGTCAGTTAAGTGTCTGACTCTTGGTTTCAGCTTAGGTCATGATCTCAAGGGTTTGTGGGTTTGAGCCTTGTGTTGGGCTTGGCACTGACAGTGTAGGGGAATGCTTTGGGATTCTTTCTCTCTCCCTCACTCTCTGCCCCACCCCTGCTCATACTCTCTCTTTTTCAAAATAAATAAACTTAAAAAAAACAGTTAATTACAATATTGCCCAAATTTCTACCTAATTCATGGACTCAACATAGAATGTTTGGAAGTTCATTCTGTCAAAGAACAATTGACTATATTATAAGTGCTACTCTAAATTCCATTATAAAGTTTAACATAAAAAATAAACCCATTACGGGGCACCTGGGTGGCTCAGTGTGTTAAGCCTCCAAGTTCGGCTCAGGTCATGATCTCGAGGTTCATGAGTTTGAGCGCCATGTTGGGCTCTGTGCTGACAGCTCAGAGTCTGGAGTCTGTTTCAAATTCTGTGTCTCCCTCTCTTTTTGCCCTCCTCCACTCACACTCTGTCTCTTTCTCTCTCAAAAATAAATAAAAATAAAAATAAATTTTTAAATAAACCCATAGGTTTTTGAGGGGTGTGTGTGTGTGTGTGTGTGTGTGTGCGCGTGTGTGTGTGTTTCTTTTTAAAGAGAAAAAGAGTATGAGCAGGAGAGAGGGGCAGAGGGAGAGAAAGAGAGAATATCATTCAGGCTCTACACTCAGTTTGGAGCTGAGCGGGGCTCCATCCCACAACCCTGGGCTCATGACTTAAGCCACAATCAAGAGTCGGACACTCAACCAGATGAGCCATGCGGTGCCCTGGTCTTTGAGTCTTTTAACTGATGATGTGAATACAATGTTGGTAGGGGATAGTGTCATGGTAAAAATAATATTCTTTTTCGTTTGCTTAACACATATTTATTCGATAACCTTTCTTACAGAAAAAATATCACTTGGAATAATGGCAGTTGCTGTTGCTCCTGTAATAAGTTCATCGCAGTTCTCAATTTATTAGTTGTCCTTCTTGGTCTTACTCCAATCTCTTATTAGAGTATTTGAAACATGGAATTGCTATTTATACTTTACTCCAAAAAACCAGAAATTACACCAGAAGGCTAGTTCATTTGTTCTTAAGTGGATAAATCCTACCCTTCTAAAAATTAAGACATACATATTTACTTATTTTTTTACAATAGAGATTTGCTGCTTATCCAGATGCTGAAATGATACTTTAAGTTCAGACAGTTCAAATAATGCCATCTCTCTGGCTGAACAAAAGTTCAGAGTAGGGTTTCTTCAGAATGGAACTTCCACCGCTCACTCTTTGACAGACTCAAGATAGAACTTTGGTAATGTGTCGCTGTCCTACATTTCCTTAAATAATACTGAAAAGGCACATGGCTTGCTTACAGGTTAAGATGTGACACTTCCTAACTATTCAGTATTTAAGCCTGAAATCTGAAATTTCATCATTATTAAAGTAGCCTTGGCAAATTAAACATTTGTGGCGAAAACACAATCTGCCTTAGCTTAAACTCTGAAATAGTTGGAAAGTGAGAAGGAAATTCCAATGAAATTTGTCTCCAATGAGTATCATGTATCTTACTAAGGGGGTTTTCTCACAAAATCTTGAGGACCTTTGAATTGTGTCATAAAATGTATTTTCTTTCTCCCAGCTTTTCTGAGATATAATTGACAAAATACTGTGTCAACTTATATGTGGAATATAAAAGAACTGAACTCCTAGAATAGGAGAGTAGATGGCAGTTACCAAGGACTGAGGAGTGGGCAAGAGTGGGTAGATGGTGGTCAAAGAACACAAACTCTCACTTACAAGAGGAAGAAGTTCTGGGGATCCAATGTACAGTCTGGTGACTATTACTCACAATGCTGTATTACATAGTTGAAATTGGCCAAAAGAGTAAATCTTAAGTGTTCTCACCAAACCTAAAAAGAGGGAAGTATGTGAAGTGAGGTTATATGTAGCTTGATTGTGTTCATCACTGCACAGTGTGTACCTGTATCAAACCACCATGTTGTATACCTTCACACAATATTCCTATGTAAAAAAACCCCAAAGGCACAGAAATATACTTGGAATTGGTTATATTACACATATATTTATTTATTTATTTTTAATAGTTTATTGTCAAATTAGTTTCCACATAACACTCAGTGCTCATCCCCACAAGTGTCCTCCTCCATGCCCATCCACCCCTCCCCCCACATCCATCAGTCCTCAGTTTTTGTCAGCATTCAAGAGTCTCTCATGGTTTGCTTCTCTCCCTTTCCCCCACCATTTCTGCCCTTCTTCTCCCCCTTGTTCCTCCGTCAAGTTCCTCCTAATCCTCCTATACGTGCAAACAGATGATATTTGTCCTTCTCTGCCTGACTTACTTCGCTCAGCATAACACCCTCAAGGTCCATCCATGTTGCTACACATGGCCAGATTTCATTCTTTCTCATTGCCATGTAGTATTCCATGGTATAGATAAACCACATCTTCTTGATCCATTCATCTGTTGATGGACACTTAGGCTCTTTCCATGTTTTAGCTATTGTGGAGAGTGCTGCTGTGAACATTGGGGTACAGTTACACATATATTTATAATTTCATTCACATAAGTTGTAATATTTAATCACAATGGAAGTAGTTGTTAAATAGATTTTTAAATGTGAACAGAATAACAGAAAGTCAGAATTCATGTAATGAAGCTGTTGATTTAAACTTTTTTTAATGTTTTATTGATTTCTGAGAGAGAGACAGAGAGAGAGAGTCAGAGAGAGAGAGAGAGAGAGAGAGAGAAACAGCATGAACAGGGGAGGGCCAGAGAGAGAGGGAGACACAGAATCCAAAACGGGCTCCAGGCTCGGAGCTAGCTGTCCACACAGAGCCCGAGGCGGGGCTCGAACCCACAAACCATGAGATCATGACCTGAGCTGAAGTCGGAAGCTTAACCAACTGAGCCACCCAGGTACCCCTGCTGATTTAAAGAAGAAAACGGAGGGGCACCAAGGTGGCTCAGTTGATTAAGCGTCTGACTTAGGCTCTGATCATGACCTCATGGTTCATAAGTTTGAGCCTTATATCAGGCTCTCTGCTGTCAGGGTGGAGCCTGCTTTGGATCCTCTGTCTTCCTCTCTCAGTCCCTCCCCAACTTGCAGGCTTGCGTGCACTCGCTCTCTCTCTCAAAAATAAATAAACATTTTTTTTTAGTTAAAGAAAAAAAAGAAAAACAATGGAACATAGTAGCGTTCACTCCCTCTCCTGCCTACCATCAGTTGGCTTTTAGAAACTTTTAGCATTTAGGGGTACCTGCCTGGCTCATTCAGTGGAGTGTGCGAATCTTGATCTCTGGTTGTGAGTTTGAGCCCCATGCTGGGTATAGAGATTACTTAAAGATAAAATCTTAAAAACAAAAAACTTTAGCGGCAAAGAACAGCTTTGTAAATCAATATAAGTGCTCACTGATGTGTAGAACTTTTAAAGAAGTTAATCCTCTACCTTTTGGTTGTAATTTGTTGGAAATCGTTATGTGCAATCTTCAATACACAAAAATAGAGCATCAAAAAAGTTCCGCATTTGAAAAGGTTGAAATGTATTACAAAGGTTGAAAGCAAGGGAGGACCTGAGTTAAAAACAAAAACAAAAACAGAAAAAAACACAAAAAAACAAAAAAAAACAATAAAACTTGAGGGGTGTACAGATACAATTTCTAAATTCTCCAATTGTTTTTTTTGGAATATCTCCACATGTTGAAAGCATTTTTAAAATGGTGCTCCTAGTTTCGGTGGGATAAGCTTATATTCTCTGCTAGAGCAGAACATTGAAGACGGTCTTAGTTTGGCTTAATATTCAGTGAAATCATAAGTAGAGAAGTTATTTGATCAGTGTTATCTTATAAAATTATTTGTCTAAGAACAACATTCTGAATGGAAATGAAACAGGACCCATGATGCTTTTTGGGCAGAGAGATTTTCACAGTTTAATACAAAATAATTAGAATTGCGGATAGTCTGCATTTAGCAGCATTTGCTCTGACCTTACCAGGTACAGCAACACTTGTAGAAGGAGCATTTTCTCAATGAAAAATACGGCCTACAGAGAAAGGTCAGGTTCAAATACAGCACCATAAAATATAAATGTGCAGAAGATTAATGGCAATTTTATGAAAAAGTTAAAAATAGGACCACATATTCTGTCTGGAGAGATACTAATGACTGTAGACAAAAACAGCCAGGAAATGAATTACAATGAAGGAAAATTGTACCCAGAATGATTTTTTAATGCTTACATTATTTTTAATATCATTCTGGGTATAATCTGAAGGGTTATTTTGATCATTAGTATAAAAAGATTTTGTTTTGATGTACATAATTTTTAGCTTTAGAATTTTATTTTGAACAAAATCTGAATGGGACCATTATATGTTTACCAATTTCATAAAAATAGTTCTTAACAAAAAAAACGTTCTTTGAAATTATATGTTTACTCTTCATGCTCCAAACTATCCTGGATGGTAAAATATATAGTTACCCTGTATGCTACTTAAAGAGCATCTCACTGTAAAAGACAAAACACACCAGAGAGTTAAGAGGATGTTTTTACTCAGGTTATTACAATAGGGAGAATGTTGATTAAGAGGAATGTCTCAAAGAAAAGGGGGAGGGCCTGGATCTGATAGTCTAATTAGCTAATATTATTCAGAGGAAGGAAAATATTTTATACATCGACATATTGAGAGGTAAAGATCTTTCTGAATTACATAAACAGATATAGATCAAAGAGCTTCTGGCTTCAATTCTAAAATTTCAGCCATGGATAAAATGTGAATGCAGAATTACAAGATTCACTGAACCATATCAAAGAGGTTTTCTCTTCCTAGTAGGTATGACTTCTCCAGTGATTTGAGCTCAAAGTAGACAAATAGAACAATAGGAGAGATAACAAATTAGACTATGGCATCTTTCATCCAACTGAGACAAGAACTCTATGAACCATCAATCTGTTTGCAAAGATTGCCAAATGGTCAGGCCATAAAACCAAAAGGAGGGACCAGAAATGAAGAAGTGCTCAAAAAGAATCCAGTTCAAATTCACACAAGCAATGGACAAGAGTCAGAAGCACAAGATGAGAAGTTGCACTCACCAATAGTTTCTAGATTTCCAGTCAGCAACAGAGCAGAGGGTTCTGAGGGCCTCGTTACTGACATGGAGTTAATGGACTTCTAAAGGTGAGGTCCAGTCCTACCCAAGTCACAGATCAAAAACCGGGCCCCCAAAACTAAAGAGATGGTTTTAGTTAGACTACAGCATTACAGAGAATCTTCATTAATGCAGGACATTGCAAAGAAAAGGAAGAAGATCTAGGGTTTTACAGAAGCAAGTATTTTTCTGAAGAATTTCTTCTGTAACATCCAGATAAGTAACTTTGTAGACTATTCTTGAAGACCTGTTTTGATGGGAACTTCCCCTTGAGGCAGTTCCTTTCACATTCAAATAAGATTCTTAGAGAAAGTTTGAGCTGGAATCCATTTCTTTTTTTTTTTTATGTTTATTTATTTATTTTGAGAGAGAGAGAGATGGATCAAGTTGGGGATGGCCAGAGAGAGAGAAAGAGAGAGAATCCCAAACAGGCTCCATACTGTCAGTGCAGAGCCTGACATGGAGCTCGATCTTATGAACCATGAGATCATGACCTGAGCTGAAACCAAGCATTGGATGCTTACCCGACTCAGCCAGCCACGTGCCCCTGAAATCTATTTCAAAAGCTTCCACTCAGCTCGCATTCCATTCTGGGGGGCAATTGGGCCAACTCTAATCCCTCATTCACAAAACAGCTCTTTGCTCTGATTTGAGGAAATCGGTAACCTCCAAACCAAATTTTCTCTCACTAGACTACATATCTCCAGTGCCTTTCACTAGTTCCCCATGCTATGATTTTTACCTGCGCATGCTGTTTGCTCTTCTGAGCGCAAGTTAGCTACTAAAGTAAGTTTTTTTGGCCAACACATCAAATAACTTGCCAGTTGGGAGTCAGGTTGATCCTGATACATATATTTTAACCGTGGTAAAAAGACATATAAAATATACTGTCTTCACCATTTATAAAGGTACAGTCCAGTAGTATGAATAGTATATGCACATTGTGTTGCAACCAGTCACTCTGTACCCATTAAATAGTAAGTCCCCGTGTTCCTTTCCCAGCCCTGTAACCAGAGTTTTGCTTTCTGTTTCTATGAATTTGACTACTTTAGGTTCCTCGTATCAGAGGAGTCATTCAGTCTTTGTTGACTTATTTGACTTAGCATGATGTTCCCAGGGTTCACCTGTGTTGTAGAATGTGTTAGAATCTCCTTCCTTGTTTAGGCTGAATAATCCATTGTATGTATGCACCACATTTGTTTATTCATCAAGAGACACTTGGGTTGCTCCCATCTTTTGGCTACTTTGAATAACACTGCTAGGTCTTGATATATAAGAGTAATAAAAAGCCCAAATGGTTAAAAAAAATACCAAGAGCTTCAAGTCATAACTTACGCATTAATTAATTCATTTATTTCCTCAACAATTATTGAGGACTTGCTGTGGGTAAGACACTAGTCAGAGCACTGCAGGGAGAAACAAAGATTAAGTCAACAGTAAATTCTATTCTCAATAGGGTATGTGTCAAATAAACTTGATCAAATATGGTTATTCTTATTAAATTTTATGCTTCCTATGAATAAAACCTGGCCATTTTAAGGCTTAATTTCAAAAAAGACCAGTAGAGGGGTGCCTAGATGGCTCAGTCAGTTAAGCATCTGACTCTTGATTTTTGCTCAGGTCACGGTCTCACAGTTTGTGAGATGGAAACCCACATCAGGCTCTGTGTTGACAGCTGGGAACCTGGTGGAATTTCTCTCTCTCTGTTCCTCCCCCATTCACATGCATGGCACGTGCACTCTCTCAAAATAAATAAATATTAAAAAATATATATGTGTGCGTGTGTGTATATATATATATATATATATATATTTTTTTTTTTTTAAAGGCCAGCAGCAGAGTAACAGATCAAAGAAAGTAACTGAGATCAAAGAGAGAAGAGGAATTCTCCAAAGTGGCATTTGGGAGACTTCTGAGAACATCTTTTCCATGGATGTGTGAATCCTCAAGTGCCTTATGGATTTCTCATAAAGCCCTGGAACTTTCTGAACTAGCAGATTCGAACCTATGGATCCCCTGAGCTGGAGGATTCCTTACATTATCTGTTATTAGATAATATTGATTATGTAATTGATACTAGATTACCTAAAGTCATGGCAGAAGTTGTGGGGGAGGGAGAATGATGCTAAGAAGTAGATATTTAATGCTTCCAGAAAAGTAAGTTATTGCGGAATAAGCACGTTTGTGTATGTTGGGAGTTACCCGTTTTGCACAAATCGCTTTAAAAATCAGAGGAAGCAGGGATTGTAGACATATTAAACTGAAATGGTAATGACTTACCGATACTACTGATAAAGTCCCTCAATTTCAGAATCTCAAGCACTTTGCACATTTTATGCATAAAAACTCAAAAATGTTTTGCCTGGTTTACATTTAAAAATTAATTTTGATAATTATATCCTGCTAATTATTAACTCCTGCAATTTTTCAATGGCCTTTTGTCAAATGCAGTTCAATTTCTGTCCCTTACATCAAATTCTTTTGGAAGATGGCAAAATATAAAGGATAAACAGAGAAGCAAACATTCTGCTCTGATAACCTAAGGTCTTTCTCCAGAGTGTAGCCATATAGTAGAAAGAACTGTATCATGAAAGCACATCTAATAGCAAGTCTGTCAGGCACTGAGCCCCCAATTTGGAGTCAACTGAAATGTCGCTCTGAGTGTCTGCAAGTGCTAAGTGTGGGCTCTGCCCTCAGGGACTTTCCTGTCCAACTGAGAAAGCAGCTCTTGAATGAACATGAGGCAATAATAAGCAATAGGGAATAAAATTAAGTGTGGAGTTTTCCAGTATGAGATGACAGTTAGTTGTCTTACTGGAAATGTGACTAGCTTGGGGATCTTAAATTTCTTCCATTCATTGAATCCATTCAGGAATCCAAATGTCATGTAACTAAAATAAAGTACCCAGTTCTGAATACCCCTCTGCAGCTTTCAAGCTGGGATGGCTTGTGTGGAATGATACCCGGGGGACAGTCTAACCCAACAGTCCTCAACCTTGACTGCACATTGAAATCACCCAGGAGCTTTGAAAAATCCCAATGCTTCTGTCATAACCTCCAGAGGTGGCAATGTAAGTAGTATGGAGTGTGGCTCAGCTTTCTGGAATTTTGTAAAGCCTCTGAGGTGATTCAAATGTGTAGTCAAGTTGAGATTCTGATCGAAATGCTTGGTACACCTCATTCACTTCATGAATATTTATTGGATGCCTACTCTGTGCATGGTGATAACTGCTGTGTTAGTGTGGTTGTTACTGGGGTTATTCACAAACATTTTGGTTTTCCTTCCAGGCACGTGGTAAGATTATATTTCCCTGTCCCTTTAAATTAGATGTGAAAAAGTGACATGAGTTAGCAAATGAAATTTGTGCAGAAATTCATTTGTGATGCTTCCAAGACCATCCTTTAAGGACCAGCATACAATTTATCATGTTCCTTTTTTCTTTTTTTAAAACATTTTTAAAAAATGTTTATTGGGGCGCCTGGGTGGCTTAGTCGGTTAAGNAATTTAAAAAAAATGTTTATTATTTTTGAGCAAGAGACAGACAGAGCATGAATGGGGAGGAGCAGAGAGAGAGGGAGACCCAAAATCTGAAGCAGGCTCCAGGCTCCGAGCTGTCAGCATAGAGCCTAACGCAGGACTTGAACTCACAAAGTGCAAGATCATGACCTGAGCTGAAGTCGGTGATTAACCGACTGAGCCACCCAGGTGCTCCTGATATTCCTTTTTTCGTGATTTGATGATTAAAGAGGTGACTTGAGATGGTCCCTGATGGCAGCCAGAATGAGCAAGTTTTGGCTGGTTAAACCACTAAGATTTGGGAGCTATTATTGTAGCATCCCATAGACCACCTTTACAGATGAGATGGGTCAGATGTGAACTTTGATCACAAACAATTCACCTCAAAAAGAAATGAAGCATGTATCTAACTAACCGTAATCCGGGCTGGCAAGTGATGTAATGAGTTTGAAACATTAGAATCTTGGGTTTGATTCCTTGTCATTGAAAATATTATCCACGTAAGCATAGCTGTGCCTCCGTTTTCTCATATTTACCAGAGGTGTGCCACACAGACATACACAGAGTGTATGTATACATAGAATCAGCCAAATAAGGTGCTCAGTGCAATGCCTGGATCACCTTGCACTCTTGATAAATGATAATACCAGCTAATGCTGACACAGC
This sequence comes from Crocuta crocuta, assembly GCF_008692635.1. NCBI lineage: Eukaryota > Metazoa > Chordata > Mammalia > Carnivora > Hyaenidae > Crocuta > Crocuta crocuta. The sequence continues at coordinate 780,000 of NW_027529173.1, forward strand.
ATTGACTATGAGCCTGGTATAGACGTAAGACCTCGATGTAATGTTCATTCATTTAGTCCTCATAACAGTTCTAAATACTAATGTTAGCCCCAAGTAAAAATGAGGAAACTGAAGTATGGAAAGTAGAAGTGACTCGCTAGGTTGGTCAGCTAGTAAGTAGAGGAGCCCATGGGCCAAATACCACCTCAACAATGGTGCCATTACTCACGGTGGAGCTGCCTCCGTTGCAGGCTGGCCCCAGAGTAATTTGTGTCTGGACTGTGATTTGCCTGGGGTGAGCAGCACTCCTCAGTGCTCCTGACACTTCTGGTTCTGAACAGCGAGGGATCACAGTGGCCCATGAGTAAGTGGGAAGACCTGACATGGAGGCCACATCATGAATTAGAAGGTGCGTTTAATATCAGGGCATGGAAATTTAATAGATATTGGTCAGTGTTCAAGCAATTCTAAAATCAAAGCAAATGATCCTTTTTCCTGTGTCTGAGGATTTCCATGCCTGAAGGACCAGAATAGAATTCTAGAGAGTCAGAAAATGGTCTCCCCAGGCCAAGCCTTGACCTGCTGACAAGCCCTTATTTTGTAACTCTCCTTCCATGGAGACTTTCCCTTACATTGATTGCTTTTTCGATTTGTCTCCCAGTGACACAAGAGAGAGGAAAACACAAATTTGCTGTTTAAATTCTCATTAGCTGCAGGCCAAGCTCTTAGGCTCCTGCTTGGCTTTTACCAAGGCCCCTGCTCTGCTGGTCTCCATACCTTGGGGCATTACGGGGGTAGGAAAAATTCTCCCTTTTTCCTTTCTGTACTTCGGCTGGGCTAATCGTTAAATTGATATAGGACAGATTAACAAGAGAAAAGCAAACTTGCATAGTTATAGGAGCCCCATAAAGATATGGAGACTCAAAGGGCAGCCAGGTAATTGAAGTGTACATAACATCCCAGCTCAGGGAGTGGGGCTGCTGGCTAAGGAGCTAAGGAAAGGGGTAGGTTTGACAATATAAAAGGGGGAAAGTCTGTTCTCAGGAAGGCAGAGGCATTTCTTAAGAAAAAGGTTATCTCTAGTTATTGTCGTACAGTACAGGCCCCTGATACAGGCCCCTTTCCGAAGCAAATTTAGGCCACTGATGGGTGAGGTAAAGAGCTTTTCCTGAACCTGCTGAGTTTTGATTGCCTTTAGTTTAAAATAATCCTCATGCCAAAATTGACATATTTTGGGTGGTAAATTCTGCTTCCCTGCATTTGACAACATTAGCTGTTTGCTTCCTTTTTCTCTCCTCCCCTCTTAGATTACACACCCTTGTGAATGCCCGTGCCTCACCTTACGTCCTGCAGGCTCTTTGAAGATTGTGAATTAATTAGTGCTAATTAAACTGAAAAGATTTAAAATTCATTTCCACAAACTTTTGTCAAGTTCCCTCCATGCCAAGAACTCTTTAAGCACTGGTGATGAGGATGGAAAGATCTGGCACAGTGATGTACAATCAATGTCAGCTCGGTAACTGTGTGTAGCATGAAGCCCTGCTTTCATAGGGCTTGGCATCTGATGGGAAGTGTAGACAATTCAAGATGGCTGCTGCTAGAGTGGGACATACCGTGAAAAGAGATGAGCACTGTTTGCTCAGGGCAGAAGCCATGTCTATACAAAGGCCTTGTTTCAGGAGAAGCAGGAGCCAAGTCACAAAGACGGTGAGGGAGAGTGGCCTGGGATGTGGAGGCACACAGCCCAGGCTGTGTTAGATCCTTTCTGCAGGACTGTGAAAGGAAGGGGTGACTGTGTGTGTGGTGAGGGAGGGTGAGAGAAGAGCCTGCTGTGTCGGGTAGGGGCCAGCCTAGGGAGGTCTCATTTGCAATTTATCATGAGGAGGCTTTTAAATAAGGGAGTGAATGATCAGATTTGTGAATTAGAGTTCTCTGGCAGCAGTGCAGAAGGTGGATGATGTCGGGTGAATGTTGCGTCTCCCCAAAATTCATATATTAAGTCCTATCACCCAATGTGGTGGTAGTAGGAGGTGGGCCTTTGGGATGTGATTAGGTCATGAGAGTAGAGTCTTTATGGATGGGATTCGTGCCTTTCTAAATGAGGCCAAGACAGACTCCTTGTCTCCTCCCCTCCATGTGAGGTTACAGAGAAAAGATGGCTGTCCATGAACCAGAACGTGGATCCTCACCAAACACCAAATCTGTTGGTGACTTGATCATGGATTTCCCAGCTTCCAGAACTGTAAGAAATAAATTTCTACTGTGCAAAAGCTACCCAATTTATAGTGTTCTGTTATAGCAGCTCTAAGGGACTGAGACAGTGGATTTGGAGAGTGGGGGCACAGGGCAGAACACTGGAGGTAGAGAGACAACTGTTAAGCTGTCTAGGCAACGACTGGGTGTGGCCACCCCAGTAGCACTGGCCACAGGGTCAGAGCCCAGAGACAATGAGGAGGTAGATTTGCTGAACAACGAGAAGTGGAGGCATGTGTGCAAAACAGAGGAGATGAGGATGACTCAGATGATTTTGCTTGAACTTTTGGGAAGAGAATGCTAACCTTCACCAAGATGAGCTGAGTAGAAAGGTGAGCAGGCTTGGGAGGATTGGAAGGGTCCCATCATGCTGTGTGGAAGCCTTGGTGATACTCTCCTAGAAGACATCCTGGAGGTAATTGGATCGCCTAGATGACAATAATGAAGGTGTTGAGGAAGGTGAGGATGATGCTGTCATGAAGGGGGGGTGGGGAATGAGGAGATAGACCAATCACATACACTCTATTTTTTTCATTATTGTTTTTGATTGTGGTAAAAATGCATAAGATAAAATTTGTTATCTTAACTGTTTCCAGGTAGACAACTTAGTGTGTTAAGTGTATTTACATTGTTGTGCAACCTATTTCCGTAACTTTTTCTTCTTGCAAAACTAAAACACCGTACCCATTAGACAACTCCCCATTTACTCCTCTCACCTCCCTGGCAATCACCATTTTAATGAATGCGATGACTCTAGATACCTCATAGAGGTAGAATTGACATTCTGTGACCGGCTTGTGTAACTTAGCATAATGTTCTTATTGTGGACTGAAGTGTGTCCTCTCCCCCAAAATTCATGTTGAAGCCTAATCCCCAGGACCTCAGAACGTGACTGTATTTTAAGACAGGGCCTTTAAAGAGGGGCTTATATTAAAGTGAAGTCATTAGTGTGGTACTTGGGTGGCTCAGTCAGTTAAGAGACCGACTCGATTTCAGCTCAGGTCGTGATCTCATGGTCATGAGACTGAGCCCTGAGTCAGGCTCCAAGCTCAGCTGAGGATGGAGCCTGCTTGGGATTCTTTCTCTCCTTCTCTCTGTCTGTACCTTGTTGATGCTCTCTCTCTTTCAAATAAATATTTCAAATATTTTTTAAATAAAAGAGGGGCACCTGGGTGGCTAAGTCAGTTAAGCGTCTGACTTTGGCTCAGGTCATGATCTCACGGTTTGTCAATTTGAGCCTGCTTCGGATCCTCTGTCTCCCTCTCTCTGTGCCCCTCTCCTGCTTGCACGCTCCCTCTCTCTCTCTCTCAAAAATAACCATTAGGAAAAAAACTGAGGCCATTAGTGAGCCCTCAACCATTCTAACTGTTGTCCTTGTAAGAAGAGACTATTTGAGGGGCACCTGGGTAGCTCAATCAGTTAAGCATCCAGGTCATGATCTCGCAGTTCATGAGTTCGAGCCCCACGTTGGGCTCTGTGCTGACAACTCAGAGCTTAGAGCCTGCTTCAGATTCTGTGTCTCCCTCTCTCTCTGCCCCTCCCCATCTTGCACTCTGTCTTGAAAATAAATAAGCATTAAAAAAAAAGAGACTATTTGAGCATAGAAAAAGTCCATATAAAAACAGAGCAAGAAAGTAACCATCTGCAAGCCAAGGATAGAAGAGGCCTCCAGAGAAATCAAGTCTGCTGCTGCTTTGCCCTTGGGCTTATCATCTCCAGAACGGTGAGAAATAAATGTTTATCATTTAAGCCACATAGTCTGTACTATTTTGTTGCAGTAGCTCTAGCAAGTGAATATAGTACTTAAGGTTTGGCTTTGTAGTAGCTTGTATCAGAACTTCCTTCTTTTTTAAGGTTAATAATACTCCATTATATGTATTTACCTGTTTTGTTTATCCATTCATCCAGTGGTGGAGACTTGGCTTGTTTCTACCTTTGGGCTATTGTGAATAGTGCTGTGATGAGTGTGGGTGTGCAATTATCTCTTTGAGATCTTGCTTTCAATTCTTTTGGGTATACACCCAGAAGTAGAATTGCTAGATCATATGGTAATTCCATTTTTAATTTTTTGAGAATATTATGTATAGCACCATACTATGCTTGATACCAGCTGTATCATTGTACATTCCCACCAAGGGTGCATGAGATTCTAATTTCTCCACATCCTTGCCCAAACTTGCTATTTCTGTTTATCTTTTTATAGTAACCATCCTAATTGATATGAGGTGATCTGTCACGTGGTTTTGATTTACATTTCCCTAATGATTAGTGATGTTGAGCATCTTTTCATTTGCTTGTTGGCCATTTGTATATCATCTTTGGAAAATTGTCTATTCAAATCCATTTTTAATCAAGTTATTTTGTTGTTGGACTGAAGAAAACACTTTCTATGTTTTGGATATAACTACTTATAAGACATTTGATTTATAAATATTTCCTCTTATTATACAGATTGTATTTTCACTCTGTTAAATGTATCCTTTGATGAAGGGAGGTTTTTGGTTTTGATATAGTATGGTTTGCCTATTTTTACATTTCTTGCTTGTACTTTGGTGTCATATGAAGACAATACTTTTCATATCTAATTTACTGAATTATTACCCCTCTGTTTTCTTCTAAGATTTTTATAGTTTTATATACACTATTCTTTTTTAATTTTTTAAACATTTATTTTTAAGATAGAGACAAAGCATGAAAAGAGAAGGGGAAGAGACACAAAATCTGAAGCAGACTCAAAAGCTTTCACCACAGAGCCTGACATAGGGCCCAAACTGATGAACTATGAGTTAACGACCTGAGCTGAAATCAGACGCTTAACCATCTGAGCTGCCCAGGCACCTCTTACATATACTGTTCTTTAAGAAGCTTGACTGTGTAGGAAAGGAGAAAAGAAGAACCTACAGCCATGGGAAGATTATTTTGAGATAAGCAAAGAAATCACAAATTTATAAGCTAAAAGGAAAATGCCAGAACTGAGGTAGAGTTTGAAACATGGAAGAAAGGAGTTGATGGGTAGATCAAAGTCTCAGAGATCATGAAAGTGTGTTCTGGGGGGAATGGTGGAGAGAGGTGGTATCCAGAAGTCAGAAGAAAAGAGCAATGCAAGGTCACCCTGTCAGATGGTTCCCATTGTCCCTGTGAAGCCATCCCCACATTATTTAAAGAGGGTAAGGAGAGGGCAATGGTGAATGAGTGAAGTCACATGATATTTGTCTTTCTCTGACTAATTTCGCTTAGCATAATATCCTTCAGTTCCATCCATGTAGTTACAAATGGCCAGATTTCATTCTTTTTGATTGCCGAGTATTACTCCATTGTATATATACCACATCTTCATCCATCAATGGACATTTGGCTCTTTCCGTACTTCGGCTATTGTTGATAGCCCTGCTATGCACCTTGGGGTGCATGTGCCCCTTTGAAACAGCACACCTATATCTCCTGGATAAACACCTAGTATCGCAACTGCTGGGTTGTAAGGTAGTTCTATTTTTAATTTTTTGAGAAACCGCCATACTGTTTTCCAGAGTTGCTGCACCAGTTTGCATTCCCACCAGCAGTGTATCCTCGCCAACATCTGTTGTTGCCTGAGTTGTTCATGTTAGCCACTCTGGCAGCTGTGAGGTGGTATCTCATTGTGGTTTTGATTTGTATTTCCCTGATGTTGAGTGATGTTGAGCATTTTTTCATGTGTTGGTTGGCCATCTGGATATCTTCCTCGGAGAAGTGTCTATTCATGCCTTTTGCCCATTTCTTCACTGGATTATTTATTTTTTGGGAGTCGGGTTTGATAAGTTCTTTATAGATTTTGGATACTAACCCTTTATCTGATATGTCATTTGCAAATATTTTCTCCCATTCTGTCAGTTGCCTTTTAGGTTTGCTGATTGTTTCCTTTGCTCTGCATAAGCTTTTTATTTTGATGAGGCCCCAATAGTTCATTTTTGCTTTCATTCCCCTTGCCATTGGAGGCATGTTGAGTAAGAAGTTGCTGTGGTTGAGGTCAAAGAGGTTTTTGCCTGCTTTCCCCTCTAGGATTTTGATGGCTTCCTGTCTTATGTTTAGGTCTTTCATCCATTTTGAGTTTATTTTTGTGTGTGGTATAAGAAAGTGGTCCAGGTTCATTTTTCTGCATGTGGCTGTCCAGTTTTCCCACCACCATTTTCCGAAGAGATTGTGTTTATTCCATTAGATATTCTTTCCTGCTTTGTCAAAGATGAGTTGGCCATACATTTGTGGGTCCATTTCTGGGTTCTCTATTTTGTTCCATTGATCTGAGTGTCTGTTTTTGTGGCAGTATTATACTGTCGTGATCATTACAGCTTTGTAATATAGCTTGAAGTCCGGGATTGTAATGCCTCCAGCTTTGGTTTTCTTTTCTTAAGATTGCTTTGGCTCTTCAGGGTCTTTTCTGGTTCCATACAAATTTTAAGATTGTTTGTTCTAGCTCTGTGAAGAACCCTGGTGTTTTTTTGATAGGGATTGCACTGAATATGTATTTTGCTTTGAGTAGTATTGACATGTTAACAATATTTTTTCTCCAATCCAGGAGCATGGCATATTTTCCATTGTGTGTGTGTGTGTGTGTGTGTGCCTTCTTCAAATTCTTGCATAAGCTTTCTGTAGTTTTCAGTGTGTAGATTTCTCACCTCTTTGGTTTGATTTATTCCTAGGTATTTTATGGTCTTTGGTGCAACTGTAAAGGGGATCGATTCTCTGATTTTTCTTTCTGTTGCTTCATTATTCGCGTATAGAAATGCAACCAATTTCTGTGCATTGGTTTTTATATCCTGCAACGTTGCTGAATTCCTGGATCAATTCTAGCAGTTTTTTGGTGGAATCTTTTGGGTTTTCCATATAGAGTATCATGTCATCTGCAAGGAGTGAAAGTTTGACTTCCTCCTTGCCAATTTGGATGGCTTTTATTCCTTTGTGTTTTCTGACTGCTGAGGCTATAACTTCCAATACTATGTTGAATAACAGTGGTGAGAGTGGACATCCTTCTCATGTTCCTGACTCTAGGGGGAAAGCACTCAGTTTTTCCCTATTGAGGATGATATTAGTGGTGGGTCTTTCATTTATGGCTTTTATGATCTTGAGATATGATCCTTCTATCCCTACTTTCTTGAGGGTTTTTATCAAGAAAGGATGCTTTATTTTGTCAAATGCTTTCTCTGCATCTATTGAGAGGATCATGTGGTTCTTATACTTTCTTTTATTGATGTGATGTGTCACACTGATTGTTTTGCAGATATTGAACCACTTTGCATCCCAGGTATAAATCCCATTTGGTCGTGGTGAATAATTCTTTTAATGTATTGTTGGACATGGTTAGCTAGTGTCTTTTTGAGGATTTTTGCATGCATGTTCATCAGGGAAATTGGTCTATAGTTCTCCTTTTTAGTGGGATATTTGTCTGGGTTTGGAATGAAGGTAATGCTGGCTTCATAGAATGAGTTTGGAAGTTTTCCTTCCATTTCTATTTTTCAGAACAGCTTCAAAAGAAAAGGTGCTAAGTCTTCTTTAAATGTTCGGTAGAATTCCCCTGGAAAGCTGTCCAGCCCTGGAATCTTGTTTTTTGGAAAATTTTTGATTACTAATTTAATTTCTTTACTGGTTATGGGTCTGTTCAAATTTTCTATTTTTTCTTGTTTCAGTTTTGGTAGTTTATATGTTTCTAGGAATTTGTCCATTTCTTCCAGGTTGCCCATTTTATTGCTGTATAACTGCTCATAATATTCTCTTATTATTGTTTATATTTTTCTTGTGTTGGTTGTGATCTCCTCTTTCAATGTTGATTTTATTTTCTTTGGTCCTTTCCTTTTCTACTTGATCAAACTCACTAGGGGTTTATCAATTTTGTTAACTCTTTCAAAGAACCATCTTCTGGTTTCATTGATATGTTCTACTGTTTTATTGGTTTTTATAGCATTGATTTCTGCTCTAATCTTTATTATTTCTTGTCTCCTGCTGGTTTGGGGTTTTATTTGCTATTCTTTTTCCAGCTTTTTAAGGTGTAAGGTTAGGTTTTGTATATGAGAACTTTCTTACTTTTTAAGGAAAGCCTGGATTGCTATATACTTCCCTCTTATGAATGCCTGTGCTGAGTCCCGGAGGTTTTGAACTGTGGTGTTATCATTTTCATTGGCTGCCATGTACTTTTTAATTTCCTCCTTAACTTCTTGATTAGCCTGTTCATTCTTTAGGACAATGTTCTTTAGCCTCCAACTATTTGTTATATTTCCAATTTTATCTTGGGGTTGATTTTGAGTTTCATAGTGTTGTGGTCTCAAAATATGCATGGTATGATCTTGATCTTTTTGTACTAGTTAAGGGCTGATTTTGTGCCAGTATGTGATCTATTCTGGAATATGTTCTACATGCACTGGAGAAGAATTTATTTTTGTATATTCTGCTCCTTTAGGATGAAATGTTCTCTATATATCTGTTAAGTCCATCCGGTCCAGTATATCATTCAAAGCCATTGTTTCCTTGTTGATTTTCTGATTAGATGATCTGTCCATTGCTGTAAGTGGGGTATTGAAGTCCCCTGCTCGATATTATTATCAATTCGTTTCTTTATGTTTGTGATTAATTTATATATTTGGGTTTTTTCACGTTTAGAGCATAAATGTTTACAATTGTTAGATCTTCTTGGTGGGTAGACCCCTTAATTATGATATAATGCCCTTCTTCATCTCTTGTTACAGTCTTTGTTTTAAAATGGAGACTGTTTGATATAAGTATGGCTACTCTGCCTTTCTTTTGGTGGCCATTAGCATGATATATGTTTCTCTATCCCCTTACTTTCAATCTGAAGGTGTCTTTAGGTCTAAAACTGGTCTCTTATAAACAGCATATAGATGGATCTTATTTTCTTATTCATTCTGTTACCCTATATCTTTTGATTGGAATGTTTAATCCATTGATGTTTAGAGTGAGTACTGAAAGATATGAATTTATTGGCATTATGTTGCCTATAGAGTTGGNAAGTCCCTCTTAAAATTTCTTAAAGGATGGTTTACTGGTCATGAACTCCTTCAATTTCTATTAGTCTGGCAAACTTTTTAACTCTCCTTCAATTTTGAATGACAGCCTTGATGGATAAGGAATTCTTGGCTGTGTATTTTTCCACTTCAGCACATTGGCTATATCCTACCACTCCTTTCTGGCCTGCTAAGTTTCGGTGGATAAGTCTGCTGCAAACCCATCTGTCTTCCCTCATGGGTTAAGGCCTTTTTTTCCCTTGCTGCTTTCATGATTCTTTCCTTGTCTGAGTATTTTGTAAATTTGACTATGATATAGCTTATTGATAGTCAGTTTTTATTGCATATAACAGGAGTTATATCTGTACTTCCTGGATTTTGATGTCTTTGTCTTTCCCCAGGTTAGGAATGTTTTCCACTATGATTTGATCACATAAACCTTCTACCCGTTTTTCTCTCTCTTCATCTTCTGGGACCCCTATGATTTGGATGTATTCCTTTTTAATGAGTCACTGAGTTGTCTAATTCTTATATTGTGCTCTTTTGTCTTAGTCTCCCTCTTTTTTTCTGTTTCATTATTCTCCATAAGTTTGTCCTCTATATTGCTGATTCACTGCTCTGCTTCATCCATCCTTGCCGCCATGGCAACCATTCTAGATTGCAGCTCAGTTATAGCATTTTTTTATTTCACCCTTTTACTTCTTTTATCTCCACAGAAAGGGATTCTAATCTATTTTCAACCCCAGCTAGTATTCTTATTATCGTGATTCTAAATTCTGGTTCAGATCTCCTGCTTGTATATGTGTTGATTAAGTCTCTGGCTGTCATTTATTCCTGTTCTTTCGTTTGAGGTGAATTCCTTTGTTTCATCATTTTGAAGGAAGAAAAAGAGTTAATAAAGGGGGGAAAAAAGTAAAAATTTAAAAAAAACACAAAAAAAATCAAATAAAGGATACTAGATCCTAGGTGTGTTTTGGTCTGGTTGTTGAAAAAACTTGATAGTTTAGAGAAAAAAGGGAAAGATAAGAAAAGGAAAAAAGAAAAGAAGGAAACTGTTTGAAAATTTGAAAAAATGGATACAATAAAACAGAATAAAATGAAATGATGTAAGTAAAATAGAATTTAAAAAATTTACAAAAAAGTGAAAAATATAGTAGAAAAATTAAAATCTTTTTAATGGGAAATAAAACTAAATATTTTCTCATTCTGTATTCACAAATAATAAAAGAAAGGAAAAAATCGAATAGATGGATCGGTGAACAGAATCAAATACGATTGAAATTACATCTGGTTTCCCCTGGAAGTCAAACTATGAAGCACTTTATAGTCCATGAAGTAGGCAGGCAGAGAGACTTGCGGTGTTCAAGACCGTGGTTGGTCCATTTGGACAGGGCTATAATGGTTCCATTTTCCACTAGATGGCACTGCTTAGCTTACTGGGGTGGATTGTTGTGGAGTGTGTAGGCATGTATGTGCATATGCGGGAGGGGTGAAAATGGAGTCTCCCAGCTACCCAGTCTCTAGTATCAGAGCTCTGTACTCTCCCCTTCTGGCAATCAAGAGCTCCTCCTTGTCTCTGGCTTCTGCCCACTCCCTGCTTCTACACTGTCTGTGATCAAGCCATCAGGCTGCCAAGTGGCACTTCCCTCCTGAGTTTTATCTTGATGGGGCAATGTTTTTTAATCCTTAACTTCTGAGGGACTGTGGCTTTGACCCATTCTGACCCTCTAGGGGAGGGTCTTGTTGAGCACTGGCCAGTGCCAGCCCACCCCCCGGGAATGTTTGTGAGACTGTGCCACTGCCAATACCCAGAGATGGTGGCTGGGTGCCAGTCTGGCCCAGAAAAAGTTTGTGTAATCTTGTAGCAGCAGAGTTTCAAGGATTATGGAAAATCACAATACACATCTGGCAACAGACTTCACCCTTAACCTCCTTGCTCCAACACCAGCAATTGTGGCCATTCTCTGGGGTCCTCTGGGACCTTTGCCTGTGGGGGGTCTGTACCACCTCTACCAAATGTCCTCCCAGTGGGGAAACTGCCTTTCCTCATATGGGCTGAGGACCGCCTCACTCTCTGCTCCTGGGGATTCACTCTTCTCAACAGAGCACCACCAGGTATAGAGCTGCCAAGTTTCAGACTCTGTGCTCCCCCTGTTTATAGAGTCTTAATGGAATTTAAACCCTCTCCTTTCTCCTTTTTTGTTCAGTCCCTTGCAGCTGTTTCCACTCTGAATTTTTCTCTCCAGCTGCTTTCTGGGGGGGGGGTGCTTTTCCCATACTCTCCCCCTCTTCTTTCCCCCTATGTCTGTCCTCTCTCTGCAAGCAGAAACAGCTCCCTGCCCTCTGTGGCCTCTCTATCCCCCAGTTCACCTCTCCACACCACATACCTGCTGATTTCTGTAGTTCAGGTTGTGCAAATTACTGTGTTAATCCTCAAATCAGTTTTCTAGGTGTGCAAGATGATTTAGCATTGATCTGGCTGCATTTCAGGACAAGAGACACAAAACAGCTTCCATGCTGGTCAGCTATCTTGTTCCCTCTTTTTGAGGGTTGCTTTTAAACATTATTCAGTAAGATCAGAACAGCCTTTAATCCAGGACTAATTTTTCATTACTACTGAAACAAGATTATTCAGAGAACTCTATCCAAAGCCCATGGGCTCTTCTAAGACTTTTCTACATTAGCTGGTGGCATTATGAATTATTCCTGGCCCTTTATGGGTTATAATGATGATCTCTGAGAACTTGGGGTAGTTCTTTTCCCGGCTTTGGATAGTATCATCACATGCATGCACTGATCAATAATGTTCAGCTGTAGACTCAAGGGAAATTCCTCTCTCTCTCTGCACAGCTCTCTCTTCTATGCCCTGAAGACTCTAGCTACTTGGTCCCAAAGACTCCTAATCCCATCTCATCAGTTCAAGAGTGACTTCCTGGTTCTGCCTGACTTCTCCTTTCCTGAATTATGGCTGCCAAGGAGTGAGCTGGGATAACCATGGGGTCCACATTTTATAATCCCTTTTCTCAATGAACAGTATCCTATACTGCCTGATGTCCAATATTTAAAAACTGTTTCATATATTTTATCTGACTTTTTAGTTGTTCAAGAGGGGAGAATAAATTGTGTCTTTTTTACTTCATCTTGCTTGAAAGTGGAAATTTATAAAATTTATAAAAAAGAGACAAGATAGTTGAAGGCAATATTAGGTATGGAATTTTGGCTGGCTAGGAAAGGTAATGAAGGAATAGGGAACTGATCTAAAAAAACCCATTTCTTCAGTGAGATGGGAGAAGAAATGAGGTAATAGGACAAGAGAATTAGAGGAGCACAAGATATAATTTCCAAAAAAAGGAATTGTACCTATTTTATGAACTGAAATATTGCCAACATCTGCTACAGTGTCTGCACATAATAGTCAATAAATAATAGTGGAATAAACAAATGCAAGGAGAACAGGCAATAGCCAGATATTAAAAATTATGAATTTAAAAGTTCAGAGTGTAGCATTTCTAGGTGATGACAAGGACTGATATTTGTCTATGGTGATGAATAGAAGATGTGGCATAGATACAAAGCTCACTGCATTGAAAAGGACAAAACACTATGAGGGCACTGACATCCCCAAGAGAAAATGAAGATTTGGATGGGGTGACAGAGAAAATGGTTCTGAACATAGTCACCAAGTACATTATGACTGTTGGCTATTTTGATCTAAAATCAGGAAGGAGATTTAGATTGAAACAGATTTACTTCCCTGAAGCCAGATTTCTAGAAGGAACAGTGAAGAGGTTTAGAAGTATGGATTAGGGGTGAACAGACTCAGAGGGATTTGGAGAAAGCATCTAATGGTGGGGGCTCCACTAGCAGTGGTGACCAAAGATGTCAGGGATAAAAAAAAATGTGTTGAGATGAATGTGATGTTCTGAATATCTAAATCAAATTCATTTTATCATTATGAAGTCACTGTCTTTCTCTAATAACACTCTTTGTGTTGAAGTTGACTTTGATATTAATAAAACCTCACCAACTTTCTTATCCTTTCTGTTTGCATGGTATATTGTTTTTTATTCTTTTACATTTAATATTTCTGCATCTCCATATTTAAGGTGATTCTCTTGTGAGTAGCATAGAGTCGAATCTCTTTTTTTTTATACATCTGACAATCTCTGCATTATACTTGGAGTGTTTAGCTCATATACATTTAATGTATATTAATAAAGTTGAATTTAACTCTACTATCTCGATATATGTCCAGATAGATACAGCCTCAAGTCTTAGTTTCACCAGTTCCTAGCTGCCTAACCTTGGATAATTGATATAATCTTCTGAGTCCTAGTGTGCTTACCTATGCAGTACAGATAAAATGTGCTATGTTAAAGACAATGCACATAATGTTCAAGTCACATAGTAGAAGTCTGATAAATTGTGACTATTACCATTGAAAGTATCATTTTAGTAACCCTCTATACTTAATTTTATGAAAAAGATCTTTAGCACTACCCCGGAAAAAATAGTTCAGCAGCATTTTATAGATCATTAAAATGTCTTATTTTGGTAGAGTGGGTATAACACAAAATTAACCATTTTTATTAGTTTTTTTTAATTTTCATGTTTTTATTTGATCTTTGAGAGAGAGACAGAGTGCATGTGGGAGAATGGCAGAGAGAGAGGGAGAAACAGAATTTGAAGCAGTTTCCAGGCTCTGAGCTGTCGGCACAGAGCCTGTTGCGGGGCTCAAACTACAGACTGCGAGATCAGACCTGAGCTGAAGTTGGACATTTAACCCACCAAGCCACCCAGGCATCCCCAAAGTAACCATTTTTAAATGAACAATTCAGTGACATTTAGTACATTCACGATATTAGGCAGCTACCACCTCTAGCTCCAAAGCATTTCCATCATCCCAAAAGAAAATCCTGTACCCATAAGCAATTGCTCCTCCTCTCCTTAGCCACTGGGAGCCACCAGTATGCATTCTATGTCTAGTTTTACTTACTCTGGATATTACAAATAAATGTAGTCATACAATATTGATCTTTGTGCCTGGCTTCTTTCTCATAGCATAATATTTTCAAGGCTCATCCACGTTATGGCATGTGTCAGCACTTCATTCCTTCTTATGGCTGTATAATATTCCATTGTATGACTATACCACAGTGTGTTTACCCATTCATCTATTGATGGGCATTTGGGTTGTTTATAATCTTAACCCTCAAAGAGAAAAAAATAAGCAAAATTATTTGGAAAACCATAGAGTCAAATGCTTAGAACTTTAGGGAACATCTAACACCTAGTCTAACCTTATCATTTTTCAGATGAACCAAGCCCAAGCTCTCCCAGAGAGTTTAAAGCATAGCTCACATTAGAACTTGGGGTCTAGGCTCCAGGAAATAAACTACTGAGTAAAATCATCTTAGGAGGGGAACCTAGGTGGTTCAGTTAGTTAAGTGTCCAACTTTGGCTCAGGTCATGACCTGGCAGTTCAGGGGTTCGAGCCCCACATCAGGTTCTGTGCTGACAGCTCAGAGCCTGGTGCCTGCTTTGGATTCNCCTCAGTTTCCACACCTCTAAACTGGTAGGTAGGATAGTTTAAAAAATGTCTTTTCCAAATGAAGCTGTGTGATTCTCAGTTGGTTTTGAAAGCTCAGATAAGTTGTTTCTGAAAAAAGAGGGATTTGGTTGATTAGTTTATTAATCTATTTAAGCTCTACTTATTGGAGGAGGAGAGATCTGAAGAGGCAATACGAATACAGATATTAAAAGATGGAGCCAGACTATCTAGGTTCAGGTCCTGGCTCTGACATGTACTTATTGTACACTGCTCGATTGTACTTATCTATAACAATAGTACCTACCCTAAATGATTGTTGTGGGAAATAAATTAATATTTTGTGGCAGAAAATATTTAATACATTAGGTGCTCACCAAAATGGACCCACTAGCTTCTCTGGGAACCAGAGCTAGATTACATTCCCCAGCATCCCTTGAGGCTTTTTAAAACCATGTGACTGGGTCATGGTCAAAGGTATAGGGAGGAAAACTAATGTATGCTATTTTTAAACCTGGCTCATAAAGGCCTCCCAAGGGATTCTCTATGGCTCTCTTTTCACCTGTAGAAGAACCAGCAGAGGATTCAAAGGTACGAGGAGATGATGGGACCACAAGATAGAAGGAACCTTGCCAAACCCTCATCAAACTTCATGTGAGAAAGAAACTTCTCTTGTGGTAAGCCACTGAGATTTGAGGTTATAGCAAATAATTATAATAGGTTATAATAGTAGCTAGTGTGTAATGCCCTAACTAGTATAGCATGTCAAACAATTAGCCTAGTACATGGCAGAGTTGAGGCATGAATGTTAGGATGTGTTTACACTTACTGGAAAGGGAGCTGGTAGGGTTTGGAACCACCTAAGAGAACAAATGGCTAGGGAATGTTTTGATTTTTTTTTTTTAAATATATATATATTTTTATTTATTTCTAGGAGAGAGAGAGAGAGANAGGGAATGTTTTGAAACAGAGTAACCTGGTATGGTTGGAGGACAGATACCCTGGAGGAGACTGGGTAAGGTAAGAAGGGGGCTGTGGTCACATTCCAGAGGACCCTGAATACTATGCTAAGTACTTGGAGGATATCCAGTTAACAATGGTGAGCCACGAAAGGAAAGAGAGCTACAGTATATGTTATATGTCTTAAAGCACACAGCACTGTTGCCTAGAAAACGATTTCAGAGCTGTGATGTGGGATTGTTTTTGTTTGGATTCTCACCAAAGTAGGCTCTACAGGAGGACTTAAATGCAAGTAAGTTTTTTTGGGGAGGCGATCCCAGGAAACAGTGAGTGACGGGAAGAGAGGAAAACCAGTGAGGGAAAGTTCATGAGCAGGAAATTGCTGTGGGCAACTGGGGCTCAGTCCCACTGGGCACTCTTGGAGAAGCCATGAAGACCATGACTCAGAATTGTCCCACTTGAGGAGGGAGAAAGGGAAGAAGGGTTATATCTAGGAGAAAATAAGGTCTATTCCCAGGACATGAACTCTCTAGCACTTTCAGCCACCCACAAGCTTGCTGAGTCCCCTGGGTTAGCCTGAAAACTGCCCTCAGCTGAGAGACAAGAAGCTGTTAGCTTGTAGGAGACCCCTGAGCATGTGACTGAAAGCAAGAAGATGTTGGGTGGGTCCTGACCATATCTGTCACATTTTGACCACCCCTCTATTTCTAGGGAAACAGCCTTCCTCTGATCTATTAACGATTGATTGTGGGAGGAGTGTGGTGATATAATGCAAAGAATAAGGCTGTAGGATCCAGCAAACCTGGTCCTAATTATGCCTCTACCTCTTATTAGCTGTGTGATGGTGGGCAAGTTACTCACCATCTCTGAATTCCTGTTTCCTCATCTGTAAAACAGAATTAAAAATATCTAACAATAGGGGTGCCTTGGTGGCTCAGTTGGTTAAATGACTGACCTTGGTTCAGGTCATGATCGCATGGTTTGTGGGTTCAAGCCCCGCATCAGGCTCTGTGCTGGCAGCTCAGAGCCTGGAGCCAGCTTCAGATTCTGTGTTTCCCTCTCTCTCTTCCAGTCCCTGCTCATTCTCTGTCTCTCTCTGTCTCTCAAAAATAAATAAACATTTAAAAATATCTAACAATAAAAACTCACTAGAAATATATATAAAGAATGAAGCTATGCTAGCTCTCTTATCCTCTCTTTAAGTTCCGGAAGGTGCCTTCTGTGATGTGAGGGAAGAGCCTTGATGTAGAAAGAATGGATGGGGATATGAGGGGCAGAGAATACTGTGTGGTGGCATGATAACCAGAACTCCTATTAGTCTTTTTTTTTTTTTTAATGTTTTATTTATTTCTAGGCGAGAGAGAGAGACAGAGTGAGCAGGGAAGGGTCAGAGAGAGAGGGAGACACAGACTCTGAAACAGGCTCCAGGCCCTGAGCTGGCAGTCAGCACAGAGCCCAATGTGGGGCTCGAACCCACGAACCGTGAGATCATGACCTAAGCGAAAGTTGGATGCTTAACCGACTAAGCCACCCAGGTGCCCCTAGTCTTACTGCTAGGCATTTTAGTTTCCTGGACAGTCTGCTCCTCCCTTGTACAAAATTCACTTATTTATTCACTCATGTGCTTGGTTTTGCCATTTTTAGGGAAGGCCACCAGGCTGGGCCAGGATGAGGGCAAAAGGGTAGGATTAAATTAGACTTCACAGAAGTCTGTGCATGGATGTCACCTGCCAAGAGCTAAAGAGACCTGTGTAGAGAAAGAATCATGGGATTGAAACCACTGAAATGGCTGAGACATGCTCCAGATGATATGCTTCCTGTCCTGTGACCCACAAATACTCAGTAAGACCCCAAACTCATGCTACGCTTCATGCAGTTGAGTTTCCTATAGAAGCAGGCAGTGGGGCACCCATGTCAGCTGAAGGCAGAACCAAATGCCCATAAGGACTTAATTTGTGAAATAGAGGAGATTAGGAGGAAATAAAGTCTGGGTTTGCAAGGAGGATGGAAATGGTACAGTCTCTCTTCCATTATAGTATGTGACTGTGATGTTTGAATTTGTTTATACACGGGAGAGAAGTATGGGAATTAAAACCACCAAGATGTGTGGGTGAGTTGGAATCCTGAGGAGATGCAAGATGAAACATGCAAGAAATGTATTAGGAAAAACATCTGTGACGGAAATGGGGAGTCACAGGAGCACCCCACTGCAGGTTGAACCTCAAGTGTGGGAGAGAGGGAAGGAAGGGAAGAGTGTCTTAGATTGCAGAGTGGTTCCTAGGAAAGCTTGGCATTGCCATCAGGGAGTCCTCCAGCCCAAGCTACCTGTTGGAGGATTCCCATGTCTTCCTGAAAAGCACCTGCTCTGTTATGTCTGTCACCAAAGAGAAGGGATGAGAAAGTGAATATGCTTTTTAACAGTGAACACAAAAAACCCATAATCTAGCTGAAAATAGTGGCCCACAGAGGAATATACAACACACATGCATGCACGCACATGCGCACACACACACGCACACAGCCTCATCTACTTTTACCCCACTTCACTTTCTCTGTGATGATATCACACTGTTGTTCCAAGTTTGTGTAATTTTCTTGATGAAGATATTTAATAAAAGTGCCAATGTCACTTTCCTTCTTTTAATAGTGTCCTATAGTTATATAAGAAGTTATTACTGGGGAAGCTGGGTGAAGACACGCCTGCTGTTTTTGCAGCTTGTTAGTCTATAATTATTTTGAAATCGAAAGTTAAAAAGTGTCTAATACAGAATCCCAGACATGAGCAATCCTACTGGCTTTAAGAACCCCCATACTCAACAAAGAGGGAAAGCCTTAATTATGGAGGAAGATCTTGAGATAATAAATGATTTTTGAAAGAAATGATAAAAGGTGGATGGGATACCACAAAAGCCATGGGCCTACAGACATACGCATTTTACTTCCAGAAACAAGACTGCAAACCCAGCAAAAAAGGAGAGCCTAGCACATCAGTTTTCTTGCCTTTACGTGGAGCTGAAAAGCACTTGCCATGGGCTGAAACTACGGACTATAATGCCAAGCACAGCAGGCTAGCAGTTCCTAGAATCTGGTCTTATTTGGAGCCACACAAGCTGCTGCTTTATAGAAAGGAGGAAACTGAAAACAACAAAAGCAGGCTTCTCTCTTAATCCAGACTTGAAGAAAGAAAATCAGGACGATGAGTCAGGCATCTACCTCTGATCTCACAACATTTGTCTGCAGGGATGATGATCCCACTCACCGCGCTCCTTCTCCACTGTGTGGACGCTACAGCCCTTTCCCACATTCGCTTCCACCAGGCAAACTTCATGTCTTCAGTCCAGGCAAAGGCCGATGTACCTGGAATTTAAGATGTATAAAACTGTGATCACATTTGGGGGGTGGTCAGTTTGTTTTATTTTAGTTACTTTTTTCAGCATATTACTTTTGAGACTTTATAGTTCTTTTTAAGTTTATCTTGAGAGGGGGAGGGTCAGAAAGAGAGGGAATTGCAAGCAGGCTCCAGTGTGGAGCCTGACACAGGGCTTGAACTCATGAACCATAAGATCATGACCTCAGCTGAAATCAAGGGTCAGATGTTTAACCGACTGAGCCACCCAGGCACCCCAAGACCTTATAGTTTTTAGTGTTATGTTCATAACCCCTTTACCCTTATAGGCCTGTTATTTATATGGTACAAGATCCCATAATGTGGTGATATTTAGTAATGTTTACCCTGGGTTACCATATCTTGTTAAAAATTAGCATTTCCTCGCTTATTAAAATCATTTTTTCCTTTTGTTTCCTGGACACTTGTGTATCTCTTTTTATAGCCCTTTTGTTGTGACACATGTCATAACCTTTTACCCATTTTTCCATTGTCCTATTTATCATTTTCCAATGTGTGTGAGGTTTTAAGAAATATATGCCAGATACTAATCTTTTATCAGTTAGGTATGATGCCAGTGTTTCCCCAGTTATGTGAAATATTTTTTCCTTCCATTCTGGTTTTATCAAGTTGTATGTGCACACAGTTAAAAAATGATAAATTCATAACCAACATGGATTTCCTTTGAGGCTAATGAACCTTAAACTCCACTTGCGTTGGTTCTTTCTAGAACTCTGGGAGTGGTGCCAGCCAAGTATGCACATAGTCATGGGTTTTCACAAAATTTACAGACTTAACGTCAATCTGTTGAGATTGCGGTCTCTTTCTGCTCCTCCTTGCCTTCATGCTGGAGGGTGCTATAACTATAGGGATCAGACTAAGGGGATGTTTAATTTGGGGGACACATTTTGTTTGAGTGTAGTGGGATTATAGGTACGTAACTCACAGTCACTTCCACGTAGAGTGAAGTTACCGTTGGCCAACATGGCGCATGAGCAGCCTTCAGGAATACTTCTGCTGGTCCTGACACCTCACATTGTATCATGACACAGGTCTAGGGCC
The DNA here is from genome assembly GCF_008692635.1 of Crocuta crocuta. Taxonomy (NCBI): domain Eukaryota; kingdom Metazoa; phylum Chordata; class Mammalia; order Carnivora; family Hyaenidae; genus Crocuta; species Crocuta crocuta. The sequence continues at coordinate 800,173 of NW_027529173.1, forward strand.
ACATATCGCACTGCAGCATGAACACACTCCATTCTTCTGCCCAGGAAGTATGTAAGGGAAGAGAAACAAAATTTGAAATTTACAGACCCAGAAACCAGTCTATGGAACATCCTTCCAATGATGAAATATGTGTATTATAGAGGCTTAGGTTCTCATTCATGCCTGGAAGTTCTTATTTGTCATAATAAATCATTACATCAATACATAATATATCACTGCCATAACACGGATGACAAATGGGTTTAGGAGTATCTTAAATTAAAGAATATTTTTTTGTTTTTATTTTTTAAGTTTTTTAATGTTCATTTAAGTGCGCTCGCTCTCTCTCGCTCGCTCGCTCTCTCTCTCACCCACCCTCACCTGCATGCGTGCTTTGGGGAGGAGAAGTGAGAGGGGGACAGAGACCTGAAGTGAGCTCTGCTGACAGCAGAAAGCCTCATGCGGGGCTCAAACTCACCAACCGTTGAGATCGTGACCTGAGCTGAAGTTGGACACTTAACTGACTTAGCCACCCAGGTGCTCCAAATTAAAGAATATTTTTAAAAAATGTTTTAAATAAAGATTATTTAAGATGAATCATTGCAGAAGAAAATTTTAAATGCCTTGACATTTTACTACTCATACATTAAAGAAAGTGAATAGAGCTTTTCCCAAATTTCATGAATTCTAGTAATATGAATGACATTATCAATATTAAGTGGTGAAGCTTAAAGAAGCTTTCTAAACTGTCAATAATAGCTGATTTCAATCACCCATTCTGAATTAGGACTGAATAATCTCTGCAGTATTTGCATTCTTCTTAAATTTGTCATTTTTGTGGCTTTTTTTTCATTTAAATATTCACTCTTAAAACTAATTTTTTAAAGTTTATTTTTGTGAGAGATAGGGAGGGAGACATCTCTTCAAGGCAGAGAATCTGTACTGTCATTGCAGAGCCTTTGTGGGGCTTGAACCCACAAAACTGAGATCGTGCATGACCTGAGCCAAAATCAAGAGTTGGATGCTGAACTGACTGAACCACCCAGATGCCCCTAAAACTAATTTTTATTTATAAATTTTTTTCTTTTGCTTCAAACGGAGAACACTCTTCACTCCCCAACGATATGAACTTCGAGTGACATACAATCTAGATTTGCCCTTAGTAATATTTTTAAATAAAATTAAGAAGTCAGGGCATCTGAGTGGTTCATTTGGTTGGCCGTCCGACTTTGGCTTGGGTCATGATCTCACAGTTTATGGGTTCGAGCCCCGCGTCCGGCTCTGTGCTGACAGCTAGCTCAGAGCCTGGAGCCTGTTTCAGATTCTGTGTCTCCCTCTCTCTCTGACCCTCCTGCTCATGCTGTCTCTCTCTCTCAGAAATAAATAAATAAATAAATAAATAAGAAGTCCCTGCAATTATTTTTCCTTTGCTTTTAATCATCCATATTTTGCTTTGTTTTCAGCTGTGATTCTATTAGGAATTTTCATATTTCTAAGTAATATACTGCTACTGCTACTTCTTGTTTTATTTAATTTTAGATATTATCCAGTGGCATCTTCCCGACAGCTAAAATCGTGCTTTCTTTATATTACATTTACTTCCCCCTCTTTCACATTCTCAAGATACTTTTCACTACTCTTAGCCAAATAATCAGTATTTATGTCATAATCCCGCAAAGCAAAGACATACATCATCATTACAATTTCTTGAGAGCACAGCTTTATATTTTTGTTGAAGTCTCAAATCACCTCTCCCTTCTCTAATATGTTGCCCTGTATTTTCCCCAAATGCCCCATCTGATCATATATTTCTAAATTTTCCCCTTTTCCCGGTGACCTTCCCCTTACATCTCCCTGCCTTGCTCTGTAGTCACTGTTGAGCACTGCCCTTGCTCACGCTCCTTCCTAGACCCTCCTTAATTTTACTCTGTGGTCTTGCTGAAGTCAATCCTCTAACATCTTTCCATGTACAGAAGAATGGCTTATTGTATGCTTACACTGAATTGCTAATTTCACTGGGTGTTTAAGCTATGATTAAAAATCATTGTCTTACTGGGTCACCTGGGTGGCTCCATCAGTTAAGCATCTGACTTTGGCTCAAATCATGATCTTACAGTTCATGAGTTTGAGCCCCATGTTGGGCTCTGTGCTGACAGCTCAGAGCCTGAAGCCTGCTTCAGATTCTGTGTCTCCTTCTCTCTCTGCCCTTCCTCGGCTCATGCTCTGTCTCTGTCTCGCAAAAATAAATAAATGTTAACAAAAATTAAATCATTTTCTTACTGTATTTTGGTAATATTTCTCCCCATTGTCTTCTAGATCCAGACTACTTAAGAAGTCTGATAGTGTTGTGATACTTGTGGTTTGTACTTTCTGTAAACTTTTGGAGTTTTCTTTTTAAAACCCAGTGTTCATGAAATTTTACAGTAATTTGGAATTGCATGAAGATGAGGATATATTTTCCCTGTGATGTTAGTTAATTAGTAGATTCTTTCAGTCTAGACATTCATGCCCTTAATTTCTGGATCTCTCTCTCTCCCTCCCTACCTCCCACTCCCTCTTTCTCCTCCCTCTCTATCCTTCTCTCTCCCTGTCTCCCCCTCTTTCTATTTTATTCTCCACTCTATTTTCTCTGCTTTCTCATTCTGAAACTCGTCTTCATCAAATATTGAAATTCCCACTTTAATTCTAGTTGTGTTTTAGCTTTTCTCTAATACTTTCTCTTTTTTCTTTTTTCTTGACTTTCCAGGAGATTTCCTAAACTTCATCTTCAAAACCTTTCATTGAACGTTTTGTTTTGATGATCATATCTTTAATTTCTGAGAACTATCTATTTTATTATTGTTCCCTTCTCGTGGCATCCTATTCTTATATGGGTATATATCTTCCACTAAGTATCTCCTTGAGTATACAAAGAAGATTTTGAAAATATTTCTTTTCTTTGAATTATCTCTTTTTTGCCAGGTTTATTTTTCCTTTTGGCTTGAGTTTCTTTCATGGAGGAGCAGTTTCTAAAATACCTGGCATTCCTTGTTTTATCATTTATTTTCAAGAGGAAGCCATATGATGCTGATTGGATTCTCTGGTGGCACAGAGCCGACTTGATGGCCAGTGGGCTTCAGTTTAGGATTGTAGGACAGAGCACTGCATGTTGTAGCTGGGGACCCTTAGATGTCCGGATGTGGGTTTTTCCTGCCCAGTCTCTCTGAAGGAGAAACTGCTGATTTTCTGCCTCCAGCTTGGATTCTAGGCTGTGTAAGAAGTAAGGGAAGAACTCCGGGGGTTCATCGAACCATACTGTATGCAGACTTTGAACCAGTTTGCATGTTTTGAGTCCTGCTGCACTGTGCCTACAGCTATACTTAACACCTCCACATTCCAAGTCTCTCCAGGCTCATGAAGCAAGTGGGGTCCCTCTCTCCCTATCCCCCTATGGATTTTAGCTTCAACTTCTTCCACTCTGCTACATCAATCAGCATCTATTTACTGTGCTTCTCCAAAAATAGATAGAAATCTCTCCCACTGGCATGTCCTCTTCCCTTCTCAATGCCCTTGTGGGTCTATACATTTGATTATGACTTCACAGTTACTTTAGTGGAGCCTTGAGAAGGAGGAAAGATAAAAACGGTCAGCCTGGCATCTTTAACCAAAAGTTTGCTTATATTTTAGCTTTGCCAGAATTTTTTTGATTGTAATTAAATTTGTCAATTTAACATAAAACATTTCCTCCAAAAGACTCAGCAATTATCCCAACAATATTTACTTTAGTCTTTAGTTTCCCTGTTAATATTAAGTACTGATTGTGTTCTGTCCTAGAGAGCGGTCTATACACGGACCTCCTCTTCAGTGGACTATTCTATTATTTTTCTGCTTTAAAACCATAGTAATTATTCTGTCTTCCTAATATGTTTTGATATTTGGTAAGCATGTCTCCTCTTTGTTCTTCTTGTACAGAATTATCTTCCCTATTCTTAAAGCCTCTTCTTCTATATAAATTTCAGAATTTAAACTTTATTAAATTGCACACAGATTTTATTCACCTTTTGATTGTCATTACTTTAATTTGTATATTACATTATAGACAATGAGTACTTTCATTCATCAACACAGTGTATCTGTCCCTTTATTCAGATTTTCTTTTATGTCCTTCAGTGATATGTTACAATTTTCTTTATAGGCTTCATGTATTTTATAATGGTTTCATCAAGTGGAGCCATCTAGCCACTCATTCTGATTTTCTAACACCTATTTTGACTTTGATGATAGTCTATGTGATACAACCACTTGCCAGTATTTTAGACAATGTCGTATATCGTTTACTAGCAGAACATATACCCTAGATGAAGAAACTTTAGGCTTGAGATCCTAACTGATGAAGTTTTTGCCCTTGTATAGTGCTAGCTGCCAAAGCGTCAGGGATAAAGAACACAAATTCCAAATCCAAAGAGATATCATCTTCCTTCAGTATGCAGCAGACCCCATTCGCCCTGTTGACAGGGCTCTGATATAGTTCATGTGCCAATAGTGTATGCTTTGTATGCACTTGAGGTTGTGTCTGGTTATATTCACTTTGTCCCATTCTGCAGCAATATTTTGGTTTTCAGAGATACAAAGAGACCTATCTGAGCAAGATGTGCAGCCTACCATGTGTTGACATTCGGGGAACCCACTCATAATGTTCTATAGGTTGATTAACAAAACTCTCATTGATATGTACCTTTCAAATTTGACCTTGATAGGTCCAATTTTTTTAGCAACTGCTGAGCCCAAACATACACTGTCTTATAGTACCCAAATGTCCACTGTCCACTTGGCTTTATTGGACTTGTGGTAGTTATCCAGGAACTGGTATGAACATGTACCAGGTGGCCAGCAATCATGGCTGGCTAAACTTTGACCTAACAGACTGATTATTCTCTGTTCTTTCCACTGACATAGTCCAAACTTTGGCCCCAGGATGGCAGTTTACCACCAACAGCCATCACAAAATACCGAACTATAGCCTGTAACTATTTGGGAAGGATCTCAAAAGTAGAGTCCATTGAGCCACAGATGGAGAGAGTGTTCATTCAAGGGCACTAAGGCATCATCAGTCTTTGTACTTTGCTGCCCTTGTTCAAGAACCTGGCTCTCCACATGGGTTTTTTCCAGTTGGCATATTCCTGACTACTGCAACGAAGGACACTCAGTAGCTCCTTTTTAGGAGCTCTGACATACCTGAGACATACTGGCACACTCCATCGGGTGAGTAATTGAGGTGCCCATTCATAGGTAGAGTGAGGTCCAATAAAGTCCAGTAGTAACAATAAATGATGATAATAATGTTGAGGGCTTACTCTATGCCAGGTACTATTTCAAGTATTTTATATGTCTCAACTCAGGTAATCCTTTTAACTACTCTATGAGGTAGGTTCTGTCATTATTCCTACTTAACAGATCATAAAACTAAGGCACAGGGAGGTTAAGAAATTCGCCAGAGGTAACACAGCAAAGAAGTACCAAAGGTACGGTTTAAACTCAAGCCAGCTACTCCTGTGTCTGTGAGTCCAAATACTTTACTGCCTCCAGATTTAAACCAAAGTTTGAATGTCAGATATTCATTTCAGGAAGACACTTAGTCCAGAACACAGTGTGACACAGCCTGCCATCAGCCTGAGTAGTCATACCCAATACACCAAATTTCACTGGACCTCATACATGCAGCTCACACCATTGCCTTGTGTGTTTTATTTTTATTTATTTTACTTTTGAGAGAGCAAGTAGGGGAGGGGTATAGAGAGGAGACAGAATCCTAAGCAGGCTCTACACTGTCAGCGCAGAGCCTGATGCGAGGCTCGAACTCATGAACCAAAGATCATGATCTGAGCTGAAATCAAGAGTTGGTTGCTTTAAACCCCCAGCTAAGCCCCCCAGGCACCCCATGTCATTGGCTTTTTGTAATAACTTAGAGTAGCATGCACTCAGTTCCCCACGCAGTCTGTATTGTTCCAGGTTCCCTGAGGTGTAGGACCTGGTAGGATCAACAAGCTTGGGGTAGAATTTTGCCCCAATCCTAATAGTTTTACCAAGTATTAGACTTCTTTCTTGGATTTGAGGACTCCCTGGGCTAGTAACTTGTTCTTCAGTATTCAGTGTTCTTCAGGGACTGCGTGTCCCTCCCATACTATTCCCATGTGCTAGCCTGACAACTCTTGAACTTAGACGGCAAGTGCCGAGGGCCCATGATACTGCTGTGCCCACAAAAATGTGTTAATTTCTTTTAACAATCAGAAGAAAGGGGCATCTGGGTGGCTTGGTTGGTTGAGCGTCTGACTTTGTCTCGGGTCATGATCTCACTGTTCATGGGCTTGAGTCCCACGTTGGGCTCTGTGCTCACAGCTCAGGGCCCGGAGCCTGCTTCAGATTCTGTGTCTCTCTGTCTCAAAAGTAAACAAACATTAAAAAAAATAATATGAAATCAGAAGGAAAAAAAATGAACATAATAATAGTGGATATATTATCATGAATCCAGCCTGTATTATATTTTCTTTATACCAATGCGATCACACAATAGAATTTAGTATTTGTAGGAAGGCATCCACAAAAGTAAAAGTTTCTGGGGCCCCCAAAAGCCGTGATGCATCCCTGGCGGTGTGTATTAGTTATTTTTGCTGCATAACATGTTACCTTCAAATCTACTAGCTTCAAGTGGTGACCCTTTATTATCTCATTATTATTATTATCTAAAAGTCAGGTATTAGGAGTGGTTTGGCTGGGTTGTTCTGGCTGCGGGTTCCTCTTACGGTTGCCATCAACTGAGGGCTTCACTGCAGGAAGAGCTGCCTCTTGGCTCACTCCTATGTTTGTTGACAGGTCTCTGTTCCACACTGGCTGTCGGCCAAATACTTGAGTTCCTCACTGCTGTGCCTCTTCGTAAGCTTCCGGAGTATCTTCACAAGTGGCAGGTGGTTTCCCCCAGAGTGAGTGATCAGAGAGAGAGAGAGAGAGAGAGAGAGAGAAAGAGAGAGGCACCATGACAAAAGCCACAGTCTGTCAGTCTACTTGTATTTTTGTTTGTTTGTTATTTTTGTTGTTGTTTTTGCAAAACATATCTCACACATATGCTACCCATATACCGGGGGTGGGCAAGGAGGTCTGCTCACCACAGTTACCCAGAGACCCCAGCCAATGAACGTTCCATCTGGACATGCACTTCCAGATTGGCAGAGCCAAGGAAAAGAAAACATGTTGAACCGCATGCTGCCTTTTAAAAAACTATTGTGTTTTATGATTTGAAATAATTATAGACTCTCAGAAAGTTGCAAAAACAGCACTGAATTTCTAATGTTCCACTTAAAAAACAAGCATCTCCTCTAAATAAAAGAAGTGTTCTTGAGACCCTGAACTCTGAGCTCTGTTTTTAAAACCTCAGTTAGGAGCACCTGGGTAGCTCAGTGGATTAAGTGTCCCACCTCAGCTCATGCATGATCTCATGGTTCATGAGTTCGAGCCCTGCATTTGGGCTCTCTGCTGTCAACACAGAGCCTGCTTCAGATCCTCTGTTGCTCTCTAGCACTGGCCCACCCCTGATTGCATGCATGTGCTCTCTTTCTCTCTCTCTCTCTCTCTCAAAAATAAACATAAAACAAACAAACAACCTTAGTTAGCTTCACCAAGCCATATAGTTCCAGGGACTGGACTCTTCTTTCTGAGCTAAAGGTTCTAATCTAAAAAAAAACAGGAAGATTGACTCACTAACATTAAAACAGAAAATCTACTTTAAAGTAACCATGTAACACATATAAATGCACTAAAGAGGATGGGGCCTCACCATTGACTCATGATGCCCTTTGGTAGTTGATGTGCATGGGTGTGGGGCAAAGTGAAAGGAATAAAGAGGAACTTGAAGATTTTACTTTCTCTATGTCTACGTAGTTGTTTTGTGAGAATGTATTCATGTATATATAATTACAATAGGAAGACTTTTATTTTTTCTACTCCCCCTTTTATTAATCAAGCATGCAGGTAGAGTCATGTTGAGTAAACATCTCTCCCTCCCTCCCACACGCAAAAATCGTCTATGATCCAGTTTCTGCCTGTGGGACTTCAATCCCGAGTCCGATGAGGGTGTGAGGTGCTCTCAGTCCCTCAACCCTTTCCCATTTTACTACTGTTGGGGCTCTAGGCATCAGGTACCAGTCCATGACCCAAACTTTAGGCGTTCCCGCACTTCAGGGATGCTCGGTTAGCCAGACCACCTTGGTTGTGCGGTTCTGAGAAACCAGGGAGCCCCTCTGCCATCAGCTCAGGTTTAAGTAACTGCTGGGCAGAGCCAGTTGGCAGTTGGGGTCAAAGTGGGTAAATTCCATTAACACACTTCTTCAGGGGTCCTCAGCATTCTGCTCAGCTTCAGATGACCCTTCCAAATGTAACCGAGGCAAGGTGGGAGGCGAGGACAGGGCCAGTCCATTGATGACATCACATGCAGTATTTATTAAACTGCGGAATGATGGGAAGCCAAACACACAACACACACAAATGCACACAGAGATATACACATGCACAACACACACAGATACACACACACAGGAAATTACCAATTTACATTCCAAAACCCTAGCAGAGGGGCACCTGGGCGGCTCAGTCAGTTCAGCGTTCGACTCTTGGTTTTGGCTCAGGTCATGATCTCATGGTTTTGTGAGCTTGAGCCCCGCGTCAGGCTGAGCCTGCCTGGGATTCTCTCTCTTTCCCTCTCTCTGCCCTCCCCCACTTGCGCTCTTTTTCTCAAATAATAAATAAATAAATAAATGCCCTAACAGAAAGTGACCAGACAGGACAAGAGCAGATGCAGTCAGTGTTGCTGCAGCTCCCCCTAATCCTGGAAATCCTGGAAAGGGGATGTGAAGCCACCAGAGAGACTGACAACGTGTGAGTGGCCTGGGGCAACTGAGAAGGCTAATTTCGTGCTCACTGCTGACCTTTTCACATTACTCTTCAGGATTAACATAGACTGGGTGACTTAAGCAATAGGTACTTATTGTCTCAGAACTTTAGAGGTTTGGAAGTACAAGATCAAGGTACCAGCTGATTCAGTGTCTGGTGAGAGCTCTCCTCTGGCGTGTAGACAGTTGCCTTTTTCCCTGTGTGCATACATGGCAGAGAGGGGGAATGTCTTCCTCTTTTTATAAAGCCTAGAGTCCTCTGGGAAGAGGGCCCCACTCTTATGACTTCACTCAACCTTAATTACCTCCTAAAGACCTTATCTTCAGATACACCCACATTGGAGGTAGGGCTCCAACATATATAACTATGGGGGGAGGGGGCAGTTAAGTCCGTAGCATCCAACAACAAATGTGCTGTTTTGCAGCTGCCTCATATGATGGTGCCAGGATGAAAAAATATAAAGTGTTGCTCACTAATCCCCATGAGAAATGCTAAACTTTTACTTTTCCTCTTTTTTGTTTTTGACAATCACATCTGTTGACTACAATCGGACATTTTGAATAATGTGCATGGGCCAGATGTTCTAGTCATCAGGAGGGGGGAGACGGTAGAGAGAGAGAAAGGGCTGCAGAGAAATTTTACTATTTGCCAGAACCTACAGGTAAAACAATAAAAAGTTATGGGGAGCCTGGGTGGCTCAGTCAGCTGAGCTTCTGACTTCAGCTCAGGTCTGGATCTCATGGTTTGTGAGTTCAAGCCCTGTATCAGGATCACTGCTGTGAGCACAGAGCCGGCTTCAGATCCTCTGTCCCCCATGCTGCTCCCTCCCGTCATGCTTGCTCTCTCTCTCTCCCTCAAAAATAAATAAACATTAAAAAATAATAAAAAACTGACAAGAAGTTAGAAAATCCAAACATTTTAAACAGTTCTTTTACTCTTATTCAATATTGTACTGGGAGATCTAGCAACTGCAATAATGCAAGAAAAAGAAATAAAAGGCATAGAGGCACCTGAGTGGCTCAGTCGGTTAAGCGCCTGACTTTGGCTTAGGTCATGATCTCATGTTTGATGAGCTCGAGTCCTGCATCAGGCACTGTGCTGACAGCTCAGAGCCTGGAGCCTGCTTCAGATTCCGTGTCTCCGTCTCTCTGCCCCTCCCCTGCTTGTTTTCTCTCTCAAAAATAAATAAGTAAACATTAAAAATAAAAAGAAACAAAAGGCATATCCTTTAGAAAGGAGGCAATAAAACGGTCTCTATTTGCAGGTGACATGATTGTCTATATAGAAAATCTCTAAGAATTTCCCAAAACCTGCAAGGAGTAATAAGTAAGTTCAGATAGGTCACAGGATAAAAGAACAATGTACAAAAATTATTTGCATTTCTATAGAGTAGCAGTGAACATACAGAAGGTGAAATAAAAAACATTTGCAACATCATTGTAAAAATACTATTTATAATTATTCCAAAGAAAATGAACACTTAGGGGGCGCCTGGGTGGCTTAGTCGGTTAAGCACCGACTTTCGCTTAGGTCATGATCTCACGGTTCGTGGGTTCGAGCCCCGCGTCGGGCTCTGTGCTGACTGCCGGCTCAGAGCCTGGAGCCTATTTCAGTCTGTGACTCCCTCTCTCTCTCTGACCCTCCCCTGCTCACGCTGTCTCTCCCTCTCCTAGAAATAAAAAAAAAAAAAAAAAAGAAAATGAACACTTAGGTATGCACTTAAAAACATGTATAGCATCTATATGCTGAAATAACAAATTCTGATAGAAGAAATCAAAAAAGACATAAATAAATGGAGAGACATAACTTGATCATGGATTGGAAGAATCAGTATTGTAAAGATGTCAATTCTCCCCCCAGTTAATCTATAGGCTTAATACATTTCCTATCAAAATTCTAGTAAGTCTTGGGGCACCTGGGCAGCTCAGTAGGTTGGGTGGCCAACTTCATCTCAGGTCATGATCTCACAGCTTGTGGGTTCGAGCCCCACGTCAGGCTCTGTGCTGACAGCTCAGAGCCTAGAGCCTGCTTCAGATTCTGTGTCTCCCTCTCTCTCTGTACCTCTCCTGCTCACACACACACACACACACACACACACACATTCTCTCTCTCTCTCAAAAAATAAATAAGCACTAAAAAAATTTCTAGGAAGTCTTTATGTAGATATAGGTAAACTTATTCTTAAATTTATAGGGAAAAGCACTGAACCCAGAGTAGCTAAAATAATCTTTACAAAGATAGATAAAGTCAGAAGAATTACTCCATCTGATACTGTGATCTTAACTCTACAGCTACAGTAATGAAGATAGTGTGATATTGACTGAGAAATATTAATGGCCCAGAATAGAGAACCCAAGAGTTGACCCACACAAACACGCTCACCTGACTTTCAACAAAGGTACAAAAGTTATTCAATGCAGGAGGGATAGCCTTTTTTATCAGATGGTGCTTAAGGAACTGGATGTGGAGGAAGGAAAGAGAATATGAAAGTTGACCTAAATCTCATATCTTAAAAAAATGGAACACAAAAAGAAATACAATATAAAATGTAAAATTATGACTATTTCAGGGGCAAAAAGTGCATCTCATCAAAACTAAAAATGTTTGCTCTGTGAAATCATCTGTGAAAGAGAATGAAAAGACACGCTAAAGACTGGTAGAAAATATTTGCAAACCACACATCCGATGAAGGGCTAATATTAAGAACATAAAAGAATTTTCAAAATTCAACAGTGAAGAAGCAATCCAATTATAAAATGATCAAAAAGAAAAAAGACATTTTATCAAAGAGGAACTAAAGACGGTAAATAAGCACATGAAAAGATGTTCTTCATTACTAGTCATCAGAGATATGCAAATGAAAACCACACAAGGCTATCACTGCACTCCTCTCAGAATGGTTAAAATAAAAAATAGTAACAACAACACATACAGGAGAAGATGCATCTGGAGCAGGACACTGAATCCAGGAGATGAGATTGGGTCACTCACCGCATTGCTGTTGGGAATGTGAAATGGTAGAGCCAGTCTGGGAAAATTTGGCAATTTCATCTGGAACTCACTTACACCTACCATATGATCCAGTAAGTGCTCTCTTTATTCAAAAGAAGTGAAGACTCCCTTCACACACATGTTCATAGCACCCCATCTGTAATACCCTCAAACTAGAGTCAACCCAAGCGTCCTTCCATAGGTGGTAGTTAAAACCTGTGGTATGTACGCATCATAGAATATTACTCACCAATAAATGGAAACAGTCTATCTGATAAACACAATTACTTGGATGAATCTCCAGAGAATTATGCTGAGTTTAAAAAGTCTATTCCAGGGGCGCCTGGGTGGCTCAGTCAGTTAAGTATCTGACTTTGGCTCAGGTTGTGATCTCACTGTTTGTGGGTTCAAGCCCCGCATTGGGCTCTGCGCTGACAGCTAGCTCAGAGCCTGGAGCCTGTCTTCAGATTCTGTATCTCCCTCTCTCTCTGACCCTCTCCTGCTCACACTGTCTCTATCTCTGTCTCAAAAATAAATAAAACATTATAAAAAAAGCCAATTCCAGGGACACCTGGTGGCTCAGTTGGTTGAGCATCTGCTCTTGATTTCAGCTCAGGTTAGGATCCCAGGGTCATGGCATTGAGTCCCACATTGGGTTCTGTACTGATCATGGAGCTTGCTTGAGATTCTCTCTCTCTCTCTCTCTCTCTTTCTCACTCCCCCCACCCATCTCCTGCTGGCACACACATGCTTTCTCTCTCTCAAAATAAATAAATAACCTTAAAAAAATAGAAATACAAAGCCAACTCCAAAGGGTCACATAGTTTTCTCTAAAAGGTTCTGTAACATTTTTTGAAAGGCTCCTTGCCCAATGTGGGGCTCAAACTCATGATCCCAAGATCAAGAATCACATGCTCTACCAACTCAGCCCGTCAGGTTCCCCTAACAGTTTTGAAATTATAAAATGTTATAAATTTTATAACAGAGGAGCAGAGCAATGGTTCTCTGGGGTTCAGGAAAGGATAGGGTAAATAGCAGGGAGGTGGGTGTGGTTATAATAAGGAAACAGGAGGGGTCTCATGAGGTTAGAATATTCAGTATCTTGACTGTCGAGTTGCAGGCACAAAGCTACATAAGTGATCAAATTGTACGGTACTAAATACTGGACACACATTCACACACACTTGCAAGTCACATGGGAGGAATCTAAATTGGACCGGTAACTTGTATCAATATCCCAGATAACACTGTATTGTAGTTGTTATTGGGGGAAATGGCAAAATGCACCCAGAATTTCTCTGCATTATTTCTTATAACTGCATGTGAATCTACAAGGAACTCAATTAAAAATGATACTTTTAGAGGTGTATTTCAACCATGTGGGTTCCAGGAGAGAAAGAAAACAATATACATATTTTTTAAGAATGAAGAAACAAGCAGCTAAAGATGAGCTGTTTGCCACAGGACCACAGCTCTGTCTTGGTTTGCAGTCTAAGGCGGGCAGGGGGGCCACTAAAGCTGAGAGGTTTACAATGGCTATCCAGTGCCAGCTGAAATGTGAAACAGTGACGGAGCACAGCAGTTGTATTGCTGGAGAGAACTGAGATCAAGATGTGGAAGCAGAAGCTGCCAGCATAACCATTTTTGCTCATCTCCAAGGTTTCATTTAAATGATTTCATGAGTTTTGAAGATACTTCAACACTTTAAAGCAGTTGTAGTTTTACCCAGAAGTTAATAAACTTCAGAAATTGCTGATACTAGCCTTTTGCCTAGCCTATTCCAATAGTTTAGTTTGCCTTTTTTTTTTTTTTTTTTTTAGGAAGAGCAGAAAGCAAAAGTTAAAGTTACAATGTCAAATAAATGGTTTGCTTGCCTTGCCTTTTCATTGAACCTTGTGGGAGAATTCCCTTTGGGTTGTAACGTAGTGCTGGTTTGTTTACCTTCTCTCAGAACATGATTTTTAGGCTACGAGTATCATCCCAGGCACTAATAGTCAATAGAACATGAGTAGTTTCTGAAAAAGTACAACTCTGTATATCACTATTAGTATTGCCCTCGTTTCTGTTTGGTTGTTTTGCTTTTCTTCCTATTTTGGGAAGCATATTTCAAGTATAATAGATTCTGTCTGGGCCATCACGTACCCCAGCCTTCCTGAACAATGGCAAAGACTTCTTACATAAGAAATCCTCTCGGTTTTTCCTGGGCCCTTACAGAACTCCAAGCTCTGGTATATAAAATGTTTGACAGTTTGAGAGTGTTCGCAAAGAAAGTGGCGAGGGATGATAGAGTGGGAGCAATTTTAGGAAAGAGGCAGGGGATCCGGTATGTTGCTTTTCTTAAAAAAAAAAAAAAAAGCAAGAAAGAAAAGAAAAGAAAGGAAGAAAGGAAGAAAGGAAGGAAGGAAGAAAGAAAGAAAGAAAGAAAGAAAGAAAGAAAGAAAGAAAGAAAAAAGACTGAAAACATAACATTTCAGTTTATCTGGTCAGAGTCTGATTGAAACAGCCTACCTCCTGTTTATGAGAGGAGTGTGGTAAGACTGTGCGTGCAAAACAACATTCTGTAACACGCCATGCTTAACAAACTTTCAGAGTGGATGACTTCCTGTCCATATTTCCTATACAGATATCATTTGCTTTGGAAATAACAGTCAGAAATACCCAAGTCCCGTTGTATGCCATTTCCTGAGCCCAAGTTGGAATTTACAGTTATCGGTTTCATCACAAGTCTTAAGATTAGACCTTGAGTTTTACGCTGTCAGAAATTTCCTGGTACTGGGCAACAGTTAGCAAGGTCAGGAGCTCATCTGGACTCAAAAGCTATAAATGAATCCACACATGATAAGCAGGTCAGAGCTGAAACCTGTGGAAGGCATGGTGATCAGATTATCAGCCAACAGTAATCTTATCTGCAACAGTTTAGCCACATTCAAGTCCAGACCATGTGTAGATCTGGAAAAGGAGGGACGGGTATTTGTGCTGGGGGAAGACTCTTGAAAAGAATGCAGACATACCTGCTAGATGTGCCCTGGAGGAAGAAATAATTACTTTCAGAAACAAAGAAGGAGAAGGTATCAAAATTTCAAGCACAGTATGTAAGTAGGTTGATGATAGTACATGAAGAACCTCATTCTCATTTAAAGTTTGTCTCTCCCCATCCCCCCCCCCCGCTCAAGCCACCCAAATCAAGGCAAAAAGTGAGAGCAGCCCCTCGGAAGAGCATCGATCCGCATTCTTGCCTGGCTCTGCTTGGTCTCTATGAGCAAGTTTCTTGCTCCTCAGAGCATCAGTTTCCTCACCTGAAAAATGAGGATTCTGTTATGTACATCACATGTTTGTGGTGGTGACTGAGTGAAGTAATGTGTAAACAGTTCCCGGCGTGAGGTTCGTGTTCAACTGAATGGAAAGGTTATCCCTGTTAATACCACTTCACAAGTGTCCACCACCCTAGCCTTCTCAAAATACCATCATATCTGATACTACATGTTCATCTTTGTAGGAATATTATTGCATGGATTGGGCAGGGGTACAGTGTCCCCATTTTACAGATGAGAAAAAGGAAGCTCGTTGATTAGTCCCAAGGTCACCCAGCTGGTGAACAGTAGCCCTTGGATTACAACCACATTGGTTCTTAAATTTAAGCAAAAATCAGAATCACCTGGATGGTGATTAAAACCTAGATTGCTGAGGTCTCCCGCCAGAGTTTCCAATTCAGTAAGTTTGGGGTGGGGCCTAAGAATGTGAAGTTTTTTACTGGATGATGCTGATACTGCTGACCTTAGGACCCCACTTTGCAAACCACTGAGCTACATGTGCGCGATGGTTCTCAAACACACGTGTTCATAAAGCCACCTGGGAGCTTAGGAAAATAAGTGGACAAAAAATGAACTCATAATTGCTCAGGTCTGTGGATTTTCTTTTTGTTTAAGTTAGTATTTCTTTTTCTTTTTTTTTTAATGTTTACTTATTAGGGGGGAGGGAGAGAGAGAGAAAGAGAGAGAGAGAAAGGGAGAGAGAGAGGGAGACAGAGCATCCAAAGCGAGCTCTGCACTGACAGCAGACAGCCCAAAGCTGGGCTCGAACTCATGAACCCGACTGTGTAACCATGACCTGATCCGAAGTTGGACACTCAACCAACTGAACCACCTGGGTGCCCCAAGTCTGTGGGTTTTCTGTCACAAATGTGATCTAGGCTTACCACCAGCATGACTACTTGATTATTGCCAGTAAAAAAAAGATAAATCTGTAACAACTTAGGAAATTCCAACATCTGGAAAGTTGTATTAAAAAAAATGTACATGTAAATATATATACATACATAGTATTAAAACAGAATATTTGTTGGGCCAACTACTTAGAGAAATTTTACATTTATGGTCCCAAATTTTCCATTCCATTCTGCAAAATTATCTATTACTGCTTGCCAAATACTGAATAGGTTTAGCACATAATTGAGATCATGGGCCTTAGCTGAAACAATAAAGTTTCCTTCATATCGTAATGAATTGTGATACTTTGAAATTCTCTTATGAAATACTAGATAGTTGGTATTTTAGCTTTGACAAAATAGAAATTAAACCCCTTTTTAAAAAAATATTCTGAGGGCACCTGGGTGGCTCAGTAAGTGAAGTGTCCAACTTCGGCTCAGGTCATGATCTCACAGTTTGTGAGTTCTAGCCCCACATCAGTCTCTGTGCTGACAGCTCAGAGCCTGGAGCCTGCTTCGGATTCTGGGTCTCTCTCTTATGCTCATGCTCTGTCTCTCTCTCTCTCAAAAATAAATAAACACTATAAAAAAAATTTTAATGAAAAATATTCTGCATTTTACTATCAAACTAATGAAATGTCTTAAGATTTTTAGTCCTTGAAGAATGAACTTAAAAGTTATGTTTCACAGATACATTTTTCCTGAACTCTTTATGTTGATATTTTATATTATACTATTGATTATATTTATAATTACGTTTTAAAAATGCTGTCTATATAATTCATTGTGAAAAAAACTTAGTTCTTTAAAAACTATGGCCCACAGTACTTTTGTCGGTACCACTAACTAGAAATGGATCATTACTGTTTCCTTTTATCATATATAAGTTCTTAGAAAGGTGAGAATTACTGAATAATCTGTTTTTTCATTTTCATCCACTTCTTGTCAGTGTCTAGTCATAATTATATTTTAGGTTCACAGGTGAAATTATTAATAATATGTATTTTACAAAAAGCCTATGAAATATGGATTGCATTAATCATATTTCGAGTTTGTATAGCATCTTTAAGAAATCTCGCATGCTTTGAAAATACGGTTTCATTTACTTTCCCAGTACTATTTTTGAGGACCAGATGGGTAACTGTCACAGTTGAAAGATTAAATGAGAGAATGCTTGCAAAGATGGGACTGGTGCCCAGCCAGTGCTCATTTAGTTAGCTGCTGTCATTGATACCACTGTTACTATTGACTTTCTGGTAGAACCATGGGCATTACAGTTTCATCCGATGTGTACTTTTTTGCACCCACTATATAAAGGCATCGATTATTGGTCTTTCACGTCTTTTTCTCCACAGCCATTCAAATGGTTTTTATCAGAATGTATTTAAATTGGCCGTGACAGGGGTGCCTGGGTGGCTTAGTTGGTTAAGCATCCGACTTTTGCTTAGGTCATGATCTCACCGTTCGTGGGTTCGAGCCACGCGTCGGGCTCTGTACTGACTGCCAGCTCAGAGCCTGGAGCCTGTTTCAGTCTGTGACTCCCTCTCTCTTTGACCCTCCCCTGCTCACGCTGTCTCTCTCTCTGTCTCCTAGAAATAAATAAACATTTAAAAATAAATAAATAAATAAATAAATTGGCCGTTACAGCACATGTTGGCAAGCCGAGTCAGGAAGATAGAATACCAGTTTGTAATGAAAGAGAACTTTCCAAAACAGCACCCAGTCACTGTTAGACGATGACTCTCCTGTAAGAGATTCAATTTTAGATCTTTTATTCTACAATAACTTGGAAATGTGATCTCTCTGAGGGTCTCAAATTTAGGGCTGTCTTCCTTTCTAAGTCAGGTCTCATCTAATCTCAGTGAGTCGGGAGATTCAAGATACCAAGAGATAGAGGGCAAGTAGAGATGTTATCTTGTTTAACTTCATTTCATTTATTCATGATCAAAATTAATGCCAAGCGGTATTCAGATATTACCCACGTGGCTTCCAGCTTTCTGCCAAAAGGAGAGTCTTTGCTGGGCTGTCCAGAATACAAACGGGCACACTTCTCCATTATAAAGGGTGCCCCGAGGACTTGTCCAAAGCTGAGCTCTGTGGGGAGAGCAGAGCTACTGCCTCAGAGCAGAGGGGAAATGGTTGGACTCCTTTTACAGAGAAAAAATGGTGGATCAGGGTTGATAAACAATCACAACTATTTCATGTCATTTGAAGCATGTGTGATGGCATTTAATCACAAATTTCTTACCTTGCAGAAGGTACTAGGGACCAGGTTTTTAATCCTCTCATAGAAACATTAGAAAACAAGCACAGATTTCTATACAGAGAGACAGAGATTCTTTTTTTTTACTTTTAAATTTTTTATTTTTTTTTAATTTTTTAAAAAATGTTTTATTTATTTCTAGGGGAGAGAGAGAGAGAGAGAGCGTGAGCAGGAGAGGGTCAGAGAGAGAAGGAGTCACAGACTCCGAAACAGGCTCCAGGCTCTGAGCTGGCAGTCAGCACAGAGCCCAACGCAGGGCTTGAACCCACGAACCGCGAGATCATGACCTAAGCGAAAGTTGGACGCTTAACCGACTAAGCCACCCAGGCGCCCCTAAATTTTTTATTTTTAATGTTTACTTATTTTTGAGAGAGAGAGCATGAACGAGCAAGCGAGCATGCGGGAGGGGCAGAAAGAGACAGAGACACAGAAGGTGAAGCAGGCTCCAGGTTCTGAGTTACCAGCACAGAGACCAATGAGGGGCTCAAATCCATGAACCAGGAGATCATGATCTGAGTCAAAATCAGATGCTCAACTGACCTGAGCTACCCAGGGGCTCTGAGGCAGAGTTTTAAAGAAGTTTTGCAAACATGGCATCTCCTTTCCTCTGCGGCAATATGTATACTATTGCTTCTGGGAAAGGACTCTTATTCTTGCAGTGCCGAGCTGAAACTCCATGCTCACGTTATGAATTGCATCAATAGCAATGAGTAGAGGTACAGTAGACCCTTAAACAACATGGGTTTCAACTGTAGGGTCTACTTACACATGGATTTTTAAAGATAAACACAGTACAGTACTGTGACTCTATTTTCTTACAATTTTCTTAACATTCTTTCTCTACCTTACTTTATTGTAAGAATACAGCATATAATACACGTGACATACAAAATATTAACAGTAGGCTATTAGTAGTTAAGTTTTGGGGGAGTCAAAAGTTATACATAGATTTTTGACTGTGGTGGAGCTTAAGACCCCAACCCCCAGATCGTTCAGGGGTCAACTGTAAGCAGAATGGACCCAAACACAACAAAACACACCACTATAGAATCAATTACTAAGTACTATTAAAGTGCATGGGCTTTTCCAGACAAAAGAAGAAAGTTTACAGCAAATTTCTAAAGCAAGAAGGCTCAGATGCTTATAGGTTTCCAAATAAGAACTAGGTTACTTTAAGTGCTTTGCAAAATCTGACCTATTTCAAATTTATACTCCCTTTTGCAAAACTGACATGATGCAACCTACAATGAAAGGAAATGGATGAAAGTAAGATTGCTGTTTCATGGGAAAGCAAACACACACACACACACACACACACACACACACACACACTCTAAGGGAATACATTTCACTATTGAGTTTTCTGGCAGCCAAAGGAAAAAGGTAAAAAATAATGGAGAGAATGTTGAATTTGGAGGCATAAAGAATGGTCTCCAGCTTGGCAGTCTGCAGTTGTCATTTACCAGCAGAGTGAGGGGGATCTTTCCTATAAAGTATTTTCTTAGATTCTGTCTCCTTATTTTAAAAAATGTGGATAACAAGAATCTGGAAGAATATTGGGAAGATTTAAGGAGATACTCTATATGAAGGAAAGCTCTAGGGCATAATAAAAATGAAAGTGGCTATAATGAATAGTTTATCCAATAGATAGAAAACAACTTAAAAAAAATCAGATCGGGCTTTACTGGTCTTTCTTCCCCCACAGTCTGGAACAGGGAGAGCACATAACACATGTTTGCTGAACTCATGAAAGTAGGAAAGGGGACAGTTCCTAGATGTTTTCTCCTCAAGCTTGAGGAAATGTTTGACCAACTTCATTCACTGTTTGAAACCAAAAATAGATGAATGTCAGATCCCAAGCAGCCAAGAAGGGCTGCAGAAGGTCTCAAGCATGGAGTGCTCCACTGCGAACTCAAGACTGGAGTGCTACACTGGCTCTCAATACTGCCCAGCAACCCTGCTATGATGTCAGGGCAACTTCATCTATCGCCCTTCCCTGAGACCTACTTTAAGCCCTCCACAATCTCCACCCACTTCATTCTTCACTCTTCATACCTGAACTTTGAATTTTTCCCTGACCTGTGCCAAATTAAGTCTCCCTATTTTAAACCACCATAGTACCCCTTAACCTTTTCCCTCCTGGCATTTATCGTAGCTCCAAATTTGCTTTTATTTGCATCATTATAATTGAACTTACTATCACCATTAATATTTGAATGGTTAAACTATTAACCAAATTGTTACATTATTGTTACACTTATTTGCATGATTATTACATGTATATCATCATGCCCGTGGCTGGTTCCCTAAGCTCCAACAGAGCAGGGACCTGTTTTTTGTGCAATCTTGGGTTCCCAGGTCTAACACAGTGCCTGGCGCAGAGTAGGTGCTCGGCCAGTATTTGTTAATCAGCTTTTCTCACCTCTAGAACGGTCTAGTGGCCTGCGTGTATGACGGTACAGCAAAGTCTGTCTAAACTTCCAGGAGATTTTGCAGCTCCCCAACCCGGAGGCCTCGGTAAGGAAACCCGGAATGCCTGTTTTGCAAAGTGAACCCAGTAGAAAATGTTTTGGGAGGCGGCGGAACCCCGCCCCTTTACAACAATGAAACAAAACCAGCCCTGAAGCAGCTCTAAAATGCTTTCCTGGAGCAGAGACACCGATTGCCACAGAGGCATGTGCTCCAGGGGAGGACCTGGAATAAACCGTGCAAATATCTGGCGCGCGTAGCCGGGCGTGCCAGCTGGAGGCTGCGCCGGGACTGCCCCCTCATTTCTCCCGCGCGAAACCCNGTGCGCCCGGCCCTGCCCCCCGCCTTGGGCTGGAAACGTGGCCCTGGGCCACCGCCTTGTGGGTCTGGCCAGCCCAGCCCCGCGGGCGCCGGAGCGGGCGCGCCGTGCAGGTGTGCGCCCTGGCTCTGCNTTTCTGGTGCGCGGCCCCCACTTTCTCCGGGAATTGGCACAGAAATAAGGAAGTTTCAGGAAAGTGATTTCTAAAAAAACAGTCGAGAGTCCGGTTCGACTCGGTTAATGGAGTGTAATTTAGAAGGAATTGCCCTCGTATTTGTTCTAGAACTTTGGTAACTGTTTTCAAGGAATTTGTAAGCACTTGGAAGGGGAAATGGCAACGTCATGAGGCCAAGTTAAAAAACAAAAAGCCCCAAGATCACAAAGCGTAAACACAGCAGGACCCCAGTTACGCATTATGATCCTAACTGGGTTTTAAACATCTCCATTAACGCACTTTTGAGAGCACCCCCAAATGTTTCAGTGGGTGGTGGGAATGTAAACGTGGCTTCAGCTTCCTATTTTACTTCTTAATAGAGCTTTCCCTTACTTTCTAGTAACGAACATGCCTAGTGTTTTCGGAGGTAAGCAATACCAACTTTTTTGAAATGAACTAAAAATAAAACTTTTAAAAGGGAAGGAAGCAGCTTGTGGGAGCTGGCGGAGGGTTTGTGTAACGGGTTTTGTTTTTTTGGGTTTGTTTTTTTTTTTTTTTTTTTTTTGNATTGGGAGACTGAAGCAACCCAGCAGCGCTCACGCTGCCAGAGCGGTCAGGGGTGCCTGAGCCCAGGCCGCTGTCACCTGCCTGAGTCCTGGCTCAAGTTAAAGACAGAGCCACTAATGGCTGGTCGCTTTGTCCATTTAGTGATGTGTGCAAGGTTTCCTGCAAGTAGACATTTGAGGGAAGAAAACCTTGGCGGATGTTTATGAGAAAGTAGTATTTTTAAATTTCCCCAGTGAGGGGAGGTATTGAAAGCAAGGAAGAGAACTCAAAAGTAAGAAGGACTGAGAGAGGGTTAGTTTTTGCTTTTGTTTTGTTTTCCACTGGCCTCGATGATATAATTAGTATCTTATGCTTCTAGGAGGCTTTCAGGTTTGTCTAGGCTCTCACCCTTTCTGGAAGGAGCCTTGAGCCGTAGGCGAATTTCCTCAGAAAATGTATCTTGATAATAGAGGATTATGAAAACCTGTTCTGCCCTAACTACAGTTCCACCGCTTAGATACATAGTTCTTGCTTAGATTTAAAATGTCCCAGAATGTGTGGTTGGGAGTTAATGTTTTACTGTCAAATAATGAGGCTAATTTTTGGTAGCTCTAAAATGTTAAACTATTTACCAGGTGGGGGTAATCCACAAATTACAATCTGACCTATTACGTACCAATTAGGAAAAATTACTTTATGTAAGATGATCGGGTTTTTTTTTTCTCTTTCCTAAAGACCTAATTGGCATCATAAATTAAGATGTGTGATGATTTTTCCAGTGGAAACGTTTCTGTTCATCATAATTTAAATGCGAGCACATTCTAGTCTCTTTAAATTAGTGGGGAAGTTCTGTAGGGTGGGCAGGTGACTGTAGGTAAGAGCACTTAATGAGCATTTCAGGCACAGCAAGATGCTAAATTCAAGTGGCTCTACCATGGACCCCAGCCTTATGAATAAAGCAGTGTGATGAACTGCTTGCAGTGGCATTAAAGCACTGCGTGCAGTGGCTTTGAGGCTCACATATACAGTAAATATACTTTCCATCCCTTGGAAAGGGCAGAACTGGAAGGGGTTGCAACAAAGCCGCTTAGGCCTGATGTTCTGAGAAGACACTGATTTAAACTGAACTCCTTTTTAGTTTCTGCTTTTTTGGCAACCTCACCCCGGGTCAGATTTGTTGTTCTCAGATGGGGACTGCACCTCCCATGGATGAAGTCCCGATTGGGCGGACCACTGGGTCTTTATGTGTTTATGTTGGATGACAGGAGTAGTGGCCAGTAAAGGCAAGGGTGTGGTCCCTTCCGGAGAGCTCTCTCAGGTACAGCTCGAACGGCTGCAGGATCAGACTGCCTCAGCTTCCCAGCGCAGGACCCAGGAGGTCGTGAATGTCAGTGCTGTCCTTTTACTCTCTTCTTGCTCTAGGGTGCAGGTTGGACTCTGAGAGAAGGAGATGGAGCTAGGTAGTGTCCTGATGATGCCTGCTGGGCCCTGGAAGCAGTAAAGAGGGATTTCTCCCTCTTGGGTGTTGACTTCATAAGCTACAAAGTGTCCCTCTTAGGATTCTTTGAACGGGTGTGCCCAGAGCTTCAGAAGCTGCTCACAGAGGCGGATTGTTGTGATTGCTTGGAAGGACCCCACAACAGTTTGCCATTTTTATAGTCCCATCTTTAAAAGGCCACTTCTTTTGGGTTTTGTTTGTTTTGATGTACTTATGACCGTCCCATCCATAGAACGGACTTCTCATTGATGAGGAGAAATTTCAGAGATCACAGCCATTCTGATCTGGTCAGGTACAGAGAACAGAAATCCTTGAGATAGTTCTGTGACTTAAACCAGTTTGTGAATATTATAGTAAATTAATGAAAAAGATCAGTAAAGCCATTCAGATAGAATAGTGTAGGCATGTTCATTGTAAACTGTTCTTGAGAGTTCTGCTTTACTCATCAGCACTTTTTCTGAGCTGCAGTTTAGAAGTTTTTATTTTCAAGATACAATTTGGTTTTTCAGAAGACCTAGCTTTTTTCACCAAAGTGGAATTGATACAGGCTGGCAGAGGACGGATAGAGATAAGAAAATATTAGTAGGACCATTTTACTTTCTTTTTGGAAAGCAGTGGTTTCTGAAAGTTGTTTAATTTTTTAAGTTTTTAATGTTAATTCCAGTATAGTTCACAGTGTGCTGTTATTAGTTTCAGGTGTACAGGATTGTGATTACCTAGTGCTCATCATGATAAATATACTTATCCTCTTTACCTGTTTCACCCAACCCTCACCCATCTCCCCTCTGGTACCCATTAGTGTTCTATCTGAATGTTTTTAAATAGGACCATGTGGAGGAATATTTGAACTATAGCTGAAGTTAATGTGCAGAATACTTTATCTTCAGCAGTGGTAAATGCACCATCTGTATGCGGTGCAAAAATACATAGTAGAGTCTCACAGTTGGGAGCCAGAGTTTGTGTTCAAGTAGCTGATGGCTTCTTTTCTTCCTAATCATCAGCTGATGACAGAGGCTCCCTGACGGGGTTAGTCCTGTCAGATGTTGTTTGAGCACTTACTATGTGTTGGGTGTTAAGATCCCTCTGGAACTCCTTGACTCCTCTGCCTTTGTCAGAACTCCGCTGGCCTCAGGGCCTTGGTTTTGGGAATGGGAGAAGACCTGAGGAGCCACCCTTTCCCACTCCGCCACCTCCACTTCCCTCTTGGAAACTATCATTCTCTTTTATCAGATTTAATACTCACTGAAGTTCTTTGAAGTGAAGTGGCTTGTATTATCTTGGAGTTTAAAGATACGGTGACCTAGAGTGATTTGTTCTGGGCAGCCCAGCCAGGCAGGAGGCTGGATTCTGTCCTCAGAGCCAGTGCGTGACTCTTGTCACTGGATTCATGAGCTCCATCTTGGCCAGTCACACAGCTTTCACTGAAATAACATTATGAGGATAGCAGTCTTTGTCTAACTTACAGTACCATTGAATTAATCAAGGACATGCTAAGTATAATGTATTAAATATAAGAAGTGGGCAGCCCTTTTGAGTTTTCTCATTCCCTTGCTCCTCCCTTTACAAGGCCTGGGACATTAGCAGCTTGTCTGGTTCTTTCCTTTTTAAAAGCTAATTTATTTGTTTTGAGAGAGAGAGGCAGAGAGAGAATCTGTGGCAGGCGCTGCACTATCAGCAGTGTGGACCCTGATGTGGGGCTTGAACTCAGGAACCAGGAGATCATGCCCTGAACCAAAATCAAGAGTCCGACGTTTAACCCACTGAGTCACCCAGGTGCCCCAGGTCTGGTTCTTTTTTAGAAGCTGGCCACATTAGGCTTTGGAGCAGATTCTTTAGTTACAGTCTGTAAAAACATGGGAATATGAATAAGGTCCACAAAGCTCTTAGATAGATAGGAATGATACTTAGATGGACTTTGTACAAGTAATAACATGTTCAGAAAAGCAGAAATAAAAACAAACTTGCAACTACGGCTCCCCGTCTCCTACTCTCTGGGTGTCGTTTTCTAGAGTTTTCTAGATATTTTCCATCCGGTGTTTGCCCGTGTTTAGTCACTATTTTTGCCTAATTTTGTACTATGATTGCCATTTGAATTCTGCTTTCCTTAGCACCGTCAGTGCTATTTCTGGGGAGCTTGGAGGTTTTTCCAGTTTTCATTTTTAATGACTGCAGTGTTTCATTGAAGTGTGTATTTCATGTATTTTTCTGTTGAAATATTTTTTTCTGTATTAAAAAACTTTATTAGCAGAAACTTTGCAATACCACAACAGTGGTGCATATTTTAAGCCTTGTGTTGGACTCCACACTGGTTTTTTGTTTTTTTTTTTTAAGTTATATATATTTTGAGAGAGAGAAAGCACAAGTGGGGGAGGGGCAGAGAGAGAGGAGAGAGAATCCCCAGCAGGCTCTATACCATCAACACAAAGCCTTAAGTGGGGCTCGCTGGAACCCAAGAACAGTGAGATCATGACCTGAGCTAAGTCAGATGCTCAAACAGCTGAGCCACCCAGGAGTCCATGCTGTTTTTAATTACCATTTCTTTGTCATGTACATACTGTCTCCTGAAAGGAATGTGCCCGATTTACAGTGGGTGGGTGTTTCCAACAGGTTTCCCTGAGGCATTGCCCCCTTTATTATTAGCCAAGAGAAAGCAAGTGTTTGATCAGGTTAAAACCAGGGCTCATGATAACTAGATTGAAACATTGTTTTCTTCCTAAATTTAGAGCAGCTAGCAGTATGTTTTTAGTTTTGACGATTGTAGAGACTAGCGGTAGAGGTCTCTTCCTCATCACCCAGGAAACCAAGCAGATCCAAGAATGTGCTAATGGACTGTGGTGGCAGTGCCTGGGACTGGGCTGCCCTGGAATTTGTGCAGGTGGGTCGTGTTGATGTGGAAGCGTGGGGATACCCTGCCCTGAACTCCTTGCCTCTGTGGCACGAACCACTTATTAAAAAGAGTTGCCTTCTTTTGTTTATTTCAGTTATAAATCGTCTTCTTGATGTCGGAAAATAAGTGTTCACTGAAGGTTGGGTATCTAAAGGTAAAAAAGATTCATAATAAGGGGTTTCTAAGAGCTAAGAAAAATGAATTTCTGGATCTGGGTGCTGGTTATACAAACTGGGTGCATAAAAAGTTACCAGGCAGTACACTTAAGGTATATGCACTTGATGTTGCACTTAAAATGTCTAAAAAGCAGCATATCCCGTCCCTGTGAATGAGCCCCAAAGCTTTTGGGCAGCCCAGGCTGCCGGGTGTGTGGGTGTGACTTCCCAGGCGACTCGTGCCCTGCTGGCTGTGCTGATGACCCCTTTCTCGCTGGGAATAGTCCAGGGATCCGTCCTGCAGACCCCAGGCCCTGCACAGCAGTCCCACAGCTGCGTGGGCAGCCCCCTACCTTTAAACCCCTGCTGCAGGAGGGTCCTGTGTACCTAAAGAGTGCCTTGCATTTATGACTGAGCTCTGGTATCTGCGGCTTTTGGCTTTTTGGCCTGGCAGGCCTGTTCCTCTGTTCAGAGGGCCTTAGGATTTACCGCAGGGTAGTGGCTAGGGACCCTAAGTCACGTGGCAGGCCAAAATGATAATCATCCTGATGTGTGAAGGGCCTGGCATATAGCAGGAGTTAAATATTTGTTGAATTGTTAAAAAAAAAAAACCAAAAAAAACAAAAACAAAAACCAACCCCCCCCCCCAAGAAAATAAACCCCCACAAAAAACAAAAAACCCCTGATGTTTTAGGCTGTCAGTGTCTAGTGAGTGGAAGTATGAGTTATGACAGGCTGGAACATCCTTTAGCAGGACTTCTCAAACTTTTCTGTTGTACTGAAGGCAGAGGCTAGTTTGAGCCTGTCCCAGAGGCCTGGAGGTACAGCCACCAACCACGTCTGTGCAGGGGATTTTTTCATCCATCTTCAGTTTTTTCCAGTTTTATTTTTAAAAGTTAGGCCTATTAGGGGCCGCCTGGTTAAGCGTCTGACTTCGGCTTAGGTCATGATCTCACAGTTTGTGGGTTCAAGCCCTGCATCTAGCTCTGTGCTGATAGCTTGGAGCCTGGAGCCTGCTTCAGATTCTGTCTCTCTCTCTCTCTCTCTCTCTCTCTCTCCCCCCCTCCCCTGCTCACTTGCTATCTTTCTCTCCCTCAAAAATAAACATTTAAAAAAAAATGGAAAAGTTAGGCCTGTTTTACATTATATTCCCGTGTGTGTGTGTGTGTGTGTGTATACATACACATATATAAAGCTTATTTATTTTGAGAGAGAGAGAACATGAGCAGGGGAAGGGCAGAGAGCAAGAGAGACCATATCCCAGGCAGGCTCTGTGCTGTCAGTGCAGAGCCCAACATTGAGATCATGACCTGAACAGAAATCAAGAGTCGGACACACTTAACTGACCAAGCCACCCAGGCACCCCTCCGTAATACATTTTTATTTATTTTAACACAGAAAGGATATTTAAGAGTACTCTTCTGAGAAGAAAAGCCCCCTCCCCTGCACCACCTGTTGTCAGGACAGCGTCCCAGCCCTCCCTGAGTTCCTGAGTTTGAGAAGCAGGGAACTCCCGGTGGAGTGTTGAATGTAGAGCACGCCGTACTGGCAACAAATCCTGAAACAGAAAACCCCTCCATGCCCACTCCCCACCCCATGTCATCTTTTTATTTAAAGCTCCAGGACTCAGTGCAAAAACAGTTTATTTGATATTGAAATAAGCATTTTTTTTAAATGCAAAATGTCTAATGCTTCTATTTTGTTCTCCATTAGCACTGGCTTAAAATGGAAAGTTAAGAAAAATAAAAGTGCTTTAAAATTACTGCTTATTTATAGTTCTCTCTCTCTCTCTCTCTCTCTTTCCTGACAGTTGGTCCCAGGCATTTTTTATTGGGGGATTTTTAAAATTAAAATAATTGAAGGCAGCAGGGCNTCTCCCTCATCTCACTGAAAAGAGCACCTAGTCCTCATGCTGACCATCATCATTGATGAGGGTATCCTCTTCCCCAGCTGTCATTGGGAAGAGAAAGGACACACTCCTAGGGAGTGTACGCATTCACTGTAGCACAATGCCAGCAGCTAAGTGGTGTCAGCAGCCCACAGACGGTGTCTCAAAGATTGTTTGGGCGCATTCCCCTTCCTACTCTGCCAGCAGGGCCCAAGTGTGTCAGGTGGATCCTTGTGTTAAGGCTTTCAGGGGTGGGCTGCGAGATAGAGGTCTCTCCCTCACGCCTCTGTCACTGTGAAGGTCTGCTCAGTGCTTGTGTGGAGTGAGCATAGGGACACTTGCTGCCTCCAGACAGTCACCTCCTGCCCGGCCCTTCTTCCGCCTGTCAGTCTGCTGCAAGTCTTCCTTCAGGCTGACTGCTGTGTAGCTGTGGATGCGTGGCCAGCCTGGAGGCTGCCACCAGTGGGCTTTCTGATGCCTACCCCTCATCGCTGGGTCAGTTGCCGTCCTGGACTTACTTCCCAGATTTTCCTGTTTCTCTCATCACATTGACATGGCTTGAAGATTTTTTCACCCTAGGGTACATGACACTTCCTTCATGGTACCCCTTAGCATGGTGCTGTGCTGGCACACTCTTGAATAATACACTGAGCAGTAACACACTCTTTAGTAACTTTCAGTAGTGAACGTGGGCCCGTGGTAACTTTCAGTAGTGAATGTGGGCCCGTGGTAATTTTCAGTAGCGAATGTGGACTCGTGGTTACTTTCAGTAGTGAACGTGGGCCCGTGGTAACTTTCAGTAGCGAATGTGGACTTGTGGTTACTTTCAGTAGTGAATGTGGACCTAGCATCTTCACAGAATGCTTTTTAGTCATAGTTGGGAGGCCATCAGGGCTCTGTACAATTGAGCATGTTCTTTTCCTTTTGGGTAAAGGAGAAGAATGCATTTTCCTGGCTCTCCTAACAGGCAAGGTCATTTGGCCTGCTTTCACCGATCAAATGTGAGAAGCATTGTGTGTCACTTCTGGGTGGAATTCTCTAAGGGCCAGTATGTCATTTGCCGTGTCTTCTTCCCACTGCTTCTGCATCTGACAGCGTTCCAGGCAGCGGTAGCTGTGTCAGCCCAGGGCCTGGGCGAGGACAGCGTGGAAGGGTGTGGAATGGTGTGCCTGGCTTGCCTGGGATGAACATGTCATGAACTGGAGAGAAACCTTTTTTTGTTTCATCCTTTTAAGACAAGGTATTATTTATTACTGCTTAATAACCTGGCATGTCCTGACACACAGAGGCTCTCCTGTTTCAGCTGTTGGATTTGCTCTGTGGTGTTCATCAGAGTGAACTAGGGTTGTGGTGGTAATAGAAATATGTGGGCTTCTTTTCGATTATTACTTTAACAGGGTGAGGTGAGTGTTCCTGGTGTTAAGGGGTTTGGAGTTCAGGGACAGTAAGTGCCCTGCAGTGGGCAGGAGAGCCCATTGGAACCCATAGTCATTCTGTCCAGAATGCCAGTAGCACTTTGTTGAAAAACACTTAAGAGCAGACTTGTCCAGTGTGATAATTGGTCTTGTAGAGTCTGATGAAATCTTGACATTGGCTTCATATCTCCGGTCTGCTGACTTTTCTGGAAAAGGAAATTAACCAGCTCTTCCCAAGTGGTTTGGCCCGCCTCCCTCCCAGGACCTTGGCCAAAACAACCATTTCCTCTATTACTCACCCAACGGCTCTTCTAAGCCCTCTGCACATACATGTCTGTAAATTTCTCTTGTAATTTCTTTCTTCAAAATAACGTAGGTGATTTTTTTTGCCTATTGTTTTACTGTGGTAAAATATCATAATATGATATTTACTATTTCAGCATTTTTAAGTATATAATTGGGTGGCCAGAAACACAGTTGCATTGTTGTACAGCCATCGCCACTGTCCATCTCCAGAACTTTGTCATGATCCTAAACTGAAACCCTGTGCCCATTAAACACTGACTCCCCATTCCCACCGTCCCCTAGTCCCACCACCATTGGTAACCTTTTTACTTTCTGTCTGTATGGATTTGACCATGCTAGGTACCGCACTGTAGGTGGAGCCCTAGAGTATTTGTCCTGTGGGTCTTACGTCACTCAACAGAACGTTTTCAGTTCATCCATGCTGTGTATGTCAGAATTTCATTCCTGTTCAGGGCTGAGTAATGATACACTGCATGTGTCTACCATATTTTGTTTATCCATTCATCCATCCATGACGGTTGGGCTCTTTCTACCTTTTGGCCATTGAGATTACTGGTACTATAAACACTGGTATAAGATAACTGTGTGAGTCTCTGATTTCACTGTTTTTCGTACAAAGACTGAAAGTGGGATTACTGGGTTCTATAGTAATTCTGTGTTTGAGTTTTTGAAAAGCTACCCTAGAAGCTGCATCGCTTCACCTCCTCGCCAGCGTTGCACAGAGGTTCCACTCTCTCCAAATAGATACCAACACTTAATTTCTGCTTTTTTCAAGTAACAGCCATCCTAATGGATGTGAAGTGGCATCTCATGATGGTTTTGATTTGCATTTCCCTACGGATTAGTGTTGTTTAGCATCCTGTCACGTGCCTATTGGCCATCTGTTTATTTTTGGAGATATGTCTTTTTATGTCCTTTGCTCTTTTAAATTGAGTTTTGCTGTTGTCTCTCAACTATAGGAGTTCTCTGTGTTAGATATTAATCCCATATCAGATACATGATTTGCAAATGTTTTCTCCCATTCTGTATGTTACCCTTTTCAGTCTCGTGATAGTGTCCTTCGATGTATAGAAGTTTTTATTTTGTTGAAGTGCAATTTATTTATTTATTTTTCTGTTCTTGTCTGTACCTTTAGTGTCATGTACACGGAATCATTGCCAAGTCCATTGTCATGAACTTTTTCCTTTTTATTTCCTACTAAGTTTTAGAGTTTTAGCTCCTACTTTTAGGTCTTGGATACATTTGGGTTTTTGGTAGGTTGTTGTGTTAAGGTAGGGATCCAGCTTCACTTTTTTGAGTGTGGATATCTAGTTTTCCCAGCATCCTTTCTTGAAAAGGTGACCTTTCCCCCATTGAATAGTCTTGGTACCTTGTCAAAAGTCATTTGACCACCATATATGTGAAGGTTTATTTCTGGGCTCGGTGTTCTTTTGCACTGGTCTACATGTCTGTCTTTATGCTAAGACCACACTGTTTGGATAACTGTAGCTTTGTAATAAGTACTGAAATCAGTAAGTGTGAGTCCTCTAACATGGTTCTATTTTTGTATGTATGTATGTATGTATGCATTTTTTAAAGATTTTAAGTAATCTCTATACCTAATGTGGGGCTCTAATTTACAACACTGAGATCAAGAGTCTTTTATTCTGGTGATGGAGCCAGTCAGGTGCCCCTGGTTCTTCTTTTTAAAGATTGTTTTGGTTATTCTGAGTCCCTTGAGATTCCACATGAGTTTTAGGAAGGGCTTTCTCCTTCTGCAAAAAAAAAAAAAAAATATTGCTGGGATTTGATAGAACTGCATTGGGTCCATAGATAGCTTTGGGTAGTATTGTCATCTTCACAATGTTAAATGTTGCAATCCATGAATGTGTGATGTTTTTTCTCCTGTTTTTGCCTTCTTTAATTTTTCTCTGTGATGTTTTTCAGTTTTCAGTGTAGTCTTCCACCTGTTGCCTCAATTAATTCTAAGTGGTAAATGATGCTGTGGTAAATGGAATTATTTTTTAATTTCCTTTTCTGATTGTTCAGTGTTAGTGTGTAGAAATGCAACTGATTTTTATGTGTTGATTTTGTACCCTGCAGTGTTACTGAATTAGCTAATTAGTGCACACGGGTTTAATGGAATCTTTAGGCCTTTCCGTATATGTGATCGTGTCACCTGTGAACATAATTTTACTGCTTCCTTTCCAATTTTATTTCTTGTATAATTGCTCTGGCTAGAGCTTCACATACTGTGTTGAATAGAAGTAGTGAAAGTGGACATCCTTGTCTTGTTGATCTTAAGGGAAAGCTTTCAGTTTTTCACCATTGAGTATGATGTTACCTGTTTTTCCACATATGACCTTTATTATGTTGAAGTTTCCTTCAATTCTTTGTTGATCATTGGTTTGGTTTGGTTTTACCATGAAAGGGTGTCGAATTATGTCACATGCTTTGCCTGCATCTGTGGACATGATCATATGTTTTGTTTTACTATGTTAATGTAGTGTATTACATTGGCTGGTTTTTGTATGTTGAACCATCTTGCACACCAGAACTATGTCTCACTTGGTCATCTTATGTGATCCTTTTTTTTTTTTTTTTTTTTAAACTATGCTACTGGATTAGGCTTGCTAGTATTTTGTTGAGGATTTTTGCATCGATATTCACAAGGGATATGGCTCTGTACTTTTCTTGTAGGGTCCTTGGCTTTGCTGTCAGAGTACTACTGGCCTCATGGAATGAGTAAAGAAGTGCTCTCTTTAATTTTTTGGAAGAGTTTGAGAAGCGTTGGTGTTAATTCTTATTTAAAAGTTAAAAAGAATTCACCAGTGAAGCCATCTGGGTCATGGGATTTACATCGTTGGGGGACTTTTGATTACCAATTCAAATCCTTAGTAGTTAGAAGTCTATTCAGATTTTCTTTTCGTGAATCAGTCTTGGAAGATTGTGTGTTTCTGGGAGTCTGTCCATTTCATCCAGCTAGCCCAGTTTGTTGGCATTCAGTTGGTCTTAGTACTCTTTCATTATCCTTTTTATTTCTGTAAAATTGGTAGTAATAACCTCACTTTATTTCAGTTATTTGTATCTTTTTTTTCATCATCAGTCTGGCTAAAAGCTTGTCAATTTAGATATTTTCAGAACACCAACTTGATTCTGTGGCTATTTCTCTGTTGGTTTTCTATTCTCTATACCTGCTATAATCTTTATTATTTCCTGCCTTCTCTTATCTTTGGGTTTAGTTTGCTATACTTTTTCTAGTTCCTTTTATGGTGTGTAATACTAGTTTGTTGGCTTGAGACCTTTTTTAACATAAGTGTTAACAGCTTTAAATTTCCCTTTTATTTAGCATTGCTTTCTCCGCTGGCGGTAAGTTTTGGTATGTTTTGTTTTCATTTTCACTTGTTTGAAAGTGTTTTCTAACTTCCAGTGTGATTGTTTCTTCTTTTGGAGTAACTCATTGGTTATTTAAGGGCATGGTGTTTAATTTTCACATATTTGTGAGTTCTGGTCTTCCTTCTGTTACTGATTTCTAGTTCTATTCCATTCTGATCCACAAAGACAGTTTGTAGGAAAATGTATATTCTACTCTGTTGGTTGGAGTGTTTTATATATGTTTGTTAGCTTGAATTGGTTTATACTATTGCTCAATTCCTCTGTTTTCTTATTGATCTTCTGTCTTATTCTATCCATTATTGAAACTGAGGTATTGAAGTCTCCAACTATTATTGTAGAACTCTCTCATTTCATTTCTGCAGCATTTGCTTCATATGGTTTGGAGCTCTGAAGTTTTGTGCATATATATTTTTAATTGTTACAGCTTGTTGGTAAATTGACCTTTTTATCAATATGGAATGCCCTTGTAATACTTTTTGACTTAATATCTACTTTGTCTGATATTAGTATAGTCATTACATCTCTCTTTGGGTTACTCTTGGCATTGAATATCTTGTTTGTCCTTTCACTTTTCAGCCTAAATGTCTTTTTAGATATGAAGTGAGTCTCTTATAGACAGTGTATAGTTGGATACTAGTTTTTTAAAATTCTTTCTGCCTTTCTGTGTCTTTTGATTGTAGAGTTTAATCTGTTAGCATTTTTTTTTTCTTTTTACATTTTTAACAAGTTTACTTAGCAAGCAGGAGAGGGGCAGAGAGAGGGCGAGAGAGAATCCCAGACACACTCACACAGTCAACAGAGTTCAGTGCTGGGTTTGAACCCACGAATCATGAAATCATGACCTGAGCCGAAATCAAAGAGTTGTACGCGTAACCAGTTGAGCCACCCAGGTGCCCCAATCTGTTTGCATTTTAAAGTGGTAACTTATAGGGAAGGACTTGTGCCATTTTGTTTTCTTTTGCTTTCCATTTTTTTTTATAGCTTTTTTGATCCTTGTTTCCTCATGACTACCTACCTTTGTGTTTGTTGATTTCTTTGTAATGGCATGTTTTGATTTTCCTTTCATTTCCTTTTGTGTGTATTCAGTAGATATTTTTTCCTCTGTGTTTAGCATGGGGGTTACATATAACATTCTATAATTAAAATAATCTAATTTGATACCAATTTGTCAGTGGCGTACAAAAACTCTACTTCTATGCAGCTCTGCCCAGCTCTGCAGTTGTTATCAATATCACCGATTACATCTTGATGCTTTGTGCACCACTAACATAGATTAGTAGGTGCATTTTTATACGGTAGAAAAGAAAAAGTGGGTTTACAGACTGAATTTACATTAATACCAGCATTTATATTTTACTTGAAAATTTTGTATTTCATATAGCTTTGAGTTACTCTCTAGTGTCCTGTCATTTCATCTCCCTTTAGGCTTTCTTGTTAGGCAGGTCTGGTACTAATGAACTCCCTCAGCTTTTGTTTATTTGGTAATGTCTTAATTTCTCCCTACTTTTGAAGGACAGTTGTGCCAGATACAGAGTTCTTAGTTGACAGTTTTTTCTTTCAGTGCTTAAAAAGATCATCCCACTGTCTTCTTGCCTCCAAGTCAGCTGATTATCTTATTGAGAATTCCTTGTATGTAATGAGTTGCTTTTCTCTGGTGGCTTCCAATATTCTCTTTGTCTTTGTCTCTTTAAGTTTATTTATTTTGAAAGAGAGCATGAGTGGGCGAGGGGCAGAGAAGGTGAGAGAGAACCCCAAGCAGCCTCTGCGCAGAGCCTGACTTGAGGCTCAAACTCACAAACCATGAGATTGTGACCTGGGCTGAAGTCGGATGCTTAACTGACTGAGCCACCCAGGCACCCCACACGTTTTTTGACTGGATGGTTTTTGATGCTGCATTGTAGGAGATTTTTATGTATTCTCAGTGCTAGGTCCTTATTGCTTACATGATTTGTAGGTATTATCCCATTCCGTAGGTTGTCTTTCACTTTCTTAATAATGTCCTTTGATAAATGGAGGTTTTTAGTTTTGATGACATCCAGTTTTACCAGTTTTTTTCTTCTGGTGCTCATGCTTTTGATGTCCTATTAAGTTCAGATCTTTGATTGCATTAAATACTGAATACTAACTATTTTGTAGGTATTTTATTGAAAAATTGCATTTGCCTAGAATGTCTTTTGTTAGGGGGTATTAACAAGCTATGTGCCTTCAGTGAGTACGCTGAGCTTTGCTGCTTTTTGAAATGAGGGGAGGTCTGCCAGCTGATGGATGAGATCTCCTCATACTCTGGTAATCCTTGACTTTACAGTCCTCTTAGCTCTTAATAGTTTATATACCCCCATCACTCTGAGTTTAACTGTATTTTCTGGGAGTTTTTGAATTTCACTGTCTATACTTTAAAAAAAAAAAACTAACCCTGTTTTAATGTGTATGACCAAATTTCTGTTTTGAAACCTGAAGCCCATTTGTTCTGTCCATAGTTCTGTAGGAGGGTGTTTGTCCAGGCGCATCCTCCCCATCGTCGAGGGTGCCCTTAAATGATACAAGCTGCTGGTTAAGAAGGACACTTGTCTTAATTTCTGTTGCTTTCATTACTCAGGGAGGTTGAAGACTTTTAAAATATGTTCTTAGTCTCTTCTGTGTTCCCTTTTTAGTGAACTTTCTTGGTTTTACCTATTTTATTTATCTGTGTGACTCTTGGAACATTTCATTTTGCATGAGCTTTTCAGTAACATTAGTAATTTGTCTGTTTGTGGCACATCTTTTCTCCCAACTTCTTTCCAAATTTTTTTTCTTTTTTGAAGTTTAAAACTGTTTAAGTCGTCCATGATCCTACTCTTTTCCAGGTTTTAAAAATTAATTTTTATATTTTTTGTTTAAAGAGAGAGAGAGAGCATGCAAGCAGGAGAGAGGGGCAGAGGGAGAGCGAGAATCCCAAGTAGGCTCTGTGCTAAGCGCAGAGCCCGACGTGGGCCTCCATCCTGTGACCCTGGGATCAAGACCTGAGCTGAAATCAAGAGTTGGACGCTCAACAGACAGAGCTACCCAGGCGCCCCAACTCTTTTCCATTTTGATACGCTTAACATTCGTGCTAAAGTCTCCCCCATTCAGAGGCCAGCTGCATGTTCACATTAAATATATTCTCCTTTGTGGTTTTTTTACCTTTTAACTTTTCAGTCTTCTGATTTATAATATCAGGAGAGAAGCAAAATGGACTGTGTTACTCTCCTCAGACGGGCAGTTTTGCCAGCATCATTGAATGACATCATCTCTTTCCCTATTGATTTGTGGTGTTTTTCTTATCAAATCTTAATTCTGTGTGCTAGGATCCAGTTCTAGGAAATCTGTATGTTCACACTGTTTCTAAATAATTTTCTTCCTTTTTCTGACTAAGGCTTACATTCTATACAGTAAAATAAATCCTTTTTATTGTTCAGTCCTGTGAGGTTTTTCTGTAGTCACTATCACAATTGATTTTATCACCTCTCAAAAATTTCCTCTGACCTCTAGCCTCAGGCAACCATTGATCTGTGTTCTGTTTCCAGAGTTTTGCCATTTCCAAAATGTCATGTGAGTGGAATCAGACAATATGTAGCCTTTTTCACCAGGCCTAATGCGGTTGAGCTTTATCCCTATTGTGTCTATGAGTAACTTAATCTTTTTTACTGCTGCCAGTATTCTGGGGGATGCCTGTCCCCAGTTTTGTTTATCCACTCCCTAGCTGATTTGGATTGGTTCTGGGCTTGGGAATAAAATTGCTCATTGCAAGTTCTTTGCAAACATACGTTTTCATCTCATTTGGGTAAACACCTAGGAGCAGGAATGCTGTATCACGTGGTAAGACTGTTTCACTTGGTGAGAAGCTGCCAAGTTGTTTTTCCAAAGCGGCCTCACCATTTGGCATTGCTGAGAGTGCCGGGTGCACCACATCCCTGTCAGTCAGTGGATCGCTGCTGAACTGCACAAATGACAGATCCTTGGGCCTGATGTTGTGTTACATTGCTGCACTTGGTCACACGTTAGAAGGATGTCCCCATGAATCTTTTATCAGGTGCGTTGCATAGAAACCTTGATTTCTTTGTCACATCTGTTAAATAGTGTTTTGTATTGAAGACACTTGAATGTCTTCCGAAGATTTTTGCTAAATCCTGGAGCTCGTGACTGAAACTGTTTGTGCCTTTTGAAGTTAGGCAGCAAGAAACAGAGCCCTTAATGCCCCAAGAATGCCTACTGGTGTTTGCTTTTTTGAAAAAGCGTGTTCTTTCCTTTTGTTCCTAATTGGCAATTACCGCTCCCCTAATGGCACCTCTGGAGCAGATGCAGAAGTCTTAGATGAAGAGGGAGGAGTTGGGCAGACACAGGATTTGCAGCCATAGGCTGCTGCCCTTGTGGCTGGAAGTGATTTATTCGTATTGCCAGCCTTTCCATTCCTTGGAGATGCTTCTGTTAAATCATTGCATGGGGTGCACTTCCTTCTTTCACCTTTTATGTTAGAACGTGCTTCTGGGAGTGCCTGGGTGGCTTACTCGGTTAAGCATCTGACTCGTAGTTTTGGCCCAAGTCATGATCTGGTGGTCCCTGGGATCTAGTCCCACACTGGGCTCTGTGTTGAGCATGGAGCCTGCTTGGGATTCTCTCTCCCCATTTCTCCCCTCCCCTCCCCCACTCTCTGTCTCAAAATAAGCAAACTTAACAACAAAACAGGCCTCTGGGCCAGCGGAGCTGATTTATAGAACGGTGATAAGTCAAAAGGAAGACAACTGGAACCAGTCACAGCCCCTCACTGCCACTTTAGGGACTGAACCCCGAGGGCTGTTAAGTAAACTCTAACACACTTACACTTTTAAAGTATTATCTATGTTTCTCCAGTTACAAGTGTTTTCTTGGCATATTGGCTGTGATGGCTTAACAACAAAAGTATCTTTGAAAAGAAAAATAAGAATGCCAAATACTGTTAAATTTACCTCCTTAAGAAAAGTTGTAATTTTTCTCCCAAGAACCATGTCCGGCTTTGTGAGGAGCTTCTCCGCATAAATGTGGAATGATTTTGTTTTTGTTTTTTTTGCTGTTGTTTCTAGAACTCTATTTCTGTGTCTGCCTGTTTGCCCCAAAGGGTGATTTCATTCGATGGTGGGAAAGTATTTGTATTAATCCTCTAACACCAGTAACCTTGGCACATTCAATTTTTGGATTTGTGTTCTCCATAAACTAAATGTTGAAGCTTCCTATGGTTGAACCATTGACTTGCTAATCATTTTTTAAACAAGAAGCATTAAAATCATGATAAAAATAAGATTAGAGATTAGTAATTTCTTAAATGAACCTGACTGTAAAAGTAATGCACAGAAACAAATTGAAAGAATTGAAGTGACTTTTGAATATAAAACTCTGTAGGTGCTAGTGCGGCCAAGTGGGATCTGGGGAGCCCGAGACCATTTCAGGGTTCTACACGGACAAAGTTATTGTTGTAATAATTCTAAGTGCCAGTTTCACATAAGAATGTCTTGTAGCAGTGCAAATTATTGTATTAAAATCTGAAGTCTTGAGGACATCTCTTTAATATTAGGAAATGGGAGGTACAGGTGAAGTAATTTGCATCCTCAGGTACAGTGATTGCCAGGCTATCTGGGCAGGGGTCTAGTATGTAGTGAGAGTGTATGCCAGGGATACGTAGGACTGCAAAGAAATCTTGACCTTGATTGCTGGTGGTGGTTATTGTTGGTAGTGGTGTTGGTGGTATAAGTTTGAAACTATTTTGTATGTACTGTAGATAAAGCACATGGGAACATATATGAGAAATACTGAGGGTTGGAGGTTTTTTTGAAATACAATTTTTTAAATATTTATTTTTGATAGAGACAATGAGAGTGTGAGCAAAGGAAGGGCAGAGAGAGAGAATCCTGAGCAGGCTCTGCACAGGGCTCGAACTTGCAAATCCAGACCCGAGCCAAAATTAAAAGTCAGATGCTTAACTGACTGAGCCAGCCAGGTGCCCTGAGAGTTGGCGGTTTCATTGTGGGGGATTGGAAATTCTAGTGCGGTTGCTGAGAGAGGTGAGGAAGAATCCTACCATATTGGATTTGAGTTCGAGGTGTCATTATGAACGTTTGATTTAAGATACTTAAAATGTCCTTATTCTGTCCAGGCAAAGAGCCTAGAAGCAATGATACTTAACTAGCAAGGAGCACACCAAGTTCTCAGATCTGATTTCTTTTTTTTAAATTTCTTTTTTTATGTTTTTTATTTATTTTTGAGAGTCAGAGAGAGACAGTGCGAGCAGGGGAGGGTCAGAGAGAGAGAGATACAGAATCCGAAGACAGGCTCCAGGCTCTGAGCTGTCAGCACAGAGACCGATGTGGGGCTGGAACCCACAAACTGTGAGATCATGACCTGAGCCGAAGTCGGACGCTTAACCAACTGAGCCACCCAGGCGCCCCTCAGATCTGATTTCTAAATGCCAGTGTGCCTTGGAGCAAAGGCTGATCCGAGGTCTGGGGCAGGTAAAGTATAAGGCTAACTTAGCACAGTTGTGCCAGAAAGGAAAGGGGTGCCCGCTGACTATTAGAGTTGTGTCAAAAGGGCATAGAAACTCACTTGAAGGACCTCCCCCAGTGGCCAAATTTAGGACAATTTTAGCATCAGAAAGAATGGTGACAATAATGGATTAAAACACACTGAATAAAAAAAAATTCCATGAATCTACATGGGAGGGAGAGAAGGGGAAACAGGGGACACAGCAAGACAGAGAGGGAGAGAATATTGCATTCTAGAAGAATGCCAGCTAGTATATAAAGAATGAATTGAATTTGGAAATGACCATTTTGCAACCCCTAGTGTGTAGTAATGGATTCACGTAAGAGTTATCGGGGATGCTGAAACTACTGAGCGTATTGTTACGGGGGTGGGGGATGGGGGAAGGATATTGACTGTCAAATGGCACCTACTTATTTCTTAATTAGTAAAAAGGGAAAAATGTGTTTTTGCTCAGGAGAAATCTGGCATGTCCACCTTGTTGGTCAGAGAGCATCAGCACTAGAGACCGAGACAGCCAGACATTCTGTGCTTTCTGAGTAAAGCAGCAGCAATTCCTACAAAGTTGTCATGGCCTTCCCAGAAAGAAGTAAACTTGAATCTGCCTAGGCTTATAACTTCAGCTACCAAATCACAGGAAACCCATAGGGGCAGAGGAGGCTGGTAAATGCCATCCTGCAGCGGCAACAGATAGACAGAAACTTTAACCTTCCAGACTCTTGCAAACTCTATAATCAAATGACCCAGTTTGTTCAAAACTAAGTTGTCAAAGGAGAAAAGGACACCTGAGAAAAGACCTGTGAAACCTGTTGACCAGTGTTTGGACTTTATTCAAATCATGATACACATGGACCGTGAGTTACAAAAACAGGTTAACAGAACTGAGAACACAGGCTGTATTTGCAGATGATACAGGGTGAAATGATAGTGTGTCTGCAGTTGCTTCAGAATGATTTGGAAGGGCATTTGAGTAGAGATACCAATGAAACAAGTTAAGCCATGAGCAAATAATTGCTAGAGAGTCCATGTGTGAGTTCCTTATAAAGTTCTACCTACTTAAGAATATGTAGGGAAATTTTCATAATTATGTTAAAAAAAAACACTACTGATTAATGGGGGATAATCTGATATTTTTGTGCCTCTTTATGCGTTGCATTGAGAAGTACATGTCATCTTTGTAGAATTGTCAACAATATTTAACTTAAATGTATCAGGAATCAATCATATAAGCTCAGAATGTATGACATTCTACAAGGCAGTTGTCTTAGGCTATTAAATGTCAGTGTTATAAAAAGCAACAAAAATCAATGTCATAAAAAAATAGTGCATGATATCTGCTTGAATGGATCTCCTTTGTCCCCCCAAAGTTACTAAAGACATTTTGGGAACAGTCATAGATATTTAAATATGAACTTGTAGTAAATGATACTATGGAATTAATGTTAATTACTTAGATATGATTGTAGTTTTGTGGCTGTATAGGAGAATGTTGTTATTCTCCAGAATTGTATGCTAAAGTATTTTAGGGTGAATTTGTATGATTTTTGCAATTTACTTTGAATATAAATGGATTAAGTTGGCTCACACTAAATGTTTTTCTATGTCAAAAACAGTGAAATACTAGCTAATGCTTATGGTTCCACCTGATGTTTGTTGAAAGAGAAACAAGGTAAACACAGTGACAAATGGGGCTCCAGGTGAAGAATATACAGATGTTTGTACTATTCCTTCACCTTTCTAGGGCTTTGAACTTTTTCAGAATAACAAGTTGGGAAAACATAGGTAGTCAGCATAATGAACATGAACTCTCAGCAGATACATACTTGTTAGATCAAGTGTGCTACATTCTTTCTTGGAATAATTGTGGATAATACTGTTTAAATTCTCTTGGGATTAATTCTAGAACTACTTTATTGAGAATATAGAAAAGGAGCAAGGCTGCTTACTTCATTGTATGAATTTTCATGTCTGAATTAGATAACAAAGAAAAGAAAAATTACAGCGCTCTAGGTGGAAATGGAGAAAAGAGGAGATTAGTAACTATCTTATGGAATGTTTTTTATTTACATGGATGACATTCAAAGACAGATCCACTGTAGGAGGAATATCGATTGTGGTTTCTCAGAAACCACTGATGGTTTCCTTAATTTTTGTGAAGAGATCAAAAATGGCATATATCTAGCTATGGCCTTGACATTCTCTGTAAGATGGGATAGATCTCTAGAATTTGAAAATTCCCTCTTGTTTTGTTGCCATGAGGTATCAGCTGAAGCACATTTTGCTCAGAGTTACTGGGGTGTTCTGGGTGACCATGGCAGATTGATAGAGCTGGGAGATGCTAATTCCTGCTCCTCTCTAGAAAATTTCCCTAAGTCAAAGCAGCCCCTGGCTTTATCCTCCTTCTTTTTTGAATCCAAAACAGATCCCTAAAGAAGTGGCTGACATCTTTAATGCCCCCAGTGATGATGAAGAGTTTGTCGGCTTCCAAGATGATGTTCCCATGGAAACCCTCTCATCAGAGGAGAGCTGTGATAGTTTTGACTCACTGGAGTCAGGGAAACAGGTACAGATGCTTCCTTTCCTGACAGGTGTGGTCTCCTGGAAGCCTGGATCCTGGTTTGGATATTCTTTCGTTGGAGTGTGGTCTGAGACTGGTGATAGCAGTTGATTGTCAAACATTTTTTAAGCATTATGCCTTCATATTTCAAGAACCAGTGAGTGTACCTGCGTCACTGTACTGAAAGCCCTTTCCCTGTACAGTAATTTGTTAATAAAAGGGGCCTCCCCTGATCTGATCCATTTTCTTTGCAACCTTGGGGCTGCAGCCTGTGTCGAGGCTGTGTTCTGAGTGCTCCCACATGACTGGCAGGGCAGG
This sequence comes from Crocuta crocuta, assembly GCF_008692635.1. NCBI lineage: Eukaryota > Metazoa > Chordata > Mammalia > Carnivora > Hyaenidae > Crocuta > Crocuta crocuta. The sequence continues at coordinate 842,944 of NW_027529173.1, forward strand.
GCTGGGTCCACATAGCGACAGTCCACACTGCAGTGCAGGAGCATGTGATAACGGTGAGCCAGTTGTGTTCCTGTGCTTCTGCGGCATGGTTCTTTCTGCACCTCGCTCCTGGAAGTGCTAGGGAGAACGTTATTCTTTGATTACTTTGATCTGGCAAACGCAAGTTACATTTCTCTGAGGGTTAGCTTCCTGGAGGTTTATATTGTGCCTTAGCAGTAGCGTGGCCAGTCAAAATAGCCTTCTATGGCATAGTCTTTGTTCACTGGCTCTCAGAATTCCTCATCCTCCCTGGACAGTAGCCTCTCTGAAAAGGCAATAAATTAAACCCACCTTGCTTGCCTCAGCTGGGCAGGTACAGGAGGAGAAGCGTTAATTACGTGGGGGCGGTGCCTGCTTCATCGCGTGGCTGCCTGTGTGGGTTCTGGCCTCTGTGGGAGCTGGTCTTTCTCGGATTCAGTGACCCCCCTGGGCTCTGTGATCCTCACTTTCCTGATGTCTCTGCAGCATTTGAACCACCAACCACCTGCTTCCACTCCCCATGGTCTCTTCCTCTCTCTCATGTTGCTCATTCTTCATGGCCATCTCTTCTATTTCCCAGTCCCATATGTGGATGTTCTTCAAGATTTGTCTCTAGACCTTTTCTCTTCGTGATCTAACGCTTTCAGCCATTACATCCAAGTTCTTGATGACTTGCCCTCTCTCTCCAGCCCCACATGTACATCTGAGTGCCAGCTGGACCAGTCTTGATCAAGGGAGGTGTCATACTCACTAATTTCCCTCCCCCGGTTGTCCGTTTGTCTTCCTCATTTTTATCCTTGTCTTGGTGTTCTTGCCCCCTCCTTCTCCTCTCCCATTTCCCCTACTCCCTTGCAGGAGTCTGGATCTTCTGCCGTGTCGCTCTCCCTCATCCCTTCCCTCTTCTCCCCTCTTCAGCTCCCATGATCCTCATAGTTTGACCTCAGTTACAGAACTGAGCTCTGGTCCTGATCCAGGCCTTATTCAGAAGCCCATTGTCTCCATTTGAGCATGTCAGGCAGTGGGGGAAGGTAGAGCCTGTGGATCCACCGTGGGGGGATCTGAGCAGTGTGGGGTGTGCATGACAGGCTGAGCCTGGAGCCCAGCAGCGCTGTAGGTGTTAGAAAACAAAGCAGCTTCCGTATCTTGGCTATTGTAAATAATGCTGCAGTAAACATGGAGCTTTCACATTAGCGTTTCTGTTTTCTTTGGGTAAATACCCAGCAGTGAAATTACTGGATCATAGGGTATTTCTGTCTTTAATTTTTAAGAACCCTCCATACTGTTTTCCACAGTGGCTGCAACAGTTTGCATTCCCAGCAGCAGTGCATGAGGGTTCCACATTCTCACCAACACTTGAGAGTTCTTGTCTTTTTCATTTTAGCCATTCTGACAAGTGTAAGGTGATATCTCATTGTGCTTTTGATTTGCACTTTCCTGATGATGAGACAGGGAAGCAGCCAAAGTATCCATCAGAAGAATGGATAAGGAAGATGCTGAATATGTGTATGATGGAATATTATGCAGCCATAAAAACGATGAGGTTGTTGCCATTTGCAGCAACATGGAAGGATCTAGAGGGTGTCGCGCTAAGTGAAATAAGTGAGACTGAGAAAGACGAATACTAGATGATTTCACTCATGTGGAACCTAAAAATTAAAATGAATACATAAAAAGCAGAGTCAGACCTATAAATACGGAGAACAAAGTGATGGTTGCCAGCAGGGAGGGAACTGGGGAGATGGGCAAAATGGGTGAAGTGGGGAAGGAGATGTAGGCTTCCAGTTTTGGAGCTAATAAGTCAGGGGAATAAAAGGCACAGCTTGGGGAATACAGTCAGTGATATTGTAATCTAGGCGTATGTTGACAGATGGTAGCAGCACTTATGAGCATAGCACAGTGTACAGTACTGTACATCAGGAGGTGATGTAACATTGTGTGTCAGTTCTCCTCAAACTTTAAAACAAAAAACCCAGAACAGCTGCTTTTGATACTGTGACTGCTGCTACTTCTCTGCCGTCAAGCTGCCCGCCCCTGCCCACCCCTGCCGAGGCTGACGCCAGTGTGCCTTAGATGGCCCGTGACTGTTTGCTTTTCATACAGATTGCACTCAATTCACGGACCTCCCTGGGACAGTGTGGGTGGTGGTGGTATCCCTGTCTCACAGGGGATCACACTGAAGCTCAGGACAGTGACGTGACTTGTCTGAGCCCCCACATCTGAGAAGTGTTTCAGCTGGGATATTTCAAGTCTAGGAGCATCACTTCTCAGCCTCTCCCCTCTCTCTGTTTCTCCTCTGTGCTGCCGTAGACCCAAAACCACATGGACGCCCTCATTGCGCCCTGGTCTGCTCTTGGTACTAGGTTCAGATGCTGCTTCTTCCTGAAGTTTTCCTGGGTTTTCTTTCTTTCTGTGGGGCATGTTGGCATCTTCCTCATAACTCTGCCCCTCACCATGGTTACTTGTGGATCTGTCTCACTCCCCCACTAAACTGTAACGTCTGCAATGTTTGAACGATGCTTTCCAGCTTTCCTGGTTCCTTGCTTGGACTGCTTACTTTCCTCATGTTTCATGGGTTCAGCACCCATTGGTGAGTGAGCGCCCGTTGGGTGGAATGGAGATGGGATGCTGGTCTAACTGGTTCATCCCACCATCGTTTTCCAGCCTTTTTCTTTGTGTCACATGAGCTTCAGAATAAAAAATGTAAACCACTCTGGTAGCTCCTCTTTTCATCTGTTACTTCCTTATGTTCCTGATCAAGGTAGATGAATATAGGTGACCGAGGTCCAGAATATATTGCCCGGTATTGATTGTGAAGGATCACACATGCTGCAGAATGAGGAGCTATGTGAGGCTTGTAACCAGGATTGCAGCCAGACTGTGCAGTGGATATTATATTTTGCTTTATACAGACTCCCCTTAACAAGGTTGTTTTTAATTTATTTTTTATTTTTTAAATCTCCTGGAATAAGGAGAAGAAAAGCAGAGGCCTTGGTTTAGGACTACCTTGGTTTTCCCTCTTAGAACTGGTCACCAAAGGTACTGATTTCTCTCAGGCTGACCAATTCCCTGGGGGAGGCCAACTCAAAGGCTAGAGAGAGCTAGAGGACCAGACAGTTGGAACTTTTGCTCCAGGATGTGACCTCTTCTCTGGACCCGAGGCAGGGACCATGGGTAGATGATGAAATTCACACATAGACCCCACTGCCCTAACACAGCCTGCAGAGGCCAGCTCGGGGCTCTGTGAGCCAGATATTGTCAATCCTTGGAGATGGCGGGTTCACGGTGGGTTTCCTTGGGAGCCAGCAGTGCCCCATTCTTCCTTAATAATAAACCCAGGCCTGTTGCTTCCCCACCCCGATCCCACACGTTCCTGATCCATGGTAACCAGCCTAGAGTAGCTGTGTGAACTTGCACACAGTATGTAGCAATGTTGACTTTGGTCTTTCTTAAACACAATTTGAATTTCACTTTAAAGAAACTTCCCTTTTGTGTTTGTGCTTTTTTTTTTTTTTTTTTCCAAGCAGCTGCACCACAGCTATCAACAAAGGAACAAAGTAATTTAGCTCCAAGCACACTCACTCCAATTACCCATAATAATTCATAGGAGACATTTAAGCTTTAAAAAAATGCTGGATATAGGCATTTCTTTCTCTATCTCCCTGTAAATTTTTTCCACTCATCTATTATATCTATTTTTCTCCAGAGATTATCTGATCCAAAGAAGTATATAATTAAAGTCAGAGAGAGAGGCAGTGGGGGAGGTAAAGATTCTCCAACCAAATGTGGTGTGATGAGGGGTCATTGCTATATCGGGTGTGGGAGGAAGAGACGTCAGAAGCGAGTGGGGACATAGACTTCAGCCCTGGTTGCCAGCTTGGAGGAGGCTGATTTGTGGGTCCCCTTTCTGCATGGCAGGTCTGTCTTTTCCCTCTTTTCTTTCAAGATAGCCATTTAGAGAGCCTGGTGTTTTTCCTTTTATTGGTTCTAAAGACAGAAAAAGTCATTGGAAAATGTCTTTCCTTTTTTTAAAAAATTTTTTAATGTTTTATTTATTTTTGATAGAGACAGCATGAGCAGGGGAAGGTCAGAGAAAAAGGGAGATACAGAGTCTGAAGACAGGCTCCAGGCTCTGAGCTGTCAGCACAGATCCTGATACAGGGCTTGAACCCACGAACCATGAGATCATGACCTGAGCCGATGTCGGATGCTTAATTGACTGAGCCACCCAGGCGTCCGTCTTTCCTTTTTAAAAGTCTTAGAGCATCTTTCCTTCTGCTCACTTGCTACCTCTCGGTGGTGGTGGGCCTCATGTCTCCTGCAGGAGAGGCTTTCCTGGGGGGGTGGGAGGGTTGGTGCTCCCATCACCCTTTGCAGTGAGTGGTGATGGAGCAAAGACAGAGCCTCCTCAGCATTGGGCGGGGAGGGGTGTGAAAGGCGCTGACCCCTTCCTGCAGAGAAACTCGCCGTCTCTGGAAGGGAGGCATGCTCACTGACTTGCAGGACACGGATTTGGATGGCTGCTAGGAAGGAAAGCCAGCATGTGGGATGGAGCCAGGCTTTCTGCTCATGGCTCCTTTCCATGTGTGTTTGGTTCTGTGGGAGGAGCCGACCTTCCTGATGGGCAGCCCTGGCGGGAGAAATGGAATTCCATCAGCACTCCCCAGTCACACAAGAGGCTGAGGGAGCCTCTGGCCATTCTGAGGAGCCTCTGGCCGTTCTGACTTTTTGAAGTTATGCTGTTGCTTTATTATTTCAAGTTGTTCAGTTGTTTCATATTATTCAGTTCAATATCCGTAAGCTGTGGCAAATGTGTATGTATATGTGTGTTATTGTAAAATATACATAATGTGAAATTTACCATTTCACCATTTTTTAAGTGCAGGCAAGTGCCTAGTTTCTTGCCAGCAAGATGCTAAGTGCCATTAAGTACGTGCACAGTATTGTGTGGCTGTCACCATTACCCAGAATGTTCTCATCATCTCAAACAGAAACTCTACCCATTAAACAACTTCTCATTGTCCCCAAGTCCCCTGGTAATCTCTCTCCTTTTTCCTTTATGACATGTGTGTGTTTTTATTTAGCAAGAAGTGCGTTTTCATTCTAAATACTTCACGGAAGAGCTAAGAAGAATTTTTATAGAGGACACTGACTCAGAGACGGAAGAATTTGAAGGATTTACACAGAAAGATCTGAATGTAAAGAATAACCCAGAAGTAATGGTAATAATTATCAACATGAGGGAGTGTGGGTTGTGATATTCTCAGTCTTGTTTTTGGATTGTATTTTTACTTGTAAGAAGTCATTTTGCAAATGAATGTTTTCTTAACATATTTTTTTAAAAGTTTATTTGTTTGGAGAGAGAGAGAGCAAGCACATGGGGTAGGGGCAGAGAGAAGGAGAGACAGAATACCAAGCAGGCTCCATGCCATCAACACAGAGCCTGATGTGGAGCTTGAGCTCACAAGCAGAGATAATGACCTGAGCCGAAGTCAAGAGTTAGCCGCTTAACCAGCTCTGCCGCCCAGGCGCCCCACATGTTTATAAGTCAGTTGACAAAATATAAAAGTTGTTATTCTCAGACTAATCCCTGGTTCACCAGCCCATTATTCTCTGAGAGAAAATCCAGTTGTCTTTCTTTGATACTTTAGGGGTTTGGGGAGACTTAACCTCAGGTGCCCTTATCGCCCTTCCAAAATAATATTTAGACTTTCTTGAACATCTTTTCTCTGAAAACAGGACAGTCGGTCTGGAGGTAGCAATTTCCTTAAAGTCATTTCTTGTGTGCAAAGTCATCTTCTTAGGTTTGGAATTAATGTGGCAGAAATTTAGCTTAGAGTTTTACGTGTGCATTCTTATTTGGATGCTGACGTGCTCTTTAAATGATAAAGATGACCTGGGCTTGTCAGATTCCTGAGGGAAATCTCTTAGCACTTGACCTTCAAGAGGCTTGTTGAATTTTCCTTTACTTCATATGTTTAGGCCAGTTGTTTGAATCTCAGGATACCTTTAAAGAACAACCTTTGGAGGGCACCTGGGTGGCTCAGTCAGTTAAGCGTCCGGCTTCAGCTCAGGTCATGATCTCACAGTCCGTGAATTTGAGCCCCACATTGGGCTGTGTGCTGACAGCTTGGATTCTGTGACTCTCGTTCTCTCTGTCACCCACCCCTGCTCTGTTTCTCTCTCTCTCTCTCTCTCTCTCTCTCTCACACACACACACACACACACACACACACACACACTTTCTTTCTCTCTCTCTCAAAAATAAACACTAAACATTTTTTTTAAAAAGGAAACTTAAAGAACTATCTTTGGGTTTTTTTCAGACATAAAAATGTTTTCTATTAACTGAAAAAGAGCCTACCTTTATCCCCCCAAATCAGTACACCATTTCCTTCTTGGGTATGAAGATAAGGGATAGAGGTAAAGCCTCTTCACGTTCAGAAGCTCCTAAGAAGCCGAATCTGGTGTGGAAATTCTGTAGAAACTTAAATAAGCTGTAACTACTAGGTTTGCTCTGCCCCTTACCTTTTCCCGGGGGATCTTAAGGCCTGAAAGCCCTAATGGTAGGCTGGCTTGTTTGATGTTGATGCCTCCCCCACCCCTCACCCTCCCGGCCACCAGGAATAGCAACACAGAGCTCTGCCAGCCTAGTCCCCAAGCCCTCCTTTGGCTTCCAGTATAGAAGCTGCTTGTAAGGCAGTTGATGTGTTCTGGCCAGCAAGACACTAAGATCTTTCCAAACCTTAATGGGTATCCTCTACTCTTAGTGACTTGTTTTCCCTCTCATTTTTTAGTTAAGTGATGTCAGGTTATTCAAAGAATTTGTGTTTCTAGCACTGGGACGTGAACTACCCCAAAAGTCTTTTTCCTTTTCATAGGCCATACATCTGGGGTATGAATTGTGACATGTTCTGTTCACTGATGTAACTCACCGCTTCGGGAAGATCCACTGGCAGATTTTACTTTATTTACTTATTTATTTTTTACTTTTTTTAAATGTTTACTTATTTTGAGAGAGAGTGTGAGCAGTGGAGGAGCAGAGAGAGAGAAACTCCAGCAGGCTCTGGACTGTCAGCGCAGAGCCCAGTGTGGGGCTCAAACCCACAAACCATGAGGTCATGACCTGAGCCCACATCAAGAGTCAGACATGTAATCGACAGAGCCACCCAAGCACTCCTGCAAATTTTATTTTAAATTTCAGTGAGCAGGGTTGCCTGGGTCGCTCTGTCAGTTACATTCCGACTCTTGATTTTGGCTCAGTCATGATCTCTCAGTTGCAAGGTCAGGCCCCATGTTGGGCTCTGTGCTGATAGTATGGGCCCTGCTTGGAATTCTCTCTCCTTCTCTCTCTCCCCTTCCCTGCTCATGCTTTCTCTTTCAAAATAAACATTTAAAATAAATACATAAAATTCAGTGAGCAAACAAGTATCATTGCCTCCCTCCCCGACCTCCTGCCCACTGTAGGGGTCTGATGAGACCACTTTCTCCGATAATAGGATATTACTAGCCAGGGTGTTTGGAGGTCATACAGCCATGTGTCCAGGCCACCTCCTGGATCTCCATATTCAAGCCCATCTCTGACATTGCTAAGGGTCCCCTCACATCTGAGGTGTCACCCGCTGTCTCCTGGGTAATATCACCCCACCATTGCCTTCTGTTCTTACTGTGCCCTCGTGTGTAAGACTGAATTTCCTGTTAATGCCAGAAGTCTGTATCAAGTGGACTCAGAAATTGTGGGGCGAGAGTTTCTTGAGCTGATGGGACGGGTGTTTGCCAACGAGCCGCAGAGCCGTCTGCCTTGATTTCACCCTGTGGCTCTACTGGTTGCAGAAAAGGGGAGGGGACGTCCCTTGAAGTGAGGGCCTGTCATATCCTGGGGATGAGGCTCTGCCACCAACCCCCATGGCCAGTCATCTGCCTTTTCCTCGGCTACCTTGCTCAGGTGAAGTCAGCTCTCCTGTCCCTTCTCCCCATGAGTCCTGTTCCTGCTCTTCAGGGCAGAATAGTCCGTGTTTCTTAGCGCTCCCATTTCTGTGTGAAGGTAACTCTAAGGACAGGCATAGCCTTTTTTTTTTGGCTGTGCCTCATAATACTTGGTTTCCAGATGTTCCACAGCGGAGGAGCCTCCTCTGTGAAAGCATGGCTTCCAGCCTGTGCTGGGAGGGAACAGTCAGTTGACGGGTATGGCCAGGGCACCTGGCAGCGGTGGAGAGCCTGTCCTTGGACCATATTCATCACCTGACTACCTGAGCACTTGACAGAAGAGGTCAGAGGGAGCTCGTAATAGGGAGGGGAAGCTTTCTTCTACTCATTTTTTCTCTAATGTCAGAGTGGTTTTAAACAATGGGCTTTTGAAGGTCTGTTACCAAACATCATCTTTGCTCTTTCATTTTGTCAGCTTGTGGAGTCCGATTTGAGCGATGCTGGTAAGGTGTCTTCAAGTGAAGAAGAGGATGAAGAAGAAAAGGCTACACCCAGAAGAAGCAGGCCGAGGAGAAGCAGTATTGGTCTTCGAGTAGCCTTTCAATTCCCCACCAAGAAACTGGCAAAAAAATCAGACGACAGGTCTTCTGAGCCGCTATTTCCTAGCACACGCTTGCAGGACAATAAAAAAGCAGTTCTTGGAAGAAAGAGAAGCTGCAGACAAGGGAAGGAAAGGGAAGATTCTATCTCTGAATCTGAGGATGACACCAGGGATGAGGGCCAGGAGAGCTCAGATGCTCTGCTGAAAAGGACCATGAACATCAAGGAGAACAAAGCCATGGTAAGGCCCTGTGGCGGGCGGTCTGGGAGCCGGCTCTGCACCCTGCCCTGCGGCCATGGAGGCTCCCGGAACTGCCCTCCCAGCTGCTGCTTCTGTCGGGAAATGTGCTCTGGCTATCAGGTGTCCTTTCTCTGTTCCTGATTGCCAGCTGCTTATACCTGATCAGCTCTGGCTTGGGAACAGAAAGAGACTTCCCAGGGAAGTTTTTAGCCCTGGTTCCTGGGGCCATGAACTAGGGCTGCTTACGGTTCAAGTCAAGTTCTAAGTATGTAGTGGTACTGGAGAGGAGAGGGCTGAACTGTTGGCTTGTTCCCAGCAGAAAGAAACTAAAGATAAAAAAAAGTGTCGAGAAGCCCACTTTAAGAGTTGCAAGGTACAGGTTAGGCAGGTGGCTCTCATGAGAAATCCTTCTGTGGTGAACCACTGGGGGTTTCAAGATGTATGAGAGAATGAAAGAGGCCTAGGTATTAAAAGACACGGAACAGTTTTGAGTCATGTTAACACGTCTTCACTAGAATGAATTATGATGCAAGGTAAAATATTTATTATGTGCATTTGGTTTTTCTGTATTTGGTCAGTAACTTGTTTGTTTCATAATTTTGCATATACAGAATTAATAAAATTCTGCCACTCAATCACTGTTAGCATTTTGGTATATTTATAATTTCTTTTTGAAAAGCATAATATAATGATGCTGTTATGCAATCTTCTACATCTAGTAAGTTATTTAAGAAAATATAAAGCCTAGGGGCACCTGGGTGGCTCAGTCAGTTAAGTCCAACTTCAGCTTAGGTCGTGATCTCACGGTTCATGGATTTGAGCCCCATAGTGGGCTCGTGCCGACAGCTCAGAGCCTGGAGCCTGCTTCAAATTCTGTGTCTCCCTTTCTTGCTACCCTTCTCTTGCTCAGGTTCTGTCTTTATCTCTCAATAATAAGTAAACTTTAAAAAAAATTACCTAAAACCTACTTGTGGGTGAAATTTGTCCTCAGACCTATTTATGCTTATTAGCAAGGGAAAATTTTAGCACTTCAGCTCTCTCCATCTTTAAAATAAATGTTCATGATTTTTTAATGATGCCTAAACATTTGTATAAATAACCTTAATTGATTAGAATATCGTTCATTGGCTGTTATTTCGTATTCTTGGGTGTTTATTTGGGAATCTTTTCATAAATTATTCTTATTGATGAGAAATCAACGTAGATAGTTTTCTTGGAGCTCTAAAACACATGTCAGAACAACCTAGTTGAGCCTTTTGTTTTGAACATGATGAAGCTTGGTTTAGGTGTGCATAGTGATCTGTTCCAGGATCACACTACGAATTAGTGGCCGTGCCAGGATTCTCACCTCATATGCCTGATCTCATCATTCCAAGGACCACCTCTTCATGTCAGGCTTTCGTATATAAGGATTGGGCATAGATGTTATTCCTATGAAGGGTGGTATCAGTATCTCACCTCTGGAGATAAAAATCTTGGGGCGCCTGGGTGGCTCGGTTGAGGATCTAATGTTTGATTTTGCCTCAGGTCAGGATTTCACTATACGTAGGATCAAGTCCTGCGTTGGGCTCTGACAGTGCTGAGCCTCCTTGGGATTTTCTCTCTCCCTTTGTCTCTACCCCTCTCCCCTCAGTTGCATATGTCCTCTCAGAAAAAGTAAACATTAAACAAAAATCTTGGGGTGTCTGGGTGGCTCATTCAGTTAAGCATCTGACTCTTGATTTTGGCTCAGGTTATGATCTTGAGGTTTGTGGCATTGAGCCCTGTGTTGGGCTTTGTGCTAACAGTGCAGAGCCTGCTTGGGATACTCTGCCTTTCCTCCATGCATGTTCGTTCCCTCTCTCTCTCTCTCTCTCTCTCAAAAGAAACTTTAAAAATGTTTACATATGAGGTTAAAAATACAACAACTGTTAAGATCTTACATGAACTACTTTAGTCCTGGTTTTTAATGTTGGCAAAACTGAAGACTTGTGATAAGGTGTTAGATGAACTAGGCATGGCAATATTGACAGAAGGGCCTTTCTTTTGTTCTGAACCTCAGCTTGCTCAGTTATTGGCAGAACTGAACTCAATGCCTGATTTCTTCCCAGTACGAACCCCGAGCGCAGCCTCTGTAAGTAGAACTCCTTTATAATTATTCTAGTACTAATGGACATAATCTGCTGCTAGGTGGCTTTTACACCCGGTTGCAAATGTCTGTCTCTTGCTTTCAGAAGAAGAGAACCGTGAGGCGGGCTTTCTCGGAGGGACAGATCCCACGACGCACTAACCCGACCCGGAGTGCGCGGCCTCCCGAGAAGTTTGCCCTGGAGAACTTCACCGTCTCTGCTGCCAAATTTGCAGAAGAATTTTACAGCTTCCGGAGAAGGAAGACGATTAGCGGGGTACTTTCTGAGCACCTTAAACAGCTTATTCTCTGCCTCAGCCAGCGCTGCAGCTCTGAGCCGATAGTGTGCAGCAGCTGAGAACGGGCATTTCTCCCAGGTTCCCAGGTGGAGCTGCTGTTCCCGGGACCACACTCCCAGAAGGACCCCCGCCCCCGTCTAGGCTGCAGGCTGGAGAGAAGCCTTAACCTGAGCGGAGCAGAGGAGCTGCTCCCGCGTTAGGACCCTCCACTTCATCCCCGAGGGGGGCAAGAAGGGCCTGTCAGTGGCGTTTCGCCTGTGGGAAAGGGCAGTGATTCCTCCTAGCTCTTTTGGTTGTAGGAATGGGGCGTTCTAAGAGCTTTCAGTCTGGAGCAAGAAACGATCCTTCCCCTTGGCAGGTTGGGTCGTTCCTCGTGGTTCACATCTCTGTCCTCACAGGCTTCACAGCTGGTGACTCTTGGTCAGGAGACTTACTTACCTGACCGGCTCATTTATTGTCCCATCACCTTGTCGTCCAGGAGGCTTGGCACTGTGGTGGCAGCTCCGAAAAGGAGTCCAGGGACATGGGAGAGGGACACAGTTATTAATGGTGCTGGAACTCTGAGGGTGTGTTTTAACCAGTCAGAACATCTCATGCCAGGTTCTACTTTGGCTCATTTTGCAGGGCAAGTGCCAGGGGTACAGACGGCGTCACCGTATATCTTCTTTCCGGCCAGTGGAGGATATCACTGAAGAGGACCTAGAAAACGTTGCCATCACTGTTCGAGATAAAATTTACGATAAAGTTCTGGTAAATTCTGTATGATGGATAATTTGTGTGATTGTGATTCTAATTGGGAGTCCAAGGAGCTGGTATTTGAAATCCTGTGTTGTTTTTAAACTGCATCTGGATTTAAAAGCCTCAAGCCTTCTCCCTTCTGACTGGGAGGATCACCTGTCACTAGGTGGGGGGAGTTAGCTTCCTGCAGGGAGCCTCCTTGGGAGAGGTCTCTCTGGGGAATGCAGATGAGATGTGAGGAGGCAGGTGTATAGTTTGGAAAAGCATACTGATAATAGTTAACATTTTAAATATTTATATGGTGTTTATTTAAAAAATTTTTTTAAATTTTTATTTCTGAGAGGGAGCATCAAGTGGGGGAGGGGCAGAGAGAGGGAGACACAGAATCGGAAGCAGGCTCCAGGCTCTGAGCTGTCAGCACAGAGTCCAAGGTGGGGCTCAGATCATGAAGTATGAGATGGTGACCTGAGCTGAAGTATGACGCTTAACCGACTGGGCCACCCAGGTGTGCCTGGTGTTTATTTCCAATACAGAAAAAAAAAATACTGTGCTTTTGTGTGTGTGCTGTGTGCTTTCTGATTAACAGAACTCTAGGAACTAAAGTTTGACAGAATATCTGTGGTTGGTAGGAAATGGGTTAAAAATCCTTTTAAACGGTGATTCAGAGGGGGGCTTTGTGGTGTTATGCATCATTTTTTTAAATGAGGCAGCATCCTATTGAGGCAGTATTAAAATGTTTTTAATTTAATTGCCAACATTTTAACACTGGGAAATTTTATACCGAAAAGCTCCAGATCACCGGGAGCTGAGACATAGCCAAATGCTGCTGCTGGGGACTCAGGACCACTCGGGCCCCTGTCACCCTCTGTGGGCTCTTCCTCTCCCGCCTGCAGGCTTTCTGCTCGTCTCTCTCATTTCATTTATTCTAGGCGCCCCACTCTGTCTTAGCTGCTCTGATAGGTTTCTCTGGCCTCAGAGCTGTGGTTTGGACCAGAGAAGAGGGACTGCTCGCTTTGGGGCGAGAGGCACGGCCTCTGCACGCCCTGTTGAATGCGTTCGACAGCTTGGGGTCTTGCAGGCATCGCCCTGTAAGTCCTGCACTCACCCGCCCGCCGCCTTCCTCCCGCAGGGAAACACTTGCCACCAGTGCAGACAGAAGACCATTGACACCAAGACAGTGTGTCGGAACCAGGGCTGCGGCGGGGTCCGAGGACAGTTCTGCGGGCCGTGCCTGCGGAACCGCTACGGGGAGGACGTGAGATCCGCGCTGCTGGACCCGGTAGGAACGGGGCGCACACTTGGGGTGAACCGCGTTGGCAAAGTGAATTAAGCGGACGTGGGGACCTGTAGCTGCAGAGGTCTGACTCCCCCTCGACACTCCAGAGGAAATGAAAAAAAGGGTTTCCTTCTGGAAAGACAGGACAGATGATTGGGTTTTCCAGGGTCCAAGCCTTGTTTCCTTAGCATTATGGTTCATCAGGTGAACCTGTGTGGCTTTCCTCCAGCAATGTGGCTTAACCTCAGGCAAGGCCAGGGGGCAGGTGTGTCACTGCATAGGATGCTTTCTGTGTGCCTGGCTCTCATCTAAGGTTTTGTTAGTAACGCCGATAACTTTCAGTTGTGGCTAAGTCATTTACCCTTATGAAGTAGGCATACAACCTCCCAAGTCCTCTGTTTCCTCTGTGAAATGAGATACTAGTATGGTTAGTACATACGTGCTTGAACCTAGGCATTCTGGCCCCAGAGTCTGTGCTCCTGACCCCTGTGACCTCTTTTACAGCAGTCATGGGGCCATTGTCCCTATTTTGCAGATGAATATAAACTACGCCTCTGGTTATGTAGTTAAGGAAGGAAGAAGAGCTAGAATCCACACCTCTGTCTCATTGCTCTTTGTATGATCCTAAAATCCTCCACATTTTAAGTTTCTAATTTCCTGTGTTTCTCCACACGTGGGACCCTGTGGGTGATCATCCTCTCTAGGCCTTTGCAACAAAGACACCCGTTCGGTCACCCTGTACTACAAGTATCCTGTGACCGAAGGTCGGAGGAGAGGCTGAGCGAGCCGGGCTGGAGCCCAGTGTAGCTAACGGGGAAATTGCTCTTCCAGGATTGGATGTGTCCTCCCTGCCGTGGGATCTGCAACTGCAGTTACTGTCGCAAGCGCGATGGCCGCTGTGCCACTGGGATCCTCATTCATCTGGCCAAGTTTTATGGTTACAATAACGTTAAGGAATACCTGGAGAGGTGAGTCTCACGTCAGTGGAGGCTGTAATCCCCAGCAGGGGAGACCCTGGAGGCGGGAGTGGCTGCCACATTTCAGGCAAATGCCCTCCATTCCCCAGCTGCTTGCCGTGGAGCCGCCCAGGGCTGGTGTGTTCCCTGTCGGAACATTCCCTCCTTAGCTAGCATCTTCAGCTTTGGCACTGCCCGTATCCCCACTTCCCCCTCATTGTGTAAAACAGAAATGAAATACACAAGGCAGGCTGAGGGGAGGGGTAGGTCTGGGAAGAGTGCGCAGCAGCCATGGTTACCGCCTTCTGGGGCCGAGGAACCTGCATGGGAATCTGCGGCACGGTTGGGAGTGCGGCTCATGGCTCAGGCCGCGTGTTGAGCCTAGAACGCGGCTTTGTGTTCATCTCTGTACCCCTCACACTGACGCCTCCCCTCTTTTCCTCAGCCTACAGAAGCAGCTGGTAGAAGATGATTAAGAAAAAAACCAGCCACCTCACTGTAGAGAACGCTAGCAAGACATGCCATCCCCCATGTGCCTACGATTTCTTCCAGTTGGGGTTTTATACAGAAGTTCCTTGTAGATCTAAATACTATTTTTGTAAGATTTATATGCCTAAAACAATTTCTCAGGAAGACCGCAAAGAGGAATCTGTTTACATGTATCCACAGGCCCCTATGTATATTGAATGGTTTAAAAGCATCTGCATATGATGTAAAAGCACAGTTTAAAACGGGGTGGAGTTAAAATCCAGGTAAGTTCCAGAGAAAACACTGCGTAAGCAGCTCTTGCCTTTGGCACTGTTCGTTGCCTTGATCTTTTACCTCCCAGGCAGTGACAGCAGTTCAGACCAGGTAGTTAATGCTTCTCTGGGTCATTGGAAATTTATATCTTCAAGAAAAGAATGTTCTCCTAAATTACAAAGTGCAATTAACCCATAGATCTTGAGTACTAGAGTTTTATTTTTATTAAAACTTGAATGAACAAAAAGTCGACTGTCACATTACTGACAGACACTGGGGGCACTGCTGGCCGGCGGGAGCGGCTGCCTCTTCCTTCAGAATGCACCTGCTGCCTGAGGTCAAGGGCTTCTAGATTTTAAAAGAACGTAAAGGGCTAAATTTTAATTTAAAAAGATTTTGTTGAGTATCTGCACGAACTCAAATCCCACTTACTGATGGGGAGACTGTTAAGGATGGTGTTTAAGCAAAATTAACGCACACGTAAGTAAGTTACTTAAAATTTACAGAAGCTGGAGTGTGTTTTAAGGCTCTCAGTAGAATAAATTAACATGTGCGGACCTCCTCCTGAGGCCAGAGGAAGAAGAGTCCGAGGGCCATTTCAGGCTTCCAGCAGCAGGGCCACGCCGGCCAGGACCCATTTGGCCACCCTGTCTTTGCTTTTCAACCTGAAGGTCCACACGTAGGTTGGGCCCCTCATTTTGGTTTTATACACAGGGCATTCATAGGTGTGTTTGGTTTCCTGTCTGTCCACTGGTATGGCTTTTGCAAAGATGACCGGCATCAGAGATGTTACCTCCTTGAGGCAGGCGTCAGCAAGGGTTCCTGACTGTGTGTCCCATCTGGCACCTACAGCAGAAACACAAGTGTTGCAACAGTGTGTGTTGGAAGCAATAAATGTTTGGTTTTGTCACGTTACTGCTTGTCGGTGGCTTCCTTACTGCTGTGGGAGGGGAAGGGGTGCCAGGTGCCACAGAAAAGCTCAGCACTCCACATCTAAACTTTCCTTCAAAAAGTCAACTAATTTGAATTCTAAAACAAACAGCCTCTCCAAGAATCCAGGCACGATAAAGCAAATGAGTTTGCCCTCCCTTTAAAAAAACAAAAAAATAAATAGATTTCTTCAAAATGAACGCATTTCCTCCCGAGCCCCCACATGCACTGGCGTCTTCACGGCTTACAGAAGCTTTGTAGTAAAATGTCAGAGTGAAGTGACCGTTTTTAAATCATTTCACAGTCGTCTTTAGTGTAGGTCTTAAATTATCCTGTGGTTAAGTGACAGCCGTCACTCTACGTGCCTTAAAGTTTGGCTGACACTGGACATAGACCTTGGCATTAAATTTCACGGGACCAGGAAATGAGGGAGTAAACCAAAGACAAATACCAGCTTGTAACTGAAGATCCTAAATTAAAAACCGTACATGTGCTTCTCTGGGATCTTACCTTCCATGAGGAGCCCATGGAGATAGGCCCCTTCCCGTGGAGGATGGCCATAATCTTCTTTGCTTTTTTTGGTAACATCGACAGTCAAGCACATTTTATCCAGTGGCCACTCATTTTTTCGAGCCATGGTCTGCATGATTGCTGTGGGAAGAGGAGGAGCAGGAAACAGCACGTAGTGGTACAAAGGTTCCCAGGAGCCCACAGTGAGCGGCCCGTCTGCCTGAGGCGTCGTGTGTGCTTCCAGTTCATGGACATGTGCATGTGGCTGCACTGGACTGACAGCCATCTAGGGCCTGCAGGACACGCTCCCTGCTCTTGGAAATGAACTTCTACTGGAACAGCCATGCCCACGTGGTTACACAGCTTCTGGTTTTGCACTGTGGTGGCAGAATGGAGCCGCTGGGAAAGCGAGCCCGTGGCCTTTGACAACATGTTTACCAGGGTGAACTACATCCCACCTCCTGTGGCTGCCGTGCTGGGAACTTTACTTCCTCTGCACGTGTGACTGTCACTCCTACCCCCCACCTCCTGGGGAGCCGGGCAGCCGAGGCAGGGTTTGTGCCAGCAGCAAGGGCTGCCTAGGTGGAATGCTTACCAGTTAAGAAGGACTGAGGGTTGAAGAAGCCAGGAAGCCACACCACAGCCGGAAGGGCAAGATCGTGGGTCCAGGTTTCAAGTTCCCGGCATCGCGAAAGGAGGTCACTAAACCTGGCGAGCACAAGGTAGGCGGAAACAAAGGTGCTTTTTAGTAACAGAGTTTTCCAATACGATGAGATAGATCCCTTTAAAAAGTTAGGTTTCTTTTTCCTGTTGCAATTTTATAATTATTACCATTAGGGCCAAGAAACACTGGGGAATGTGGAAAATTCATCTCCACTTACTCAGCAGTTTTATTTAGATCCTTTGAGTGCTGGGTGGTGACCACACACAGGTGATGGTATGTAATCCACCTGACAGGCTCCCAACAGTGTGGACACGGTGTGTGGCAACGCATGTGAGGATTGGGATGGGGGGCTGCCTGGAAGGGCAAGATCGTGCCACTATCAGGAGAGGCCAGGTAGTGGACCTTCCACATACAGTAGTCAGGAATGGGGGTGGGGGGGAGGGAAGACATAATTAAGGGAAACAGCACCTCGGAGCCTCTGAGTGACTGTGGTTTGAGAAAGTGCTGCTTTTACCCACCTTCGGAACTCATCAGCACAACAGTTTTGTGGCTCTCACAGAGGCTACGGAAAAATGAGCCTATTTGATAAAATCAGGAGATCTGTCAAGCCTTGAAACAGGATTAAGGGCTGCCAGCAAGAGTGGAAAAGTGGAGCGCGGCTATGTCAAAGCCAGCAGGCAGTTCTCCAGGGTGAGGGCCACACGGGCTAGCTCTGAAGTCTCCTGGGACCTAGTTTGGTGAAGTGTTAGAAAAGCAGTGGGGTTGATGCTCACATTCACACTTGGTCACCACAAGTTTGTTGTGATGCTTTCTAGCTTACAGCATGAAGAACAGGAAAAGCAAGGATAGAAAAAAGACTTTTAGACACGCCTGGGTAGCTCCGTTACTTAAGCATCCGACTTTGGCTCAGGTCATGATCTTGCAGCTGGTGAGTTTGAGCCCTGCATCGGGCTCTGTGCTGACAGCTGAGCCTAGAGCCTGCTTCAGATTCTGACTCTGCCCCTTTCCCCCCTTACCCGCTCACTCTCTCTTAAAAATAAAACATTAAAAAAGAAGAAAAAGACTTTTTTATCTAAAAATGTTGCCACAAGAGGATATGCATTGTAGCCAAATTGCAACAGGTTTAAAAAAAAAAATGAAACGATCAC
This sequence comes from Crocuta crocuta, assembly GCF_008692635.1. Lineage (NCBI taxonomy): Eukaryota > Metazoa > Chordata > Mammalia > Carnivora > Hyaenidae > Crocuta > Crocuta crocuta. Next base: position 861,095 of record NW_027529173.1, read on the forward strand.
CTGTATGAACAAGATTCTGGTTTGCAAATGGCCAGGTAAGAAAAGGGACATTAGGAAGAAAAACATTTTAAAATGTAATGGAAAATACATAAAAATAAACTCAAAATGGATGAAAGACCTAAACATAAGCCATCAAAATCTCCAAGGAGAAAGCAGGCAAAAGCCTCTTTGACCTCAGCCGCAGCAACTTCTTACTCCACACGTCTCCAGAGGCAAGGGAAACAAAAGCAAAAATGAGCTATTGGGACCTCATCAAAATAAAAAGCTTCTGCACAGCAAAGGAAACAATCAGCAAAATGAAAAGTCAACCGATGGAATCGGAGAAGATATTTGCAAATGACATCTCAGATAAAGGGTTGGTATCCAAAATCTATAAAGAACTTCTCAAAGTCAACACCCAAGAAACAATCCAGTGCAGAAATGGACAAAAGACATGGAATAGACCCTTCTCCAAAGAAGACAACCAGATGGCCAACTGACACATGAAAAAATGCTCAACATCACTCATCATCAGGGAAACAGAAGTCAAAACCACAATAAGATACCACCTCACACATGTCAGAATGGCTAACATGAACAACTCAGGCAACAACAGATGCTGGCAAGGATGTGGTGAAAGGATCTCTTTTGCACTGCTGGTGGGAATGCAGGCTGGTGCAGCCACTCTGGAAACCAGTATGCAGGTTCCTCAAAAACTTCAAAATAGAACTACCCCACAACCCAGCAATTGCACTGCTAGGTATTTATCCAAAGGCTACAGGTGTGCTATTTCCAAGGGACACCTGCACCCCAATGTTTATAGCAGTGAGCGCTATCAACAATAGCCAAAGTCTGGAAAGAGCCCAAATATCCATCGAAGGATGAATGGATAAAGAAGATGTAGTGTGTACACACACACACACACACAAATGGAGTACTACTTGGCAATCAAAAGAGAATGAAATCTTGCCATTTGCAGCTATGTGGATGGAAGTGGAGGGTATTCTGCTAATCGAAATTAGATGAAGACAAATATGACTTCACTCATATGAGGACTTTAATACAAAACAGATGAACCTAAGGGAGGGAAAAGAAAAATAATATAAAAACAGGGAGGGGGACAAAACGTAAGAGACTCTTCAAAATATAGAGAACAGAGGGTTGTTGGAGGGGTTGTAGGTGGGGGGATGGGCTAAATGGGTAACGGGCATTAAGGAATCTACTCCTGAAATCATTGTTGCACCATATTCTAACTTGGGTGTAAATTAAAAACAAAATTAAAAAATGAAATAGTTGCATACAATTTTAGGAAATCTGAGTTTTCCTAAATTAAAAATTTGACTCTGTAAAATCAGGGACATGCTAGGTTTCAAAACAATTTGACCAAGAATAATCAATACTGAAACGTATTTTAATATAGACTGAAGACAGAGAATTCTCTGGACAGTGAGGAAAAACATGAAGTCTCTTAGAAAAGGAAAAAGAAAGTCAGCCACAGACCCTCCACAGCAGCATTTGATCAGAGTGAGCTGCTGCGTACAAAGCCCCCAAGAGGAAATGGGTTCAACTTTTTTTTTTTTTATAACCAGCCAGCCTGTCATTTGAGTATAAAGACATCTGATTCTATGGCATGAAATACTGGCAGCAAATCCGAATAATGAGGGCTGGTAATCCAGCAAATGAAAACGAGGGATCTGAGGGACTCTTTCTTAACATATTTAAACTCCTGAGAAAGAAACTAGAATAATAGTCATAAAAACAGGAAATGATGAAACTAAGTTGGGTACCTCCCCTGATTTCAGTATAAACCACCTGGAATTGAAAAACTGATTTCGGACAATGAAATTTTATTTTTTCTAATTAAAAAATGTTTTTAATATTTATTCTTTTTTGAGAGACTGAGGTTGAGTGGGGGAGGGACAGAGAGAGGCAGAGACAGAGAATCTGAAGCAGGCTCCAGGCTCTGAGCTGTCAGCACAGATCCCAACGTGTGGCTCGAACTCAGGCCATGAGAACATGACCTGAGTCAAAGTCGGACGCCTAATTGACTGAGCTGCCCAGTCGCCCCGAGGACGATGAAATTTTAAAAGTTAGGTGGAGACATACAGTAAACTGGAAACAAGTGAAAACATAAAGAAGTTCCCCCCAGAGGTGACAAGATCAACCAGGATATAGCAGAGACAGACTGAAAATAAAGAGTTCAGATAAGTATATACAATGAAGATTATGAGGAAGATGCTATTTATTGGGAGAAATAAGGGCTAAGAATTTTTCAGGGTGGAAGCAGCTGGTAGACATACACACTTAAAATAGCACACAGGAGCGAGTAGGATATAATTTCAAAAGTCTACACCTAAATACGGCAGTAAAATTGTAGAACATCAAGGGTAAAGAAAAAATTCTTAAAAACTTCCCCAGAGAAAACAGATTAGTTGTGAAGGGAGGACAAGTACACTTAAGAACAGTCTCATCAGCTATAATAAATGCCAGAAAACCGTGGAGTTACCACACTTAAGTGCCGAGAAAAATTATGTGTATGCTGGACCTGCAGGTTAGCTATGGAGTAAGGACGTAGTGAGGAAAATTCAGACAAAGAACATCGTTTACTCCCCACCACATACACTGAAAGCCCTGGCGTAGATTTTATCTTTCGGTGAAGAAAGGGGCCGGAACAAAGGAATCCAAAATGAGATGTAAAGAGCAACAAATGAGGAAAGATACGAATACATGTTTTTAAAGCAAAAATAATGACCAACTATAAACAAAAATATTACAGTTTAAAATGAGGTTGAATTACAATTGCCAGAGGAGGTGAGAGGGAGATTAAAGTGTTGGCTTTATATCAGAACAGTCACAGGTGAGGGTGCCTGGGTGCCTTGGTTGGGTATCTGACTTCAGCGCAGGTCATGGTCTCATGGTTTGTGAGTTCAAGCCCTACACGGAGCTCTGTGCTAACAGCTCAGATCTTGGAGCCTGCTTCCAGTTCTGTCTCCCTCTTTGCCCTTTTCCCGTCTGCACTCTTTTCTCTCTCTCTCACTCACTCAAAAATAAATAAACGTTAAAAAAAAAAGTGTGTAGGTTACAACGTAAAGCATATCTGCTAAAATAATAGGAACTATTCAGGGACAAGCATGGTATAAAGAAAACTATTAAACTGACAGAAGCCCGAAAAAATTGGAATAAAAGTAGAAAAATATAGAAATAAGCACAAAATGAGATGGAAGTCCAAAGTTAACATTATAACAAAATTTAAGTATACAATATAAATATTTTTTATTGGAAATATAAAATTTGATTGGGAGGAAGGGCACCTGGGTGGCTCAGTTGGTTAAGTGTCCAACTTCGGCTCAGGTCGTAATCTCACAGTTTGTGGGTTCAAGCTCCGCCTTGGGCTCCATGCTGATAGTGCAGAGCCTGCTTGGGATTCTGTCTCCCTCTCTTTCTGCTCTTCCCCTCCCCATCTCTCTCAAAATAAAACAAACAAACTGATTTTGGACATCTGCAGCATTCACACAAATCCAGTGAGTAGCTTTGCTCACTCTTCCCTGCCAGTTATTGGTGGCAATCTGTTTCTTCCACAGTGCACATTCCACTCTTATGTTTGCACACCTCCCTACACAGCAAACACCTGGCAGTTCCAAGGTGCAAAAAATTTGAAGGAAAAAAAATTTTTTTTAAGTAGGCTTCACATTCAATGTGGAACCCAAAGCGGGGCTTGAAGTCATGACCCTGAAATCTTCACCTGAGCTGAGATCAAGAGTTGACGCTTAACCGAGTCATCCAGGTTCCCCAAAGTTTTTTTTTTTTTTTTTTTAAAGATTTTATTTTTACAGTAATCTCCACATCCAACGTGGGGCTCAAATTCACAAGCCCGAGATCAAGAGTTACATGCTCTACCAAATGAGCCAGCCAGGTGCCCTCATTTGGAGTTCTCATGGGGCCTTTCAGTTCAAGGTTCAGAGGAGCATTCTGGTTCATGGAAGAAAGGCTTAGGAAAGTACAAATAAAAAAAACCATTCCATACTGAAAAGAGTAATGGAGAGAACCTTTCAAACTTCATGTGTTGATTATGAAGGCCAAGGAGCAACTGGAGAGAGCACTGGACAGGAGAGAGCTGTGAATTCCCATCCATAGCTTTGGGACCAGCCTCTGCACTCATAGCCACACATGGAAGCAGCTTGGTTTACTGTGTACTCTACTATGATCTTTTTAAAGTTAGCTTTGAGATGGCATTGGTAATCACTGACTTTGAAAATAAGTATATGAAGAAACACAAAAGCAAACTCAGGTTACCTCCTATGACCATTTAAATAACTCAGTGAAGGAATTTTATTCCCTACATTTTTGAGATGATAAGCTGAGAAATTAGGAAGGTCAGGTATTTTGTCCAAGATCAAATAGCTAATAAGTAAGAGGCCAGAACTTGAATCTTGCTTTGACCCTACTTTTTACTGATTTTTACCTTTGGAGGAATCCATGAAAGAAACTCAAGTACAACTGGGGGTAGTCTGTTTGCACAGTTATGCAAAGTACAGCCCCCAAGTACTCACAAAGTATAATCTTTAGAGTTTGTCGAACACAATAGTAACTCAACGCCAAGCTGGCACCCAGGTGGGTAAAAGGTCAGTGGGAGCAGGGAGGGGGTCACTTACCACCGGGCCAGGCCATAAGTAGATGGATACGCCAGTTTGCTCCAGGCGTCAGGCACTGTGTCATAACTCAGCTGAGACTGCTGTACTTCCATGTCAGGAGATAATGTCAGCTCCCCCTTGCATGGAGAAGAGAGGCCACAGGGTGAGTGTCCTTCAAGGTGGCAAAGCCTGTTCTAGTACCACTTTTAAACTCACCTTCCAACCAAGGTCTAATTGTTCAAGTGACACACGGATTTCCCGAAGGAGAATATTCATCCTCTCACATTCTTGGAAGCAAACAAGAACATAGGGGCTTCTGTCTGAGGTTTTTTGTGCGATCTCCACCATGTTGAACTCTTCCGGAAGTTTCTCCAAAATGTCATCCAAGACATTCTTAACCTTAAATCATTAACACAAGCAAAATTTAGCTCCTCTGTATTTTTTTTAAGATTTTTTTGAGGTTTATTTACTTTTGAGAGAGAGACAGCATGAGTGGTAAAAAGTCAGAGAGAGAGAGAGAGAGAGAGAGAGAGAGAGAGAATCCCAAGCTGTCTCCATGCTGTCAGCAACAGAGCCCGAAGCGGGGCTTGAACTCAGTAAACCATAAGATCATTACATGAGCAAAACCGAGAGTTGGATGCTTAATCAACTGAGTCAACAGATGCCTCCTTTGTATTTCATTTTTAGTCAGAGGGACACTATCCTTGATTTTTGGAAATCCCAGAATCTATCCCACAACTCCCAAAGATGCTTGCTAATGCAGTGAGAACATGTCCACTGCTCCCTGAGGTGGGCAGACTGGCACTGCCAACTAGCTCAGCCACCTGAGCATGACTGCAGCCCCTCCCCTTCTTTAGATCCCACCATGGAGGAGCTACTATTTGTAGTTAATTCACTATTAGCATTTATGGAATTGAAGAACTATCAGGAACTACATTTCACTTGCACATCAAAAGACACAATCAAAAGAAGTGGAACCCCAACATTTGGGTATTATGTTTTGTAATCTGCTAATTAAAAAAAAAAGTCATTTGGAAAGTCACATGAACTAAAAATGCCCTTTAAGCTTGAGCTAATTCTGGTGACTTTATGATGTTACCCTTGCCAACTGACATAGCCTAAAATTTTGGGAGCAATTTAGAACAACATTTTCAATAATGAGGGAAGTCTCTGTCTTCTTTACTTTACTGCCCTGAAGAAATAAAAGATGCAGAGACGCATGTAGTAGTTCAATGTGCATGTTTATTCTAATCCTGTCTCACTGAGGTAGGAAAAACCAGCAAATACCTAAAATAGACAAAAGGGTGAAGATAGTGCTGCCTGTCTTCAGCCTCAGGCCAGTTTCCCTCTTCCCTTGATTTCTAGGATGATTGCCTATGGTTCTGATAGCATGAACAGCAAGTTGCTTTAGCACCTGGCAGACAATTTTCAGGTTCTCAAATCTTATTCCTCTATAGAAGCTGCACAAAGTATGAAATAGTGTGGTAGGCAAGTTAGATAAAAGGGTGGCTTTTGGAATCAGCAAGAGTTTGGTTTCCTCCATTGGCCCTTTCTAGCTGTCTGGCAAGCCACCTAAACTTAATTCTGGAATAGGGATCCCGATATTACTCAGAGCTACTGAGAATTAAATGGCTTATTTGCAAAGCACTTTCTTAAGTTCTTAATATATAGTAAGCACTCAATAGATTAGTTGCTACAATCTGTTTGCCTATCTGGGGGTGTTGCGGCATCTCAAGATCATTTGTTTTGTAGTTTCTGATTTAATGGTCAGCTTCTTTGTTGGAAAGAATGAAACCCAAAACTAAATGAAGACCTCATCTACCTCTCTGCTTCTACAGTATCTAATACTATAGATTTTGCCAAATGGATGATTTTTTTTTATCTTCTTTATAAAATAAGTCTAACATTCAGATAAGGGAGATGTTAGTATATAGGATAAAACACCACACAATAAATCCTAAAGCCTCTAAATGACAACCAAGTGCCTCAACAAATGACCTTATTTCAAGAAATAATACAGAAAATTCCTCAGACCTCATGATAAGGAAACCTGAGAATGTGTTCCAACAACCTGATCCTTGTCAGTCAAATCCTGATTAATAATTGTGAGGGGGAATAAGGGCTACTTTATCTGGGGAAAAATAAACTACTAAGATTTTAAGTTCGTGAGAAACAAGATTTTAATCTAAGTGTAAAAAAGATAGCATTTGACGTCCACTTCTCATCCCCATCATTCCAGGGCAATAGATACCTTCAAAAGAATAATGCTGAAAACAAAACAAAAAAAAATAAAACAAATAAACAAAAACCAATGCCAGTCTCCCAAGATAATCTAATAAAGACATCATAAAATGACAGAGCCAAAAACACATAGAGTAAAAAGTAAGTCACAGATTTGGAGAAGAGGTTTGCCATCCATATATCTGACAAAGGATACATGTTTAGAACAGAGTCCTTACTAATCTGTAAGAAAAACATTGATAACAATTTAAAAAATGGGCAAGCAACTGGAACAGGTACTTCATATGAGATTATATCCACATGGCTGTAATCCCATGAAAAGATACTCAGCATCACTTCCTAAGAAATGCAAAGTTAAAACCACAATGAAATACTACCCTTCACAAAACCCCAAGGATAGAGAACAAGTGACACTCGCAGACTGCTGGTGGGAGTGTAAGTGGTACAAGCACTTTTGAAAACTGCATGTGAACATCAACCGAAACAACACATTACATCCGGTTATCAGCAATTCCCCTTCTCAGCAAAGAGGGTAAGAACGATGAGTGCACACCTCTGGGAGTCGCCGGTGCTGGTTGACAAGAGACTATAAGAATATTTACGGCTGTGATATTCCTAATAGTGAAAAGCTGGAAAGAACCCCAAATATCTACCTACTATAGAATGAAGAAGGAATTATATATTCATACAACAGAATATGAAACATAAATTGATCACAAGCCCATGCAACAACATGGGTGAATCTCACACATGTAACACAGAATGAAAGCAGCCAGACATAAGTAAGTACACTGTGCATGAATGCATCTATACAGGCAAAGCTACCCTACGGTGATAGAGGTAAGATGAAGTTACTTTTAGACAGGAAGGGGAGGGATATACTGACCCTGAGTGTTGGAAATGTAATGTATTTTGATCTGGGTGGTGGTTAGATAGGTGTATAAAAAGGGAGAAATCCATCGAGTTGTACACTTAAGATCAGTGCAACAAAAAAGACCCTCTACCTTTTCTTCTGTGGACTGCCCCAGCTCCTCACTGATGAGTGCATTCCTGGGCTGCATCTCCAGCAAAGTTCTGAAGAGAGTGTTGGACATCACGGTCAGGAATTCTATCTCAGCATTTGGGTGGAGGCCATACAGTGCTGGGCTTTCGGGAGGAAGCTTCTCCTCTATGTACTGGTGGTAGCCTGAATAATCTAGATTAGGTGGGGCTGCAAATCCTGGGGCCAGCATCAGTTCATCTTCAACCTTCAACCACAAAGGAACAAAGTCAGTTATTCCAAGTCTAAATGGGCATGAATCTTCACATCCTAGAACGTTTTGAGAACGCTCTTAATAAGAAGGTCCCAGCGCAATGCTGGATAGGTAGCAGGCTCTCTAAAATGTTTCACAACCCTCGTGTAAGCGATCATCCTGCCCTGTGTTTGGCACCAGACTGATTTCTGGGGAGGAGTCTAAGGAACACACATGAATCCCTACCCTGGGAAGACTTAGTGGGCAGATTGCCCAGGGCAGCATGGCACCTGAACACAGTGCCATGACTGGGTGCTGAGCCACGTGCTATGTACTGGTTACCCCGTCAAATGCTTCAAGTCACTGATTCTCCCACACACCTGCAAACATTTTGTAGAGAGAAATGGAGACGAAGAGTAGCTTCCCCAGGCAAGATGTTTGATTTAAATCTTACTTCTGAACGCATGTTAGTATGACTCTAGGTTTAACTTTCCATAATACTGTTCAAAATATTTTGTACAGGATACAGAGTTACATGTATGTATACTGAATGAGTAGGAGTGTGTGTATATATGTAGCACCTTATAGGGCAGTATATACAGAGTCAACTCAGTGAGACCTCCTCATGCCTTTGAGCTACTCAGGGTAGAGTCCACGTTGCTCGCTTCAGGATCCATAGACCTTGTGACAGTTGTTGGCACATACTGGGGCTCAACTGTGACAGTTGTTGGTACACAGGTGCCTAATGAATGAATGGTGGGAGTGAGAAGGCATTTATCATGCCCATCTACTTCATTAAGGCTGGGGTAGAGGTAGACAGTCCGAAGGATCTAAAGAAAAGCAACGTAAAGCACAATTCCAAACCTAAATACGTGAATATAGTTCTTCAAAAGGCGACAAAAGAATTTATGGACCTGGTTCTCTTACCGGTCATAAACGGAGTCAGGCAAGTACTTAAAATTGACTAGCTCACTCAGCATAATCTCAGATTTTTTTCCAGATGTTTTTAGTTCCCAGGGACCCTAACAACCTCTGTTTTGATTTTCCTAATCTCTCTTGTGACTAATTCTATCTACATGTGCTTAAATGTATAGAGGGCTGTGACTTTTAACAGCACTCCCCTAATGTAGCTATTTTATGCTTAGATTTTCTAAGTCATTTTCTGACATGGGGGTTTTCTCTATAATTTTCTATGTTATGCCATCTGGTCCCCTCACTCTTACCCAGAGGCAAAATGAATATTCATAAACGTTTACTCAATACTATGTACTCATCACCTAGTATATCCAGCAAGACTTGGAAACATAAAAGGTTCATATAACCTAGTTCTTAAGGGACTCCCAGTCTGGTGGGGACAAAATAAGTGACTTTCTACACAAGCATGTCACCTGTGAGGAATGGCAGTTTGTTCCTGCTCAGACCCGTAATCCTAGGTTTCCTAGAGAGCCAGTGGCCTTAGAGACATTACTCAGTGAATTCCAAAGCTTTTTAAATATTTGACTCAGCATTTCTTTTTTTTCACTAGGAAGATCTCCAAGTTAATCCAGTCTTTTATTTTGTGAGAAACAGAAATCTTGACCAATGAATATGAGAAGGAACAACTGGTACCATCCTCTCACCAGTATCTACTAGCTTGGATTGTTTCACTCACTGATCTGCAGTTTCTATCATTTCATATTTACATATCAGAATAATCAGTTTCAATCACTGGTTCAGGGTGACCAAAACAAAACTGTGAGGGAGATTTCAACTCATGTTATTAGTCTATGAGATAAATTAATCAAAATAAAAATATGGGCACAGAATACAAATAATGAAACCTAAAGTGAGAATATATATAGACAAATCAAACTTTATTTCCTAGAAACAAGGACTTGGTCTTCCCTGTTGGTACTCACTAGACTGTTGAAATTTTAAGAGTCATAGTTAAATTGCCCTTCAATTAAAAACAGAGTTTGAAGCAAAGCAGCAAACCCCAAAGTGGAACAAGTTAAATCTGTTAAAATGCCATGAGGACTGGACGTTTGAGTACATATTCCTACCATGCTGGTGGGAAGGCAAATGGCCATACTTTCTGGAGAGACAGGCAGGCTTTTTACAAACATGCCAAGAGTGTGTTTTATATATTCGTTAATGAACAAAACCAAAGAAAGCCACAAAGGAAAGGAAAGGGCTTGAGGTTTACAGCCAGGCGGATGTGGTTCAGTTCCCATCCCTGAAAGGTCTGGCGGCTGGTGGCCTTTAAAAGTGACGGTTTATCTGAGTTTCAATCTTATCAGTGAAATGGTGTTCCTAATCACCTGACTGTGGCTGTGGGAATTTACACGTATGTAAACAGCTAGGCATATAGTAAGTAGACTTTTATGTTAGTTTGAGTCTTTTTTGTGTCCTAGGAACAGACCTTCAAGTACATTTTGATTTTCCGGAAGGAAAAAGACAACCTGAAGAATGTTCCACTACAAAAGTTTGAAAAATGAGTTTCATTTGATATAGGTTCGTATGTGTTCTCTTTCTCCATTAAGAAAACTGTAAAGATTTCACGGTATTAAGGACTCCTGGTTCTGAGTCCCTTCCCACTCAAGCCTTCACGAAAAGTTGCTGCTTGTGGATGGGGTCAGAACTGTAGAGCTCTCTGCATGCTGACCACCTATCTTGTCTTTGGGAAAGGGCTTTTGAGAAGGTTACTCTTATTCCTCAAAGAATCAATAGTTCTAAATAGACTTTTCTCCAAAGAAGATAAACAAATTGCCAGTAAGCACAAGAAAAGATGCTCAACATTATTGGTGTTCAGGGAAATTCCAATCAAAACCACATTGTGATACCACTTCACACTTGACAGGATGGCTTAGAAAATGTTAACACGGGTATTGGCAAGGTTATGGAGAGTGTAGAACACGGACACATTGCTGGCAGGGATATAAAATGGTACATCCACTTTGGAAAAGTAGTGTGGCAGTTCCTTCAAATGTTAAACAGAGTTACCATATGATCCAACAATTTCACTCCTGGGTATATACCCAAGGGAAACGGAAACGTATGCCCACACAAACACTTGTTCATAAATGTTCATTAGCAGCATTATTCATAATAGTCAAAAAGTGGAAACTCAAGTGTTCATCAACTGATGGATGGGTAAAGAAAAGGTATCCATACAATGGATTGCTATCTGGCCATAAAAAGGAAGCACTGACATGTTAACTATAGCATGGATGAACCTTGAAAATGTTATGTTAAGTGAAACACAGCGAACACAGAAGGCCACATACTGTATCATTCTATTTATATAAAATGTCCAGAATAGGCAAATCTATTAGTTAGAGACAAAAACATTAGTTGTTGCCTGGGGCTGTAGAGTTGGGGAGAGGATGTTGAGTGACTCCTAACAGGTACAGGGTTTCTTCTTGGGGGGGGGGGGTGAGGTGCTCTAAAACAGATGTGATGAGACCTGCACAACTGAATATGCTAAAAACCTTTGGATTATCCAACTGAGATTGGTAAATTTCAATGTACGTTTGTCTCAATAAAGCTATTTAAAAAAAATAATGGGATCATACTCAAAGAAAACAAGCCTCCACTTTATGAAAAAAAAAATCAAGGATTTGAAGTCCTTGTTGCAGAAATCAGTGTTGGGCACAGTTATTAGACAATGGGAAAGCCAGAATCTTGCCTGTCTGTTGACTCTGTACGAATGTTGTCCATCTTACTTTTTCCTTTCTGATAGTCTGGCACTTACTTATTTCTTTTTAAGTTTATTTATTTATTTATTTTGAGAGACACAGAAAGAGAATGAAAACAAGCAGCAAAGAGGCAGAGAGAGAGGGAGAGAGAGAATCCCAACAGGCTCCGTGTTGTCAGCCCAGAGCCTGACGTGGGGCTCGATCTCATGAATGGTAAGGTCACAACCTGAGCCAAAACCAAGAGTCAGACACTTAACTGCCTGTGCCAGGAATTCCTGATATTCTGATATTTAATAAGACTCACCTCCTCTGCTGCCTCCCAAAGAAGTCTTGTTTATGACAAGAAGTTCTGAGTTTCTTGTGAGTCTAAACAAGCATTTGCCCTTGGCCTTCTGAGTAAAAAAAAAAGCCATGGCCTCAAAGTGCCGTGAGGGACTTTCAGAAATTACTCAACATTAAATCATATTGGTATGATGTCTTTAGAGCTGACAGGTTCATTAGTGATTTTGCGGACAGCACCTTCATTTTACAAGTGAATAAACTGAGGCACAGGGAGGTCCTGCACAAAGCTGGACAGCAAGTTAGTGGCAGAAGCAGACGCTAGAGCTCTGGTCTCCTGGAATGTCCGGTTTTGTTTGCAAAACCACCCTTTGGCACCCGCCATGCGCAGTGCAGACCAGAGTCAGTGTTTTGTTGACCTGTGCCCCAAACACTACAAACAGATCAGCACTCACGATGCAGTACACTGCAGACAAAGTCTGTGCTCTAGGGAGTCCGAATGTGAGTTCAAATCCTGATTTACCTACTTACCAACTGTGCGACCTCTGTGAATCGGGCTTCTTTTTTGGTTACATGGGGTATTAATACCTACTTTGCAAGATAATAATAGGAGAAGAACTAATACCTGTGAATTGTGTTGTACTGACCTCTGGCACGGAGCATGTTTTTAATAAATGGTTTTCATTGTTATAATCACAGATTATAGTCAAGCATGAAATATTTATCATGAAAATGTATACTTATTGATCAAATACTTTCCATTTTTATTTTTATTTTAAATGTTTTTTATTTATTTCTAGGAGACAGAGAGAGAGAGACAGTGTGAGCAGGGGAGGGTCAGAGAGAGAGGGAGACACAGAATCTGAAAGAGGCTCCAGGCTCTGAGCTGGCAGTCAGCACAGAGCCCGACGCGGGGCTCGAACCCACGAACCGCGAGATCATGATGTAAGCGAAAGTCGGACGCTCAACCGACTAAGCCACCCAGGCGCCCCTAATACTTTCCATTTTTAGCATGTTGTTCTAACCTTGTACTAATGTTCAAATTTGACAATGATTGTTTTGTAGATGAGGAAACTGAGGCTCAGAGGGTGTGTCTAAAATTAAAGCAAACACAGGGAAAACTGAATGTGAACCCTAGTATTGTTTTCTATTTCAATGCTCAGCCAACTAATTGTTACTTTATATTACCAGAACAGGTTTAAAAAATTTTTTTTTAATGTTTTGTTTATTTCTGAGAGAGAGAAACAGCGTGCGCAGGGGAGGGTCAGAGAGAGAGAGGGAATACAGAATCTGAAGCAGGCCCTAGGCTCTGAGTTAGCCATCGGCATAGAGCCCAAAGTGGGGCTCGAACCCATGAACCATGTGATCATGACCTGAGCTGAAGTCGGACGCTTAACCGACTGACCCATCCAGGTGCCCCCAGAACAGTTTTTTAAAAATGTTTATTTATCTTTGAGAGAGAAAGAGAGAGAGCGAGAGAGAATGAGAGAGAGAGAGAGAGAGAGAGAGAGAATGGAGGAGGGGCAGAGAAAGAGGGAGACATAGAATCTGTAGCAGGCTCCAGGCTCTGAGCTATCAGTACAGAGCCCGATGTGGGGTTTGAACTCATGAACTGTGAGATCATTACCTAAGCTGAAGTTGTATGCTCAACCAACCCTGAGCCACCAAGGCGCTGCACCAGAACAGTTTTATAGATAGACAGATAGATAGATAGATAGATAGATAGAAATAAAACACACAGGTATATATAAAATATATATAAATACACATAAATATATAGTGATATATATTATATATATATATATTATTGCCTAATTTATGAAAATGGCTTGCATACAACATGCAGTGCTCATCCCAAGTACCTTCCTCAATCCCCATCACACATTTCCCCCACCCCTCATCAACTCTCAGGATTTAAGAATCTCTTATGGTTTGCCTCCCTCCCTCTCTGTAACTATTTTTCCCCTTCCCTTCCCCCCTGGTCTTCTGTTAAGTTTCTCAAGATGTACATATGAGTAAAAACATATGGTATCTGTCATTCTCTGACTAATTTCACTTAGCATAGTACTCTCCCGCTTTTGGATCACCTGATACCTTATTTTCCAAAAGTAATTGCTATATCACCTATTCAGTATTGCCAAATACACACCTTACATGGAAGAATAATTAATAATAATTCCCTAACTGGCCAGAGGCCCCCTAAGGCAAATCAGTTTCAGGGAAACCTCTTCCAGTGCAACCTCACTTCCCCAACAAGAAACTCACTCAGCCTGCTAAGAGGACAATACCACTGAAAACATTCTGAGCAGAGCTCTAAACCCCACACCATTAACGGGTTATTCTTTTGATCATGTTTCAGTGCAACCAGAGACACCAATTTCTAAATAAGTTAACCCATGTGAGAAGTGGTGAAAAGGCTTCCTGCAAATGCACAAGTGTTAGATCAAATTCCTAATATAAACAGCAAGAGCAGGAAACATTTGCAGGTGAACAGAATAACTGGGGTTGGCCAGCATCTGGCACCAAGTCAGTAAGTGCTTTTACCTTCCTTTGTTGAGAAGGCAGCACTGTCTGGGGCAGAGTCAAGAGAGCGAATGATGCTTTTCTTTCCTTTTCTTTTTTCTTTTCTTTTCTTTTCTCTTTTCTTTTTCTTTTTTCTTTTCTCCTTCCTTCCTTCCTTCCCTTTCCTTCTTTTCTTCCTCTGTCTCTGTCTCTTTCTTTCCTTCTTTCTTTTCTTTCTTCCTTTCTTTCTCCTTTCCCTTCTCCCTCCCTCCTTCCCCCCTCCTTCCTTCCTTCTTCTTTTCCCTTTCTCGCTCTTTCTTTCCTTCCTTCAATTATTTATTTTTAAGGATTTATTTATCTATTTAAGTAATCTCCACACCCAACATGGCACTCAAACTGAAAGAGATCAAGAGTCACATGTTCCACTGACTGAGCCAGCCAGGTGCCCTCCCTGCAAATGAAGTATTTCAATCCTGGAAAAGTCAGCAGATCTGCATGGAAGGGTGGATACCGAAATTTCTAACGGGTTCACACATAATCCAGTGCCGCCCCTGAGGTTCTATCATCTCTATTTATGGTACAACCATGTGAATGCGGGTTCAGCCTTGTGAAGGTTAATGGACTGCCTAGTTTGGCAACAGTAATTCGCTCCCTATCCTCAGGCCAGAGCCCAAGAGGGAACATCCGCATGAGCTTCTCACTTTGCTCCTTGACCTCCACCATCATTTGGAGAAATCAACCTCTGTAAAGGTCATGCGCCCAACACTGTTTATCTTTCCCATCTCCATGGTAACCTGCTCCCAGAAGAGGAGTGACTTCCAATTGTATTAAATTGAAAGTGTCTTTCTGACCTGTGAAATCCTGCTCATTAGAACTAAGGAAAGACCAGGAGACTCTCTCTGCAAAGGAAACAAACAATGGTCATGCAGCAGCAAAGTTTTGGGGTTTTTTTTGCATTTTCCCCAAATCGTTTAACATTAAAAATAGTAAAAAAAAAATCCCCAATTTTTTATATTAGACTACATATACTCTACCATATTTTCTGATATGTGATTAAATTATGTAATGCTTTTATGAGATGAGTTCTCAGAGAAAGTATAAACAGGAGCTTGCTCAAACCACTAAAAAATATGGCACTACTTTACATGTATATATTTTTTATAGTCCTTGGCTTATTTTTTAAAATTTTATTTAAATTCCAGTTAACATACCATGTAATATTAGTTTCAGGTATGCAATATAGTGATTCAACCCTTCCATTTGTTAACCCATTGCTTATCACAACAAGTGTGCTCCTTAATCCCCGTCACTTGTTTTAGCCATCCCCCCCACCCTTCCTGGTAACCATCAGTTTGTTCTCTATGGCTAAGAGTCTGTTTCTTGGTTTGCCTCTTTTTTTTTTTCTTTTTGCTCATTTGTTTTGTTTCTCAAATTCCACATGGGAGTGAAATCCGTATGGTTTTGTCTTTCTCTGACGTATTATCACTTAGCCTAGTACTCTCTAAATGCCTCCACATTGTTGACACATGGCAAGATTTCATTCATTTTTTATGGGCAATATCCCACTGTACGTATATATATACCACATCTTTATCCATTCATCAATCAGTGAACACCTGGGCTGTTTCCATAATGTGGCGATTGTAGACAATACTGTGATAAACAACAGGATGCATGTATTCCTCTGAATTAGTATTTTTGTATTTGGGGGGTAAATATCTAGTAGTGAGATTGCTGGATCATAGGGTAGTTCTATTTTTAACTTTTTGCGGAAGCTTCACACTGTTTTCTAGAGTGGCTGCACCAATCTTCATTCCCGCCAACAGTGTAAGAGGGTTCCCTTTCTCCACATCCTTGCCAACACTTGTTTCTTCTGTTATGAATTTAAGTCATTTGACAGTGTGAGGTGATACCTCATTGTCATTTTGATTTGTGTTTCCCTTGTGATCAGTGATGCTGAGCATCTTTTCATGTATCTGTTGGGCATCCATATGTCTTCTTTGGAAAAATGTCTGTTCATGTCTTCTGCCCATTTTGCTTTAATGTTTACTTACTGTTGAGAGAGGCAGACAGAGCACAAGCTGGGAAGGGATGGAGAAAGAGAGGGAGACAAGGAATCCAAAGCAGGCTCCAGGTTCTGAGCTCAATGCAGAGCTTGATGCAGGACTCGAAATCACAAATTGGGAGATTATGACCTGAGCTGAAGTCAGACACTTAACCGACTGAGCCACCCAGGTGCCCCTCTTCTGCCCATTTTTTAATCGGATCATTCATTTTTTGAGTGTTAACTTTTATAAGTTCTTTATGCAGTTTGGCTACTAAGTCTTTATCTGATTCGTCATTTGCAAATATCTTCTCCCATTCTGTAGGTTGCCTTTTAGTTTTGTTAATTGTTTCCTTCACTGTGCAGAAGCGTTTTATTTTGATGAAGTCCCAATAGTTTATTTTTGCTTTTGTTTCCCTTGCCTCAGGAGACCCATCTAGAAAGAAGTGCCACAGCCAATATCAAAGAAGTTACATGGCACTATGTTCAACACAGTTGATGTCTTGTTCAAGTGAAAACAAAGATGGCATGATGTAGGGTGTCTTTCATTTCCAAGAAATAAGTCAATTGCCATGAACATGGAGGCTTTAGAGAGAGAGCATGAGAAAAATGTGGCCACCACTTTCAGCTATTTTAATATGGAAAGCAGGGACTAAGCACTTTTGCCAGGAACACAGCCTGGACACAAACAGAGTGGCTATTTGGTCTTTCCAGACAGTGTGTTGGTAAAATGACAAACAGGAAAAGGAGCTGGTCTCTTTCAACTCCGGTACGGTGGGTACTCTACCTTTCCTCAAAGGCAGAAGAACTGGGTTCTCACATCACATTTTTTCCTGAGCACGTATTTAGTTAAGAGTTAGCGGGGGGACCTGGGTGGTTCAGTCAGTTAAGCATTTGACTTCAGCTCAGGTCATGATCTCCTGGTCTGTGGGTTTGGGCCCTACATCGGGCTCTGGGCTCCCAGCTCAGAGCCTGGAGCCTGCTTCAGACTCTGTGTCTCCCCCTTTCTCTGCTCCTCCACTGCTCACACACTCTCTCTCTCTCTCTCAAAAATAAACAAACATTAAAATTTTTTTAAAAAAAGAGTTAATGATCAAAATTTAGAATACTCCATGGCTTCTGTGATAGGGGAAAAAAACCTACAGATTTCACTTATTTTAGAATTTCAAGTTGAAATCATTACACCTATCTTCTGGCTGGAGCTCTTGCACACAGTAACAAATTGTCCTGGGGCAAGCCATGCTTCAGTCTCTCCCTATAAAATAGGGTCACAGTGTCAGTTCGGCACACCTTCCAGGGTTATTCCAAAGATACAGAGAGTCGGTATATGTGAGGGTCCTTCATCTGGGCACAGAACAGCAGACATGCACAGATATCACCCAGGAGGTCTTGGTTCAAACAGATTCTCATTCTAGAGATCTGGGATGGAACCCAAGATTCTACATTTCTAACAAATTTCCAAACTCCTTGATGGTGGGCCAGAATATACTCACAAAAGGCCACGACTCCTCAATAATATTTAAGAAGTATTTATGTAGTGAAATTAGTGTTAAAAATTCTTACTAGAATTTTCTCCTCTGTAAAATGAATTAAGAGTGTCTTACCAGAGATGGATTAATGAATTCGCCCAGATATACCCGACACAGTCTGCGATCCCAATCATCTGTGATGTGGCCCCCATACATGATCTCACCGAAGAGATAACGGAGATCTTCCCATGGGACCTGGGAGGGGAACCACACAAATGTTCATTTCCAGGCATGGTGTGACTGTCCCAGAGCGGTCAACTAGCAGCACGTGCCTCTCTACAAACCCCTCTAACAGCGTTCCCTCAAATCCCCATCAACAGGAACATTTAAGAGAGGTTCAGAAGATGCTTTGGTTTCTCAGTAAAATTTGAGAGAATTGTTTTCAGTGCATTTTAATACATTCAGTGAAAATTCATGAACACTAAACTTTAAAAAAAAAAAAGGAAGTGTGATTTAAAGCTTATTTGAGACAACACGCGTGTGTGTGCTACTGAGAGTGGAAGAGAGCAGAGAGAGAGAGGGGAAGAAAGAGGATCCGAGGTAGGCTCCACACTATCAGTTTAGAGCCCAAAGTGGGGCTCGAACCCATGAACTGTGAGATCATGACCTGAGTCAAAGTGGGACACTTAACTGACTGAGCCACCCAAGCACCCCAACACTGAACTTTTAATGCAGATTTTAAAGCAATTATTCCTAGAAGACGTCATGTAGGTAAACTTTACACATTCAAAATCTTATCCAAAAACTAAGAAAAAGTGTAAGTTTGCAGGGCCTTTGAGGTATGACGTATTCTTACGATCTGAAGTGTAGCAGATTTTATGATCTTGTCTAGGCAAAGAAAGAAAACGTTACACAATCTGAATTTGGGGTGTACTTAGAACTCCATTGCCTTGCAAAAATCCAGGCAAACCCACCCCCTTGCTACAGGCTGATGTGAGGGCTGGGTTTATGGCCTGACTGGCCTACATGACTATTCTGAGGGTTGGAACTAATGACTACCATGTAGTGTTCAAGAAATAACGGTATCTCTTTATGTGGCTTCATGGGATTTGAAGCCTCTCTCTGCTCCCCTTTAGCTTCCTCTGGGTTTGCAAAACATGCCAGTCTGTGATGAAGCCTTTCTAGACAGGAACCTTTATACCCTCAAGGGCAGTAGATTGCCTCCCAACAGTTCAAGTAAAAACTTAATTATAGCCTTCATTTGTTGCATGATGTGACAGAATAAGTAAAATTGCTTCAACTATTCTAACGTACTTGCTACAAGTTTATTTGAATTTCAGTAAATGAACTTCAAATATGTCTTTCTTTTAAGCCGATCTGATGTGAGTGTGCAATGAGAGAGGTGAGTGGCCTGGACCACACCGGAGAGGAAGGACCTTTGGGCACCTTCCACGCTGTGCTTCTGAAATGGACGGGAAACAGAGACCACTCCATTTCATTTCTCTGAGTAGGGCTGAGTTACTACCCACTAGGCTTTCTACCATCTGATAAGTATCTCCCTCAAGATACAGCCAGGGAACTATTTGATCAGCCAGGGAACTATTCTTTTTTACATATGCCTTCCCGAAAAGGACATTTTGTACCACCCAACTCAGTGTACATAATAACTTAACTCCCACATCCCAGTAACTTGCTTCACCGTGTGTGGTAAATGACTTGGGTCTACACATGAGAGAGGAAAGTGTGTTAAAATCTGAAAGCTGTGTTCATCCAGGAACACTACGGGGGTCAGTGGTAGGACACGATCCACTTGACCCCCTGGGGTTGCCACCTCTCAGGATGAGAGAGCCGGAGGGAAATAAGAGTCTGCTCCTCTCCTTCTCCCTTTCATTCCTAACTCTCCTGTGTATAGGATTCAGCTGAAAAGGGTAATAATATTCATGGTCTCAGCCTCAGTACAGACTTGTAGGAAAGTTTTAAGCGGTCCATTTCCCTTCCTACCTACAACTATTAGAGGAGTCAACGTTACATGTGACATTTTAAAGAAAATGTGTTAAGACCAACACAGAATATTATTTATTAGAAAAGTCAAAATATGCTCAAATTTTATATATTTAAAAATAATAGATATGGAATGTTGATCATCACATACCATATCAAAGCCATTTATTTTGGATACAACTTGATGAAAATATGTTCTTTGGAAGAGCATATACTAAGTGTACATGTTTTGATAGTAGTCAAATACTTCTAAAGCCTGAGAAAACAGAGGTCACAACAAAAATTCTAACAACGGTTACCAAAAGAACATAAAACAAACCTTAATACAAAGAAATACAGAGTTCTTGAAACTTATAGAATGATGTTGTTGTCTAGAACACCAACACCCGGTTCGTTTTGACAAATAGATCTCAATTTGAACAGATTGAACTTAATGGCGAAAGTTTCTTTTGTGAAGACTAAGCCAGGAAATCCTTACACATGGTTCTTCCTTTGTGAAATCCAGTCACTGGGTTTCTAAGAGTTTGCACAAATGTTCTTGATGAGGCATTCCCATCCCCACCTGTAAAACACATTTTAGCTACGAAATAAAATCACTCATCTACCTTTAACTTCCAATCAAGGGGAACATTACTGAGAAAGTCACAACAAGGTGGCATCCTTAATACATAATAATGACATATGCAGGAAATGCACCATTATTTATACATGTGACGTGCTGTAAATTGCTTCCATCATAAGAACTAATTGTAGTGATTATTAATGCAGTGTTATGAACTGTCAGAATTGCTGTATGTAATTACATTTGTGCAAATGCTTCATTACCTGCTTAATGAATCTGGCATATATGCACATGTAAACCACTGTTTTTGTTAACATAATGAAGGACATTTTTTTTTTTTTTTTTATGCACTAAGCTGCTGATGCAGAACTGGTTTGACCTATCTTAGGAAGTTGGAGCATCCACTGCTGGAAAAACCTTTGATCTGGTTTCTTTTCACACTTGGCCGAAGATGCATATATAGTGTCAGCTATTTCAATAATAGCTTCAAAAGAGAAATTACGGTCCATTTGATAGTGGCCAAAGACTGACAGATTCAGTCCGCTCTTGGAAGAGGTTATCTGACCAGTGGCACTTACGTTAGGGTTTGCCTCTAAGTAGTTGTAGAGGACACCAGCACAGATGGTGAGGTCTCCGGGATTGAAAGGATAGCTGCGGCTCCAGCCCTGGGGGCCAAACCTTAGTCTCCCAGCGACACAAGCGTGGAAATAGCACAGAGAAAAGAGGATGCTTTTAAACTCCTGCTCCTTGGAACACGCTTCAAGTGTATCCTGGGAGAAAAGAAAAATCGTGATTCTCCTTCTGTATGGTTTCCAAGGGCATGGATCTGAGTTGTCAGTAATCTTGTATAAAACTTTGTAGGAGAGCTTGGACAGGGGTACCATGCAGTTTGAAGCATGGCTGCCCATCCTATAAGAGCATAATAGGAGACTGACCATTTGGCGTTTGCCAGTCTGTTAATTTAAGGCGAATGCTTTCACTTTGCTTCAGTTATTTTACTGAATGCTTGTAAATTCTCTAGAAAATGAGACCATTTTGAGCAGTGATAATACTGCTTGACATCATTTCCCCTGCAAAATTCTCCTTGAAAAATCTAGATGGCCAAAGGACACCATCTTCGTTTCATGAGCATAGCAGGATACTAGTTAACCTCAGCCCTGCATTTCCTGGGGTTTCATAGGAATACAGATTACCTGGGCGCATGGCCACCCATCAAAACACTATTTCCATCCTCCCCTGAAACCAGATGTGCCATATGACCAAGCTCTTGCCAATAGAATTTGAGAAGTGATGTGTACAATTTTCATGTCATTTACTTAAAAGGAATTTGCTCACCCTGGTTGTCACTCTTTCCCCTTTTCTGTGGGCTAGAAGGGATGACGACTAGCAACCACGGAAGCCACGAGTGAGTTATGGTAGAGGAACCTACCAGCTCGGGTGAGTGGCTGACCTCATGAAACAGAGCTGCCAGTTATATGGGAGAGAGGTTACCTCGTTTGGATCACTGTAATTTTGTGCTATACCTGAGCGAATATAATCACCTTGAGAAGTGGTTTCCTTCCAATGAAGTTAAAGTAGAATTCATTTCTGGGTTGAGAGAATGGCATATGGAAGACTGTAAGATATACACTAGATCTGTAACTTGTTTTTTTAAACACAGAGTGAAAATTAAATCCTAGCATGCTGATATGGTTATGGCTCACACAGCCATGAAATTAGAAGGTGAACTACAGTCATCCAATCTTTGGCTTAAAGGGGGTGTACTTTATTCTCAGATTTGGCAGTTTTGTGAGGCCAACAAGGATTACTTCAACTGATATTGGGCAGTAGAGGAAGATAAGGCCAGAGATAAATCTTCTTGTCTCGTCCTTTAAGGTGGTCAAATTACAGGGGCGCCTGGGTGGCTCAGTAGGTTGAGCATCTGACTTCGGCTCAGATCATGATCTCACAGTTTTTGGGTTTGAGCCCCACATCAGGTTCTGTGCTGACAGCTTAGAGCCTGAAGCCTGTTTTCTCTCTGCCCCTCCCCTGCTCATGCTCTCTCAAAAATAAATAAATGTTAAAAATAATTTTTTAATGGTCAAATAATAGCCAGTCCACATTTAAAATGGATTTGACAACCGGACTATCTACCAAGTATATTTAGCACTTTTAGGGTGGGAGTTCAGATCTGGTCTTTCAGGCAACTCCTAGTACAAGTCTAAACAAAGACTAGACTTGTTCTCTTGTTCTAAGACAAGAAGAAGCTTGTTAGTTTCTTTCTGTATCACTATCATCAGAATCCAGGATTACTACCAAACAGAGTTCTAGAACTGGTGAGGTCATCTACAATGCAGACCCAACTAAATCACTAGGACATTCTACAGCACTGGGCCATTTCTAGGTAATTAGTGGGGCTTGAAAATATACAATCATTAAACATAACATTTCCACAAACTTGAAATAAAAGACAAGCTTGTGAAAGAAGACAGAAATTATAAAATTCGGAGTACTGAAGAAAATAAACATATATTAGTTTTGCTTATGTATTTTAAATTTTTTATTCACTTTTGAGAGAGAGAGAGAGAGACAGAGACAGAGACTGAATGTGAGTGAGGAGGGGCAGAGAATCCTAACCAGGCTCTGCACTGACAGTACAGAGCCTGATGTGGGACTCCAACTTACGAACTGCAAGATCATGACCTGAGATGAAGTCAGACACTTAACCGACTGAGCCACTGAGGCACTCCTCAAAAATATATTGGTTTCAAATGTAAGAAACTTCTAGGGGATGAAATAAAAGTATCAAACTTTTACTTAGGAATTATGACCTAACAAGTTATCTAACCCCTCCCTAAATTACATAGAGTCCACAGGAAATGAAGATCCTATAATAATTATGTACCTAATTCCATCTGTATTTCATATAGTTCATTTAGTTTTATCCTCAGCACTAAAACGATTACAACTTAATACCCATTATGCTCTGATAATATAAATGCCACTGGAAGAAACTATGAATCAAGGTTTTCTAATCAGGAAAAAGTATGAGTCTACCTAACATTCTACATTTATAGGTTAGTTATATTTTTACAAATCAGGTGATGAGCAAATTAATATCAGAAAACATAAAATAGCACTGTGAATAGAGAATAGACGTCCACACACGTAACAGAGTTGTATGCACACAGATGCCAATTTTACATGCAAAGCTACCAATTATTTGTTTCTGCTGCAAATCTTACAGAAAAAGAAATCTATATTCTGACTTTAAAAATGTAGTTATTATCTGGGTGTGAAAGGAGCCTACACAGTATTCCCTTAAAACATCTTCAAAAGGCAGGTGCTACGGGCTGAAATACATAGGGAAGCAGCATCCTACAAGAAATGTTTTTTTACATCTTGGTCACTTAATGATTGCATTTCCAAAGATATTCTGGAATGCTCAAAAAAGTAAAGGAGTCATTATTTTAAAGTTTATTTATTTTGAGAGACAGAAAATATGCGCAGAGGAGGGGCAGAAAGAGAAGGAGAGACAATCTCAAGCAGGCTCTGCTCTCTCAGCGTGATCATGACCTGAGCCAAAATCAAAAGTGGGATGCTTAGCCAACTGAGCCACCCAGGCACCCCAATAAAGGACTAATATTAAACTTTATTCATTATGACCACATATATCATAGTTCAGAGATAAATTCTGATTTGGGGGTATGATTAAAAATACAAATTTAATTTGATTTGAATAATAAAGCATGTAAAAAACAAAAACACCCCCAAACAAAACAGTTCATTTGTCTGGATCCCTTGGATGCTTTTCTCATCTGAGAAGGGTACCCAGACAAATGGGTGACCAGGACTTGTTTTCCTAACCCAGATGAGTACCTAAAGTCGATGGCACCTCACTACCCTTGTCCATGCCACAGGCTTCAGCTACATAAGACCATGGCAGCTACACAGAACACCCTGGATGATAAAAGTAGCCTTGGGAAAGTCAGAAGTTTGTGATACAGATCACTAACTGCCTGTTCTAAAATATCTCACTGCTAACTTTGAGCCAGGCACATGGCTGTCCAAGATAAATTGGTCTTTTCCCAGCCTCTCTTGCAGCTAGGAAACACAATGTGACTATATGACCAGTGAGGTGAAAGGAGAAATACTATGTATTAACTCATCGGAAGCATTCTTTCAAGAAAGCAAACATGCATCATGGTCATCTGCTTTGTTCCTTCTTTCATCCTACTGTCAGGAACATGGACATGGGGACTGCCACACCTGGGACCCTGGGAAGCCCATTCTAGAAACAGTGCACCATAAAAGAATTAGACTGATAACTTTCTGTGATACACTTACCTCTGAATGACCTACCTCCAGAATCTTCATGTGGCAGAAATACTTGTAACCTTTTTTAAGCCACTGTTGTTTCATACTTCTTTCATAGGTAGACAAACACAATTCTAACTGATTAAAGGGCACTGGGAACCTACTCACAGATGACCACAGAGTATAGGTGAATACCCTTGAATTATATCATGTGGATAAAACCACATTTTGTTTTCCAACATAATGAAAGGTTAGCATTCATAAAAGACTACTCTAAAATTTTTACATTTTCCTTAGAGTTTTTGTTGGTTTGGTTTTGGCTATAGCAAGTTTGAATAGGAAGTTTATTAAATGAATAACTTTGATTATCTTTGTTTTTGCTACTTCTTTAAAAAAATTCTTTTTTATAAATAGTTTATTGTCAAGTTGGTTTCCATACAACACTCAGTGCTCATCCCTACAAGTGCTCTCCTCCATGCCCATCAACGCCCTGTCCCTCTCCCCCCAACACCCATCAGTCCTGAGTTTGTTCTCAGCATTCAAGAGTCTGATCAAATTTAGTCTTAATATTTCAGACGGTCCTTTCTACTAGATAAATATTTCCCCCTGAAGTACTTAAGAGTCTTTCCAGTAAATGTAAACTTCAGTTGATCTAAGTGGCTTTCCAGATAACTGTCAAAAGAACTGACACTTTCATGAATAAATGAGAACAGGAGAAAGGACTCTCCTATGATTATATGCAACAATTTTTTTAATGTGTATGTCCCTGGAAAGAGTATCCATAATTTTATCAGATTATCAGAGAGGTCCTTACAAAAAAAAAAGAAAGCTGAAGGACAACTGGGCTGAAGCATATTTGTTCATAAAATGCTCACTTTTCACAAAGAAAGACCACTGTTCTAGAGGGCTGGATAACTCCTGTTTAAATATAACAAAATCCCCCTTTGTACTAGCTTTGTTAAAGAGCTTGAGGATGTTCAAAGTGGTCAGAGATTATAAACTGATGGATAAAAAAATACATGCCTGCCATAGTTCACCAAAAAAAATACTGAATGTATACATTAGATTCAACAAGATTTTTTCAGTCCCTTCTGTTTACAGAGTCTACTGTGTTTATGTAGGCTATATATTAATTATTTAATTAGGTAATTAACTATGTTCTTCAAAACCGT
The DNA here is from genome assembly GCF_008692635.1 of Crocuta crocuta. Classification (NCBI taxonomy): domain Eukaryota; kingdom Metazoa; phylum Chordata; class Mammalia; order Carnivora; family Hyaenidae; genus Crocuta; species Crocuta crocuta. Next base: position 887,180 of record NW_027529173.1, read on the forward strand.
AATCTTAGGTGGCCAATGTAATTCCTTCATAATGTTGGCTTGGGTATTGGCCCAGAAGATACTAGTGAAAAAGTGAAGCATGCTTCATAGAGAACCCTAGTATTGCTAACAAGAAACTTAATATTTACCAACAAATCTTATGTATTTCCTCTTTGGAGTTCATTCTACTTCTCCTAGTAAGACTACCATTTCCCAAAGGTGTCTAAGAAATCGGAGGTAATGGGAACTTAAAGACACAGCAACAAGGGAAACTTGCCTTAAAGATTTGATTATAATATAGATATGTGATAATTTGGCCAAGGAGAATAATGATAATCAAAGTATATTTATTAATTTATTTTAGATGGAAATGAAGATATAAATAAGGCAAATGGATATAATCTGAAAACATGATTTAAGTTTGCTAACTAGGTCTAAAACATTAAATATTATACTGAAACTCTTCTCATTACTTTTGTCACCCTCAAGAACATTAACAGGAGTAACTATGGCTTTTCCTCTTCCTGTGCTGAGATACTAGCCTGCTATGTTTTTCTTCAATAAGCAGGTTCCTCAGAAAGGGATATCATTTACTCTCCAACAGGTGGCTGTAGTTTTAGGGCAAAACGCAGATTTTTTTTTTTTTTTTTTTGGTCACTGGAATAGGTAGTGACAGATGATCCTTTGAAGAGATTAAAACACACTGATATTTCACTTCATCTCTGTCCACAAGACACATGAGTAGATAATGGCCCCATGGTTTTGTGAGAAGACCCTGACTACTGTCAGACTAGGCTTCTGCTTTCTTACCTGATCAAAGTTGTAGAGGGCAGCATGCAAATTGGCCAGCATTCCTGTGGGAGGTTCATTAGTAATTTTAATGGAATTTTCCAGGAGTCCTTGAGGGATGATGTGTTCACTTGGTGTAGGTGCAGATTCGGCACTCATAAAAACTCTGTAATCTCTGTGGCTTCCCGGGCTGAATCGTTCAAGGAGTTTTTCCAAGGTTCCTAGCCACTTGGCTACCAAGTGGACATTCTGAAAAACAGTATGGCTATAACTCCTGTGAAACTAAAGTATATTGCTTAAATTATGGAATCACAACATTTTCATATATATACATATGAAGTTATTATCATATATATCTGTATATATATATCTGTGTGTGTGTATATATATCTATATATCTATCTGTAGATATAGATATATATATATATATATCTATATATCTATATATCTATCTGTAGACAACTCAGAGGACCATGATTTAATTTTTCCTGTATTATCATGTTAGGGAAGAAAACCAAACACCAAAACATGGTGTTCTGTACAGGTGTGCATGGAACACATTTAGGGCTGCAAATCACCACAGGTTATCTTTGTAAACCCAAATCTACTTCCAACACACTTACCACTTCCAACTCCCACCGATCACCTTTGAAATGGAGTTCCTGACAATTTTCTTTGTTACAGCTTAAACTCAATCACTGAGACCTATCTGGTTAGTTTAGTCAAATATAAAAACTATAAGCTAGTAATGTATGTGACCATCCACTTAATTGTTTCTGATGTTTCATTTGTACATGAACTCAAAACGATGTGAGGGGTGAAAGGCTGGCTGAAAAAGAAATCATTCCTTGTTAAGATGCTCTGTGATTCCTAACATGTGATTTTTCTAAAACCCTAGAGCTGTCAAAAATCATGAAACAAATGTCATCATCACTTCCTGATTTTCTGCTCTATGATTCACAGTCCTCCAATACTAAATATCCAGAGTACATGGCAGGTGATGCTGTGAGAGAAGTATAAAGGCCATACCCTCACACGTTCTCTGTGAAGAAGTTCTTAAAGACTGGCTGAAACATCACCCCCAGGAATATGTAGTTCTTTCCAACAAAGAAAAACATTTAAGATTATAACAGCTACAAAAATATCCCACAAAAAAATCAAGAAGGCAAATAGGGAAGGGAATAGTCATGCAAGTATCTTTCTTTGAAACGGTTCTGTTGTAAAAAGACCTATGCCAATTCAGTTGTTCACATTATTAGGCTATTTTGCTTTGGCAGATATTGAATGCTGGTAGGCATTATAAACTGAATTAGGACCCCCAAATTTATATGTTGAAATCCTAACCATCAGTACTTCAGAATATGTCTGTATTAGGAATAGGTCTTTAAAGAGGTAATGAAGACTGGATGCAACAATTAAAGTGGGTCTTACTTTGATACTGCTTGCATCCTTCTAAGAAGAGGTGATTAGGACACACCTCTACACCTCCATATGGAAGACGGTATGGAGACACAGGGTGGAGACCATTATCTACACACCAAAGAGAGAGGTCTCAGAAGAAACCAACCCTACAAATCACTTGATCTCAGACATCTGGCCTGCAGAACTGTAAGAAATTCAATTTCTGTTGATGAAGCCATCCGTTCTGTGATACTGTGGTCCAGCAACCCTAGCAAGCTTATCAGTAAGTCAGGGCTCTGAGACTCTTGGCCTCCACACTTGCTACTAGATTACGGCAGGAGTACTTTTCACACCCAACTGTGCCACTCACACAAGTAAGCAGAAACAAAAATAATAAAATCTGTTCTGCAAGCTCAAATGTGACCTCATTCTCTATCTCACAGACTATGACAATACCTTAACTTGAGATGTTTACCTGAAACAAATGTAAAAATATTCTAGGCAGTGGCTCTGGAGTCAGGGAACAGAACCATCTCCAAGTGAGGCACCCCTGAACACAGGCACACTCTGGAGGCCAGCCTGGCAGCCATTCGTGGGGACCTCGGCTCTGAGATGGGCTAGATTCTTGTGCCTGCTTGTCCCAGGGCAGCCACGCCCGTGCAACACTTTCAGCCAATCCATGTATCTTGGAAACCATCTATTTTGCCCATGAAAATAGATTTTTTAAATCCATCATGTCAATTTACAAACCGTATGGTGTTATTTCTGAGATACAGATAGCTACCACCCTGATACCTGTGTAACAGCTATCCTCTGGAGTATGGGCTTCTGATATAATGCTAAATGTCCCACGAAGGGCTCTATCTCATCACAGTAAGTGACGACTGAAGAGTTTGGTGAAGAGCTCATGAACATGTGCAGACACATCACTTGCCTCTGCTGATAAAATGCAACGAATGTTGCACACAATATAATGAGTTCTTATCATGCTGGTCTCCTCTTTATTCAAAGTCCTGCCTCTCTTTTAAATGGCAAAGAGATACTAGAAACCCCCACAAATTAGGATGGCTAAAACCTGGGGCAATCCCTCCTCCCCAGTTATTCTATGTGATGGTAGGAACAGCTAGAAAATTACATTCTAAATTACTGGCTTACCACTAAGAACAAAAATCAAACATCTAGGATAGACATCCAAAGCCAGATTCTTCGTGAGATAAGGTCTTCTGAGATTTTTTTTTTATGGTAAAACTTACAACTTGAATTTTGGGGACAAACGGGAACTTAGCAGAGACAGAAGAGTAACAGAAACATTCTACTTTGAACACTACGTTCTCCTGAGGATGACCATACCGCTCCTAGTTTCTTCCTAGTCTGAGCTGCTGGACACATGAGAATTCTCAAAGAACTTTCTTTGGCAGGAAGATCTCAGCATCTACTCAACTATCAGAGCAACATCTTCCGTCTCGGAAAAAACAAACCCCACACTGTAACCTGGCTGACTTTGTGAGCCTCGGAGGGGAACACGCTGTCCCCAAGTCACCTTACTGAGTATCACCTGAGCAGTGGCTATTACTCTCCTGGAGGGTTATGATCTGGATGGACTTAGGGCAGCTGGTTCATGAATCCAATTTTAGTTCAAGCTGAAATGTAAACTGCATCAACCCTGGGTCCTGGAGGCACTGAGGCAGGCCAGTGTCCTATCTCTGTCTGAGGGTGGCCACATGAACTAGCAGAAAAAAAAATGGTGCTTGCCACTCAACAGACTTGAACTCGAGTACCAGCCCTGCCACTTTGCAGCTGCGTGGCCTTGAGCTCTCCAGACCACCTCCAGGCTCACTCTTCTCTTCGTAAGGGGAGGACAGCACTGATCCCGGCAGCTTTGCTATCATGATTAGAGATCATGTGTCCTCGCAAAGGGACTGGTATAAACGAGAACCTTTAGGTTCACGGGGCTGCCAATTAAATGGCTACTTCCAGACCTGATGAGACAGCCGGCGTGCCTTGCTGGAGAAAGGTCAGGGCGGCTACCATGTGCCCCCTGAAGTTGCCTGGGCTCTGCTCATTCCTGGGTTCTTGCCAGAATCCCCAGCCACGGGAGCCACTTGGGAGAACACTGGGTTAGAGTCGCAGACCCATGTAATGCTAGCCCTAAAAGGGACAAAGGGGTTATCTACTCTAATCTTCTTACAAACAAAGGAAATGTAACACAACTATTTAGGGGCAGGGGCAGAGTTGTAAGAGGTACTATATGCAAAAATGCTGTCACTTTAAATGTTTATTTTTGAGAGAGAGCACACAGGGGAGGGGCAGAGAGAGAGAGAGGGAGACAGAGAATCTGAAGCAGGCTCCATGAAGTTATCACAGAGCCTGCTGTGGGGCTCGAACCTGAGATCCTGACCTGAGATGAAATTAAGAGTTGGATGCTTAACCAACTGGGACGCTCAGGCGGCCCAAAAATGCTCTGTGAGCTTGAAAAGCGACTTGCAAATGTGAGGTTTTAGGACACGGGCTTTGGCAATCTATACAAGCCTTAGTCCTCACGCGCTACTAGAATATTCCAGATATCTGTAAGTCAAGAGAATAAGAGGGTTCCTGTAATATTTTAAATTTTGAAGCACAACGACTAGAAAACCTCTCAAAAGATGACAGCTATCCTTGTCAGCAGAGTCCCTGATCACCTTTGGAGGTGTCATCAGCAGAGGGAACCCCGAGGACTTGGCAAACCACCACAGGTCACGAGGAAGGATCACTCCTGTCAGCCAGGACAATTCTGCACTGTCCCTTCCCCTGTGTTCATTCCCAGCGTTGTCCGTGAAGACGGAATACTCACTTGGAGTATGACCCAGTGTCCGCCTTTGGAAGCTCTCTCCAGTGCCTTTTCCGCCACCGTCTCCTGACCTTGTCCTAAAGATACGTTGTGGAATTTTCCCGAGTCAATCGTAAACCCGAGCCTTTTGCCTGTGAGAGGAGGATACAACATGGCGAGAACAAGAGTGAATCAAGGACCGATGAGAAGGGCGTGGAATTCTGTGGCCCAGGGCCCATCTGTGGTGATTGCTGCCACCTTCTAGGTCACTCTCCCGAACGATCCAAACTAAACTTCTGTCATTTCCACAAGGAGCATTTTGAGCTCTCAACAGCCGCCTCCTTATGAGCATTAGCTAAGCCTGTGGAAATAAGTTCCTCTGGTTTTATGGTAATGAAGCTTTTGACATTTTGATAGATGGCAAGTATTGTTACTGAGCTTTATTAACTCTTGCAGGAGTAGCAAAGCATTTCCCGCATAAAAAGGAGCAACATGTGGTAGATATCACATCATTTTTTGAACAAATTGGCTCATTGGGTAAATGCAGGAGCCTCTCACCTTGTGGCCATGCTTGAATCGAGCACAGTCAGGTCACAGCTCTATTAACCTGGTATTCTCGGAGCAGGCTGTGGGGAATAGTAATCCAGAGCACAAAGCGGCAGTGCCTTGCACAATCGAATAGGGTTGCTTTAATGACCACTATTTAGTCACAGGGGGCACAAGATTACACTAGCATGGAGAAAATTGCCCTCTGGCCCTTATATAGTCAAAAGGTGGAAAACAGTACAAAAGAAACTTGCATTATGCCAACCAGAGGAATGTTCCATTTGAGCATTTCTTCAGACTACGGTGTTATTAGCCTTACATTTTCACATGCACTCAATCTCCAACAAATGAAAAAGGAAAGAGAGGGAGGGAGATAGAGAAAGAAACTAAGGTAACCGTGAACTGAGAGAAGGTCGGGAGGGCCCTGGGCGAGAGGGGGCATGGGGAGGCAAGCCTTCTGGCCGCTCACCAAGGATCTCTAGGTCTTTAAGGGCGTCCACCCCTGGAGAGAGAATGAAGAAGACCGGAGTGGCTGGGCTGCTTTCTTCAAATGCTTTAACTAAGTCCAATCTGGTTCTCCCCACATATTTTATACCCAGTTTTTCCTCCACAAAATTCCTGTAAAAAAGGATAATGCAAAAGACAGGATCAATGCTGGTGACCTTGAAAAGGGCTACAACTTGGATCAGCTTAAATCGCAGGCACAGGAAGGACGCAAACCATGTTCATGACATGGGATGTTTTTATACAACGCTATGAATCTGGCTAGATTTCTAATGCATTAAAGTCAGTGAAATCCCTCTCTGCTTTAGAAGCTCTGAAAATCAGAAGCTGACATTCCATTCTGGGGGCTACTGAGACCCCCCTCTGAATACCACCAGCTGCCTGCCTATGGCTTTGTATCCCCCAAATCTCCTGCCAGATCCCCCATTACTTATTAACAGTTCATTAGATTTGCCACAGTGCAATTTTCCGGCCTGCTGGGCTTCTCATGAATATACAAATGCTTTTTGGGGTGTTTCTAACACAGGGAAGCTCAATTAAGCAGGGATTATTTTCCAGCAGCATCAGAGTTTAGCAGAAAGTAAGTGCCACTAAGCAGAATTAACTTGTAAAGTAGGGTATGCAGAGGCTTCTGCAAAGGGGAAACTAGCTGGACAAAGTGGAGGGAAAAAACCAGAGGTGCGCGAATGCTCTTAAAGGAAAGCACCAAAGGAAGGGAGTTGAGAACTCTTTGGTTGGTAAATTCAAATGAGAACATGACTTGCGTGAATTAAGCAGCATATTACTAGTCAGGAGTCGAGAGGGCAAAGAGAAAGGACACACAGACGGAGATGGAGACAGAGATTCCTGCTTTAAATTGCTCTGGTTGTAAAGTTATAGGACTATTAGTGTCTCCATGAAAGGAATTCATTTTTGTTTGATGGGCAAAATCTTCAGAGCCCAAATGCCACCACTAAATAAAGACAATGGAAACTGCACTGGCATAATGCATGCCCCTGGCCTCTGAACTCTGATGACACCCATTGCTCTTGCTAGAATATTTCCAGTGGTTCCCTGTCTCCCCTCCTGATGTCTCAAGTAAGGTTTTCAGGAAGGATGGGCTCAGTCTGACTAGAGACTAGCCCAGGTTGGTGTAGTTAGTTTCAACAATAGTAGTGATTACAGGATCATAATTTCAGCAGAACCGTTTCTCATCAATATGGACCATAAATGCCTCCACCAGATACTCCGGCCCCTGAGACCAGGTGTCCTCTAAGTTAACTTGTACTTCCGAAAATGCTAACTGCCCCACCTGAGAGCATATGTCATTCTGTCAGGGCGCACTGCTCTCAAAATAATCAGCTTCTGTATCAAACTCTTCTTCTTCCATTCTTGCGGTAACTTCTCTTTTTCTGGACACTCGGATTCTGCCCACTTCCTCCACTGTTTGGCAGATCCTTCCACATCTCGGTCTATGCCTCGAAATTCTTCCATCAGGGCTACTGCCTGCCATAGGACAGGGGAACAGATGGGAATGGTGTAAATGGCTTAAGAGTCTGAGATAAAGACTAGCGGATGTATTGGATCCTGTGTGAACAAGCTGTGCTGGATCACCTGCATTTCCTCACCAGGTTTACTCTGCACCCTTTTCTCTCTTGCTAACAGGGTGACCCGTAAGGATTATTTGAACTAAACTCTCACTTCTCTGGCCTGGTTGGGTTTGGCCAAGAGGAAGCACTGGCAAGAGACTAGACGGCTGGAACAGAGAGAAGCAGGGGTATTTCTTCCTCGGCTCTTTCTCTGTGGTGACAGTTTGGCAGTGGCTGTGTTCCTCTACCGAATGCCACAGCTCCTAGCGGGTGGCTCTCTCCCATAACTTCATTTCTCAACAGTTTCAATAACAACTCCTTTTTCCTTTTTTTTTTTTTTTTCCATCCCCATTCCTGGTCTGATTCCCTTAGTCTTCTTCCCATCTATGATAATATATTCTTTGTAAAACTCTTTTTCTTTTATCATCCCTTTGAATGAGACCCTGAGTGACCAACAACTGGACTTGAATTCATAATTCTAAACAATTCAAAAACTCCATTAAAAATAAATCTAACTATACTATAAAAATAAGGGATGATGGTCATTTCCAATGGACAGAAATGTTTCCCTCTTAGAAAGAAAAGTGTGGCAAAGGTTAGCCTATGATGAGTGTCTTTAAGGAATCCCAGAGTCTAGGAGAATAAACTCTTAACAATAGGACCTTCTGACAGAAAAATGGGATAAGGATTGACTGATAACTGAGGTGATGAATAATCAATGCTTTTTTTCTCTACAATATTCTGTTCTGCTTAAACACTTTACAAGGAAAATAAATTACTGTGTCGTTGTGTAAGTAACAAAACTATTGGTAAAAAGTGGATGAATATAAAGAAGAAAAGAGCGCTGGGGTGGCTCAGTTGGTTGAGCATCCAATTTTGGCTCAGGTCATGATCTGTGTATGCATCAGGCTCATTGGTGTCAGTGTGAAGGCCACGCCAGATCCTCTGTCCTCCTGTCTCCCTGCCCCTCCCTCACTTGTGCTTTCTCTCTCAAAAAATAAACAAACTTAAAAAAAATACAAGAGGGGGCACCTGGGTGGTTCAGTCAGTTAAGCATCCAACTTTGGTTCAGGTCATGATTTTACAGTTCGGGGGTTCGAGCCCCGCATCGGGCTCTGTGCGGACAGCTAGCTCAGAGCCTAGAGCTTGCTTCAGATTCTATGTCTCCCTCTCTCTCTGACCCTCCCCTGCTCATGCTGTCTCTCAGAAATAAATAAAACATTAACAATTTTTTAAAAAATAACTGGTTTTAGGGAAGTTGACAAAAATGTTCCCTTCTGTTCTTGACTTTTATCAGAGTTCCTGCAGACTGTATTTATTCACTTCCCCGCTCATAAATAGGTCAAAAGTTCTTTTATCTCCAAAGAAGAAATTAATCACCTTATAATTCAGTAATACACAGATGAATTGAAGAATATCACATCACATATTTCTGCAAATGAAATAGTACATATCACTTGTATCTTTTAAAACATTTCTACTTTGAGAGAACTGAGATATAAGATTTAGAAAGTGAAAAAACATCTTCCTAACATACCTTTAGGGCACTCCACGACTGAGTTGTTAGGAAATCAACAGGACTTGAATAAGTGTGTTCAACTTTGAATCGAAGCAGGAAATCCAATTCAAGAGGGTCTATCTCTCTCTTTCTTAACAAAATCTTTAGGGTACACAAAATTGAAAAGGGCCATTTAGTTTATATCAAAATCACAACACAGGAGGTAGTCACCATTTAACAGATGTGACTGAAAAGGCAGAACCAAGTCTGCTGAGAATTCCTATAGGTATATATCTGTTCTAAAGTTAAATTGAGAAATCTTAGATTAAATCCATGATCACTAAATCTGACTGATAATCTAACAGCAAATAATTATGAAGACTGGTTTATTCCAATTTTAACACATGCCTATTAGCAAAATATCTGAAATATTTGTTCATACTTATGCTTTTACTGTGAACTCAAACTTGTCCTAGAACTTGTTACACGGGGACACCTGGAATGCTCAGTCCATTAAGCGTCCAACTCTTGGTTTTGGCTCAGGTCATGATCTTACAGTTTCATGAGTTCGAGCCCCACATTGGGTTCTGCATGGACAGCACGGAGCCTGCTTGGGATTCTTGCTCTCTCCCTTTCTCTCTCTCTCTGCCCCTCCCCTGCTCACGTGCTGTCTGTCTCTCTCAATATAAATACATTTTTTAAAAGAGATTTTAAAAAGAAATCTTGTTACACAAATTAAGAAAGCCTGAGGTGATGATGGACTGAATTACTAAACAGAAGGTAGAACTAATATTATAATTTAGTCATGATATAGAAATAACTAATAAACTATGAAATATATGAAATATTTTTATTATATATGAGATTATACTGAGAAAAAGTAGAAATTATTGTTTTACAGATACAACTAAACAAACACAGTATAAATAGAAATAAACTTTAGACACCTACAACATCCATAGAAAGAACATTTTGGGGGAGACAGCAAGATGAAATATTCCCAAATTTTACCTAAATATTATAATATCCTATAAAGTTAAATAGGTAAAATGTTTGAGTTTTATGCTATTTTATTTTATTTATTATTACTTTTTAACGTTTTATTTACTCCTGAGAAAGAGAGACAGTGTGAGCAGGGAGGGTCAGAGAGAGAAGGAGACACAGAATCTGAAACAGTTTCCAGGCTCTGAGCTAGTTGTTAGCACAGAGCCCGACACAGGGCTTGAACCCACGAACTGTGAGATCATGACCTGAGCTGAAGTCAGACACTTAACCGACTGAGCCACCCAGGCGCCCCGAGTTTTATGCTATTTGAAAACTCTAGATATTTTCAAAATGCATTATCAGTGGTTAACACATTAAAAGACTATTTTATTTGATTAATTGATTTTTTCTTAATTCAATTTATTTCAATAAATAATTGCCATATATATAAAGCTTTGATTTACAGAAACTGTCAGGATTTGAGATAAGCTATAATTTATCTATGGCTTCCAAGGAGAAAGTTTTAAATAGATGTGCATATGTGTGTATGCATGTCTCATATATTCTCATTCCTGGCTTTTTACTGCTAATGAGTAATATGTATAAAAGCAAAAAATTAATTTTGTAGTGTCTTGCTCCTATTTATCACATACATTATGAAACACCTACACCTATATATTCTTATATAACCCAAAGGAATCGACAATGACCAAAAATATTGAGAGTAATAGTTTATCATTATTAACAGCAGGTATTTATAAAATGCCTTCTTTGGACAAAGCACTTTGGAGGAAACAACACAGACCAGGCATGGACTTCATTGAGAATGGGTTGATAGAAAAAGGTACACAGCAAACAAACTAATAATGGACAAGATGCTTATTTCATCTAGGCATGTAGTCCTCGATGTTTTCTTCTTATTGGAGGCACCTTAATTAAAAAAACTCTTTTGCTGGAGTCCATATTAAAAAAATATGTAATAAAAGGATGGTAAGTATCACTGAAGGTGGCAATGTGAAACCTGGAGCTCATTTACCCATTCACTTGTTTTTAAAGGGATAGAGAAAATCCTAGAACTGTCCAGATGTGGACCTATAATTCGGATCTTAAAGAATCTCTGGGTGCCTGGGTGGCTCAGTCAGTTAAGCATCCAACTTTTGATTATAGCACAGGTCGTAATCTCACAGTTGTGAGATTAAGTCCCGATTTGGGCTCTGTGTTGGGCATGGAGCCTGCTTAAGATTCCCTCTCCCTCTCCCTCTGCACATATGTGCTATTTAACAAAAAAAAGAATCTTCCTGGTAATATATGGGAGGCTCAGCACAAGACCTAAGAAGTGAGGAGGTGTCATTGATCTGTTTTTCAGGGTGATCACTTGATGTGGTGGCTTACAGTGCATAACCTCCC